>NW_015505470.1:679812-709034 GCF_001515645.1 Sinocyclocheilus grahami
ACTTTACTCACTCGTTGAGTGTGGTTTTCATCCTCCATGCTGAAATCTCTTCACTTGTGTGTGTTTGAAATCTCCCTTCGGTGGTGATAGCTGTTTTTAATGCCTGATCAAAAGTTACTGTGAACCTGATACTACTACTACTACTACCAACAACAACAGAACACATTACATAAGTTGTTTTGCAAATGTGTTATTTTTGAGGCCGATCTGGCTCCATACCTGACACTAATAGACTATTTTCAAAAGCCTATTGAAACATAATTGAAATTTTTGTCATTCTAATCTTAGCCTACGTGACAGTATCTTAATCTTGGCCTATGTGACAGTAATGTCCATTAGTTTTAATTTACAGTGCAGTGCAAATGAAGGCATAAAACATTAATATCATTTATCTTTTAATCAAATGGGAGTTAAACTCTATTTTTGGCAAACAAAGGGGTTTACTATTAAAATTAAAACATGGAAGAAATAGCATATTGTGTGATTATTCTTTTAAACAGAAGTTGTAATAATTGTAGTAGTAGTATTAGTAGTAGTAGCTAAACCAAAGTTTTATTTTGATGGGTTGCCATGAGGACCTTTTAAGTTTCTGTAGCCTATGTACAGTGGGGCAAAAAAGTATTTAGTCAGCCACCAATTATGCAAGTTCTCCCACTTAAAAAGATGAGAGAGGCCTGTAATTTTCATCATAGGTATACCTCCAGATCTCAACCCCATAGGAAATCTTTGGAGGGAGTTGAAAATCTGTGTTGCCCAGCGACAGCCCCAAAACATTACTGCTCTAGAGTAGATCTGCATGGAGGAATGGGCCAAAATACCAGCAACAGTGTGTGACAACCTTGTGAAGACTTACAGAAAACGTTTGACGTCTGTCATTGCCAACAAAGGGTATATAACAAAGTATTGAGATTAAATTTTGTTATTGACCAAATACTTGTTTTCCACCATAATTTGCAAATAAATTCTTTAAAAATCCTACAATGTGATTTTCTGGATTTTTTTTCTCATTTTGTCTCTCATAGTTGAGGTATACCTATGATGAAAATTACAGGCCTCTCTCATCTTTTTAAGTGGGAGAACTTGCACAATTGGTGGCTGACTAAATACTTTTTTCCCCCACTGTATATGATATGACGATAGTTTTACTCAAATTAAACGGTCAAATGCTCTCAGAGCAGTTCTGGGGATGTTGTTCATGTATTTATGTCCTCATTCAGTGAGACGGCAGATGCTGAAAACACCGCGAGCATCACGCTCTTCAGTATGTGTGTAGTATACAAAACCGCGCGTGTGCTATTCATATATACAGAGACACGCAGAACATGCAGGATTCATATTTAAATAGTCTTTTTGCGGCTTAATATTTACAGATACTAGTCCAAAGTACGAGTCGATTTAAGTGTACTGACCTACTTTTGATTAATTCATCCAAACTTTGACAAATTCCATGGCATTCCGCGTCATCCAGTACATTCCATTTATATGACTGGATTCCGCGATTCCGTCAACGTTTTCCCCATCGCGGAAACCATAAACAGATAATATTGAGGCGTTTCGAAATTTCAGTGTAGTGGATTGTGATTTATTGCAACTTCAGCAACGTCTGCTGCTGCCGTAGAGACACAACTGATGCGTGATCACTGAAGCAGCTCCAGTTAGCATGCACTTTCGGTGTGAGTGCAAAACTTTCAGTGCCTTTAGCCTTCCATGCTGATTGGTCTGACTCGTGACTCCCAACAAATCAGATGGGCGGTGGGCAGAGATTGCTTTAGGCCACAGAGTGGTGAGTTCCGACAGGCTCCATCAGAGCCAGATAGCGTGTTTCAAAATGTAATTATTTTAATCGGCAAATAGGTTTTGAAAATGACCGATACCGATAATCATAAAAATGCTTAATATCGGCGCCGATAATCAGTCAACCCCTAGTAAGAAGCATCATCACTGGCACCGCACGTGAAAAATTATTTCCTGACTGAGAAAACGCACGTGAACTCAAATCGGAAAGCTCTAATAATACAAATCTTTGTAGTAACGCAAGTGTCCATGTTGTTTTCACATTCCGACTTAAGCACAACTCGGGAAATGAGAGCATCCGAGGAGCGCGTGAATGCAGTAATTACACTTGCTCTGATGGCAGCAGGTAGCCTTCCGTTAACTAAGCTAAACATGCTTAAATTAAAATGCCTAAAGCTAAACCTCCCTTGTATTCACATTTCTAAACCTGTTGTCCAACAAAAGAGAACATTATAACCTTTTTACTCCACAACACCAGTCAAATGCTTCCTTTTGTGATCTGATGTAGCTTCTTGTCACAGAATGAGGCAGAAAATATGTTCCATAGGCTACTTTAAAAAGAATACATCGATTAGCAATGGATTATAAATATACTTAATTATGAAAATACCAGAGATGGCTTGAATAACAGATAATCTATCCTGTCGCAGTCGAGTGTTTATTGTCTTTGTTTTATCATTCAAAACGTTTATATGTTCTGTTTACTCTGTTACCGCTATAATAGCATGCCTTTGTCCATATAAGCGATTTCCTGGAAGGTCATTCTCTGACTGGATATGGGGATTTTCTGTGTGAGGGCGCCATCTGGCGTCCAGTATGAATGAAGCAGACATCATGTGTTTATAGTGCTAATAGCCAATCCATCATTTTTGGGGGAATTTTTATTTATTTATTTTTTAATAAGTATCGTTTCAGGCACCGTTTAGGCACTGGAACCGTTTTAAAAGTATCGATTTGGCACCGGTATCGAAAAAAATACCAAACGATACCCAACCCTAGCAAAAAATAAGGAATTATTACATTTTAATTACATTCCAAAGATTATTTAAATTCTTATTGTTCAATGCTTTTGATTGCAACCATTTCTGATAGTAATTTATATTAAATCATAAATCTAGAAAAACAAACAAACACAGAATTACTGTAAAAATACCTCTTCTATGGAGAGTCCGAACAGAAAGTCTTCCACTGCTTCTGCATGCTCCGTCCCATCATCCTCACTGGCCTCTTTAGCCTGGCTCAATCTTTCCTTCTCATCCTCTTCCTGACCAAATATTTGCATAAATTTACAGTAAAACTAACCAGATGTCATAGTACTCAGTGTGTATATTTATATATATATATATATATACACATACACACACACACACATACTCAATATTAAATTTTTACAATACTTATACTTTAAAATACTATACAATGTTACTGTCTTTCCATAATAATTTAGAGATTCAACAGACCTATTGATCTGATAGAAGTGAATGGAGGACGCCGTGATCAGAGCTGTTTTTGTGGTGTCTTGGGTTCAGGGATTAAAGTTTTCCCATCGCTACAACGGATTTCCGTCAGTTCATAAAGAGTCACTTGCTTCATTCCTGAATAATTCAGCCGTTCGAACGAATCAATTGAATGAATGATTCCGTGATAAAACCAGTGACTTGCTGGTGGATTTAAATCAATTAATATTTCTGTATTCTATGAGTTAAACTTACAATGAAAAATATTTCTAAAGCATTTATTACTCTTAGTTAATGTTCATTCCAACATTTACTAATACATTATTAAAATGAAAAGTTGTATCTATTACTGTATTACTGTCTATTACTATTAATAGACCTGGGCTAACATGGACTAACAATAAACAGTTGTATTTTTATGAACTAACGTTAACAAAGATGAATAAATACTGTAACAAATGTATTGTTTACTGTTAGTTAATGCATTAAATACAGTTAACACATGGAACCTTATTGTAAAGCGTTACCAAGAATTTTGGTGCACATGTGCGAGTGACAGCTGATCATAACGTATGATGATGAAACACCATCAGCACAATCTAACGCATCTAACCTTACAGCAAATATTACATTTGGATTGAGTTTATTACCATACAAGTAAACCAAAAAAAAGCACGTAAAAGTTTGCTACTGTGTTTGGAACGTTCACACAGGATGCATTTGTTCTCTTTTGTGAGCAACTGACACCATGAATGCTGAGTTTTAAAGACAGGGTCAAGTTAAAAATAGTTTAACTCTTAAAACACGACTTGAGAACTTGTGTTCTGTTTCTGAACACAAAAACACATCCTGTATGCACTTCCTTATATGATATTAAGGTATAGTGTAGTGCAGACTATAATGCTCGTCAATAACCAAACGGTCTCTCACAGTTGAGGTGTACCTACGATGAAAATTACAGATCTCTCCATTCTTTGTAAGTGGGAAAACTTGAAAAATCGGCAGTGTATCAAATACTTATTTGCCCCACTGTACATAATATGTACTTATTAAAGTAATTACTATAACTAGGTAATAACTAGGTACTAAACCTAACCCTACCCCATGTAGTTACCTTATATTACTTAAGTACATGCAAGTACACGTACTGTAAAATAAAGTGCAACCAATAAAATAACTAAAAATAGACCTAGCTTGTGGCAACCTGAACTGATCAACCAAAATAAGAACAAAAAGGAAAATTACATACAGTGTTAAAAAAAAGACTTCCAGTGTTCTATGAAACTAAAACTTCTAGAAATGTTTGCAAATTTGTGTCACATACCTTCATGTAGTTCTTTCCGAAGTTTCTCTGCGTCTTCTTGAAGGACAGATTTCTGGGTGTTGAGGACGGCAACATACATCTCCAAGTCTGTACGGCATGATTTCTCAGCCTTCAGGACGTGATTGAGCTCCTTCACCTGGGAATTAACCAAGCACGTGTTCAAACTTTGTTTTCCATGATTAAAAGTAGAAGCACCCATAAACAGAGGCCTTCACACAACCTTTACACCTCAGAGTCAAAATGAACATTTTATGTTTCCAAATAAACTGGCAGACTCATCTACAATCTTTTGACTTTACGACTGAGATGACTGCTGGATCATTGACTTTTACCAAGTTTTACAAGACTCAACTGATTTATGACTCATTCCTAAGGCCAAAACATTATCACAGTCATAATCATAACTAATGGCTGTATTGTTACACATATTCACCGTTCAATCACTTGGCCAGGTGTGAATTTGTCTATTCAAGAGATCATAACCACAAGAAAGGAACAAAATGAGTCACATCTAATAATATATCTGAACAAAACGGTATGGCTCTCAGTTCCACTTTTTTTATGCACGTCTAACCTTCGCTGCCTCGAGTTCCTTAACTCGATCTTCTGAGCTTGACAGTTTGGCCTTCAGCGCTGCAATCTCACTCTCCATTGGCATCACCACCGAGCGTAGCTTCTCTGCATCCTCCTGAGCCTAGATTTATACAAACCCAAGCTCGCTAAACACACCCAGTACTAACACGATGTAAACACTCTGGCTTTGAGTCACGATTCAGATAAAATGGCTCTTTCATATCTTTTTCACAGTTCGGGGAAGTAAAATGCTAAAAAGTAGTCAAATCAAAAAGCGAATCTGACCTTCTTCATATCGTTCTCCAAGTTCTCCTCCTCCTGTCCCTCAGAGAGACGGCGGCGGAGCTCAGCCACCTCTCGCTCCATCCCATCGCGGTACTGTGTCCAATGAGCGCGCTCCTGCTCCAGCTTCTGCTGGAACTGCAACTTAACTTCCCGCTCTGCATCTGAACACACACGTCAAGATAAGTATTTATACATCAAACGGGAAGCCTCAGAAACATATTTTACATTCACGGCAGAGATCAATAGAAATCTTGCTAATCCTTCCTTGTCCAAATAGGGTTTATTTATGACGCTTACGATTTAACAACACCTATGCTGAATCTGAAACATCATATCGTTCATATAGTAATTTCTATCATAGCTGTGTTTCTGTATATTCATTTCTATTTTATTATGATTATTACTATTTTTTCAAAATAATGTAATTGTAAGGTCTAAAATGTTTTGTGGGGGTCATAATAGTTGTTGTCTTTGACGTGATATTTTGTAACACTTGAAAAGCCTCCGAACCTCAGTAAGAAGCCAAAGTAGTTTAGTAAAGGTCCAAATAGCAAAAGAGGGCTCTGACATGTTTGATTAGTGAATGAGAATCAAATAAAATAAAAATACTATAGAACCCATTATAATCAGTGATGCTGTCTACACTGGATGCGGCGCGACACGACAAATCATACTTGCTATCATTCGTTGCGATCCTATATACCAGATGTGACAGTGGTCGCGCCACACCACAACAGCAAAAGTCTGTAAACGTCACGCGACAAATCGACCGTTGCAAATCATTAGAATTTTGTGTCAGTATGTCATAGAACGAGGCAGCAGTTTACTGTCGGGGATTTGTCATGTCGCACTGCGTTTTATAATTGATTATAATGGGTTCTATAGTATTTTGTTGCGCTGCGCCGTTCGTGTCCGGTGTAGACACAGTGTTAGGCCCACCTCAAATGCTCTCATTGGTTGAGACGCATGATGACGCCCATCCCAAACCAGCACTGATCAACATCCCACCCCTCCTGTGACCGATGGTTTGTCTGTATGTATATTCAGAGCCAGTGAGCAACGGACTTTCAAAATAATAATAATAATAATAATAATAAAAACTGCGTTAATGCGTGATAAAATAATTGTCGGCTTTAAATAATGCATTAACGCATTAACTTGTCCAGCCCTAATTTTAAAATATAATTTATTGCTGTAATGACAAAGTTAAACTAAAACTATTAAAACATTTTTGTTAATTGAAGTAAAGCTGAAATAAAATGAAATATAAATACTAGTCAAAAAATAAACAACAAATAGAAATACTGTCCTGGCAACTAAGTTGAGGCACTAAAATTACTAACTGGAAACAAATAAATACTGACAAATAAACAAATGACAACATTACAAAAAAAATTATTGAAGAATTAAAATAAGAAAAAAATAATTCAAAATAATAATACAAATGCTATTAGTATATAAATAATACTAAATAACACTTTAAAAAGAACAGCATTTATTTGAAAATCATCTTTGTTAAATCTTTTGTATAAAGAATAAAATAAAAGTTTTGCTGAATAAAAGTAGTTCTTTATAAAAATTTAAAAAAATGAAAAGAAAAAAAACTGTAGAACTAGTATAGATAATATGAAAAACGTCAATAAATCGTGCCATCTAGAAAGTCTTTAAAATTTTAAGCTATTTAACCCATGGCTTCTTCTTAAAAGCAGTGGTGTGACCGTGTTGAAGGTTGCTATCTTTAATTTGTTGCTTTCAAAAAGTATTTTACTTTTTATTATTACTCAAAGCAATATTAGTTTTGTCATACAGCAGTTCAGTCACCTTCAGGATAAAGATGAATGATTTAGTTACCGTTTCAACCAGCAGAAATAGAACAATAAATAAAAAGTGGTTCTGCGTATCCGTTACCAGACACTTGAAAATAATCAGTATCTTATTACCTTTCATAATAGCCTGCAGTGATGCCACCTCCTCCTGCCACTGCTGCTTGACCTGGTCGATGGCTTCCTGCTTTGTGCTCTCAGAGACAGTGGCCACCGCTTTGATGGTCTCCATCTCTGCTTTAGCCTCCTCCAGCTGCGTCTGCACACTGCTCAGCTCTGCCTGGGCCTTCTCCAGTACAGCAGCCTGCCTCTTCAGCTCCTCTGACATATTTACAGGACAAGAACAAAGGTTTATGTAGAGGAACCAACAGCTTCAGTTCTGTAAGGCCACCAGCATTTGTTTCACTATTACAGCGTGTCCTCACTATGACGTTTCATTAACTTTGAACTCCGATTGCACCCATATTCATGTATTAAGCATAAACGGAGCCTAGTGTTCAGATCCCTGCTAACGCTGATAGAAAAGTTTGGAAATGTATCTGGGTTTCATCCTGCCCCAGGACAGATTCACTGGGAAATAAAGATCTATGACAACTTGTTGTTCAGTCTACTGTATCTATGTGTGCATCCAGGCCCAACGTGTAATGGATGCATTACATGTCTATTGAAAGAATTAGTTTTCCCTTTTAAAACTGACAAACTACACCTATGTGAACTAAATAACAAATAAATAAACAAATTAATTAACAAAAACAAATCAAAAACGAAATAATAATAATAATAAAAACTATAAAAACACAAATTAATAAAAAAAAGTGTCAAGCAAGCAAAACTAAAAATAAGCAATTTTTTAATGAACTAAAACTAAAACAAAACAAATACATCTCTCTTTTTTCTGTATCTTATTGGTCCATCAGCAAATATTGTAAACCATACATTACCTTCTTTAGAAAGATAGAGTTCCTTAAACTTTTTTTTTGATTCGGTCTCTCACAGTTGAGGTGTACCTACGATGAAAATTACAGATCTCTCCATTCTTTGTAAGTGGGAAAACTTGAAAAATCGGCAGTGTATCAAATACTTATTTGCCCCACTGTACATAATATGTACTTATTAAAGTAATTACTATAACTAGGTAATAACTAGGTACTAAACCTAACCCTACCCCATGTAGTTACCTTATATTACTTAAGTACATGCAAGTACACGTACTGTAAAATAAAGTGCAACCAATAAAATAACTAAAAATAGACCTAGCTTGTGGCAACCTGAACTGATCAACCAAAATAAGAACAAAAAGGAAAATTACATACAGTGTTAAAAAAAAGACTTCCAGTGTTCTATGAAACTAAAACTTCTAGAAATGTTTGCAAATTTGTGTCACATACCTTCATGTAGTTCTTTCCGAAGTTTCTCTGCGTCTTCTTGAAGGACAGATTTCTGGGTGTTGAGGACGGCAACATACATCTCCAAGTCTGTACGGCATGATTTCTCAGCCTTCAGGACGTGATTGAGCTCCTTCACCTGGGAATTAACCAAGCACGTGTTCAAACTTTGTTTTCCATGATTAAAAGTAGAAGCACCCATAAACAGAGGCCTTCACACAACCTTTACACCTCAGAGTCAAAATGAACATTTTATGTTTCCAAATAAACTGGCAGACTCATCTACAATCTTTTGACTTTACGACTGAGATGACTGCTGGATCATTGACTTTTACCAAGTTTTACAAGACTCAACTGATTTATGACTCATTCCTAAGGCCAAAACATTATCACAGTCATAATCATAACTAATGGCTGTATTGTTACACATATTCACCGTTCAATCACTTGGCCAGGTGTGAATTTGTCTATTCAAGAGATCATAACCACAAGAAAGGAACAAAATGAGTCACATCTAATAATATATCTGAACAAAACGGTATGGCTCTCAGTTCCACTTTTTTTATGCACGTCTAACCTTCGCTGCCTCGAGTTCCTTAACTCGATCTTCTGAGCTTGACAGTTTGGCCTTCAGCGCTGCAATCTCACTCTCCATTGGCATCACCACCGAGCGTAGCTTCTCTGCATCCTCCTGAGCCTAGATTTATACAAACCCAAGCTCGCTAAACACACCCAGTACTAACACGATGTAAACACTCTGGCTTTGAGTCACGATTCAGATAAAATGGCTCTTTCATATCTTTTTCACAGTTCGGGGAAGTAAAATGCTAAAAAGTAGTCAAATCAAAAAGCGAATCTGACCTTCTTCATATCGTTCTCCAAGTTCTCCTCCTCCTGTCCCTCAGAGAGACGGCGGCGGAGCTCAGCCACCTCTCGCTCCATCCCATCGCGGTACTGTGTCCAATGAGCGCGCTCCTGCTCCAGCTTCTGCTGGAACTGCAACTTAACTTCCCGCTCTGCATCTGAACACACACGTCAAGATAAGTATTTATACATCAAACGGGAAGCCTCAGAAACATATTTTACATTCACGGCAGAGATCAATAGAAATCTTGCTAATCCTTCCTTGTCCAAATAGGGTTTATTTATGACGCTTACGATTTAACAACACCTATGCTGAATCTGAAACATCATATCGTTCATATAGTAATTTCTATCATAGCTGTGTTTCTGTATATTCATTTCTATTTTATTATGATTATTACTATTTTTTCAAAATAATGTAATTGTAAGGTCTAAAATGTTTTGTGGGGGTCATAATAGTTGTTGTCTTTGACGTGGTATTTTGTAACACTTTAAAAGCCTCCGAACCTCAGTAAGAAGCCAAAGTAGTTTAGTAAAGGTCCAAATAGCAAAAGAGGGCTCTGACATGTTTGATTAGTGAATGAGAATCAAATCAAATAAAAATACTATAGAACCCATTATAATCAGTGATGCTGTCTACACTGGATGCGGCGCGACACGACAAATCATACTTGCTATCATTCGTTGCGATCCTATATACCAGATGTGACAGTGGTCGCGCCACACCACAACAGCAAAAGTCTGTAAACGTCACGCGACAAATCGACCGTTGCAAATCATTAGAATTTTGTGTCAGTATGTCATAGAACGAGGCAGCAGTTTACTGTCGGGGATTTGTCATGTCGCACTGCGTTTTATAATTGATTATAATGGGTTCTATAGTATTTTGTTGCGCTGCGCCGTTCGTGTCCGGTGTAGACACAGTGTTAGGCCCACCTCAAATGCTCTCATGGGTTGAGACGCATGATGACGCCCATCCCAAACCAGCACTGATCAACATCCCACCCCTCCTGTGACCGATGGTTTGTCTGTATGTATATTCAGAGCCAGTGAGCAACGGACTTTCAAAATATTAATAATAATAATAATAATAAAAACTGCGTTAATGCGTGATAAAATAATTGTCGGCTTTAAATAATGCATTAACGCATTAACTTGTCCAGCCCTAATTTTAAAATATAATTTATTGCTGTAATGACAAAGTTAAACTAAAACTATTAAAACATTTTTGTTAATTGAAGTAAAGCTGAAATAAAATGAAATATAAATACTAGTCAAAAAATAAACAACAAATAGAAATACTGTCCTGGCAACTAAGTTGAGGCACTAAAATTACTAACTGGAAACAAATAAATACTGACAAATAAACAAATGACAACATTACAAAAAAAATTATTGAAGAATTAAAATAAGAAAAAAATAATTCAAAATAATAATACAAATGCTATTAGTATATAAATAATACTAAATAACACTTTAAAAAGAACAGCATTTATTTGAAAATCATCTGTTAAATCTTTTGTATAAAGAATAAAATAAAAGTTTTGCTGAATAAAAGTAGTTCTTTATAAAAATTTAAAAAAATGAAAAGAAAAAAAACTGTAGAACTAGTATAGATAATATGAAAAACGTCAATAAATCGTGCCATCTAGAAAGTCTTTAAAATTTTAAGCTATTTAACCCATGGCTTCTTCTTAAAAGCAGTGGTGTGACCGTGTTGAAGGTTGCTATCTTTAATTTGTTGCTTTCAAAAAGTATTTTACTTTTTATTATTACTCAAAGCAATATTAGTTTTGTCATACAGCAGTTCAGTCACCTTCAGGATAAAGATGAATGATTTAGTTACCGTTTCAACCAGCAGAAATAGAACAATAAATAAAAAGTGGTTCTGCGTATCCGTTACCAGACACTTGAAAATAATCAGTATCTTATTACCTTTCATAATAGCCTGCAGTGATGCCACCTCCTCCTGCCACTGCTGCTTGACCTGGTCGATGGCTTCCTGCTTTGTGCTCTCAGAGACAGTGGCCACCGCTTTGATGGTCTCCATCTCTGCTTTAGCCTCCTCCAGCTGCGTCTGCACACTGCTCAGCTCTGCCTGGGCCTTCTCCAGTACAGCAGCCTGCCTCTTCAGCTCCTCTGACATATTTACAGGACAAGAACAAAGGTTTATGTAGAGGAACCAACAGCTTCAGTTCTGTAAGGCCACCAGCATTTGTTTCACTATTACAGCGTGTCCTCACTATGACGTTTCATTAACTTTGAACTCCGATTGCACCCATATTCATGTATTAAGCATAAACGGAGCCTAGTGTTCAGATCCCTGCTAACGCTGATAGAAAAGTTTGGAAATGTATCTGGGTTTCATCCTGCCCCAGGACAGATTCACTGGGAAATAAAGATCTATGACAACTTGTTGTTCAGTCTACTGTATCTATGTGTGCATCCAGGCCCAACGTGTAATGGATGCATTACATGTCTATTGAAAGAATTAGTTTTCCCTTTTAAAACTGACAAACTACACCTATGTGAACTAAATAACAAATAAATAAACAAATTAATTAACAAAAACAAATCAAAAACGAAATAATAATAATAATAAAAACTATAAAAACACAAATTAATAAAAAAAAGTGTCAAGCAAGCAAAACTAAAAATAAGCAATTTTTTAATGAACTAAAACTAAAACAAAACAAATACATCTCTCTTTTTTCTGTATCTTATTGGTCCATCAGCAAATATTGTAAACCATACATTACCTTCTTTAGAAAGATAGAGTTCCTTAAACTTGGCCCGCTTCTGGTTGAACTCCATCTCCAGCTGTTGTTTGAGCTGCAGGAAGTCAGCTCGATCCTGCTCCTGCTCGGCCGCGCGCTGCTGCAGAACCCCTGCCGGAGCAATCAAACATCCATCAGTCCCACACAGTAGGGCTGCATTATATATCGTATCAGCATTGATATCGCGATGTGCGCTTCCGCGATAGTCACATCGCAGGAGATGTTTTAATGCCACATTTCAACAATAAATGCATTCTTGCTTAATGATTAATTAAAAAAAAAAAAAAAAGAAAAATCAAACTGACCCCAAACTTTTGAGCTGTAGTGTACTTGTACTATATAGCTTATAAAACTTTAGGTCAAAAAAGGAAGCAAAAATAATTGCTCACATTCTCTTCAGTTCTCTTGAGTTCACATGTTGGGAGTTTTATTTGGGACAGTTTTATTTGATTTGATTCTCATTCACTAATCAAACATGTCAGAGCCCTCTTTTGCTATTTGGACCTTTACTAAACTACTTTGGCTTCTTACTGAGGTTCGGAGGCTTTTAAAGTGTTACAAAATACCACGTCAAAGACAACAACTATTATGACCCCCACAAAACATTTTAGACCTTACAATTACATTATTTTGAAAAAATTGTAATAATCATAATAAAATTAAAATGAATATACAGAAACACATCTATGATAGAAATTACTATATAAACAATGTGATGTTTTTCTCTTGATATATTCTTCAGTAGCACTGATGCTTGATTGAATCAGAGCCACAGATGATGTGAATAAAGCTTCAGCTTGATTAATAGCCATTAAGCCAGCTGGCAGATTCATTTAAAGAACATCAGCCTACGGGGGGAAAAAACACTTTCTTCAATGAAGATCCTTACATCATTCTAGACAAGCAGTATTTCATCAAAGTAAACAAGTACAGACTTGCCAAGTCCAAGCCAGAGCAGTCACATAGGTCAGCCAACCCCGAATATGTCATGATAGATCATACATCTCTATTGCTGGTTTTTACATTAATTAGGCCTAAATACAAGTTTTTACTAACGCATATGCATTACAAAGTGCAGCAAAGGACGGTTGTAAAGGACGACTACACCCAAAGCAACCACAGGCCTTCAGGGATGACAGATGTCTGTGTTATGAACACAACCTACAACAAAAATGTAGCTCAACCGGACTGAAGCAGCACGTGCATAGACTTAAAACTTGAAAATAATTGTTTCCATAAAATGTCATTTGAGTCATACCTGATCATAATAAAAGGAATACTTCACACACACACAAAGAAAATGTGCTCACTATCAGGCCATCCAAAATGTAGACGAATTAGATTCTTCATTTATGACAGATTTGAAGTAATTTAGCATTACATTACTTCCTCATCAATGGATCCTCTGCAGTGAATGGGTGCCGTCAGAATGAGTCCAAACAGCTGATAAAAACATCATGATAATCCACAAGTAATCCACATGACTCCAGTACAACAAGTGTTTGCCATTTTTAAAAAGCCATTAAGACATTTTAACTTCAAAACATTGCTTGTGGCTAAAACACAAGTCCTATATAATATTGATCAAACACTCTTTACAAAAGCGAAAACAGTCCAAAACAGTTGTAAACAAATATTGTGGATGGATTTTGATGTGAGAACAAGGTTGGATGGACTTTTCCACTGACGGAAGCATTATTATGGATAATGGATTAATATGCGTGTTGTCCAGTAGCAACTGTTTAAAGTCTTAATAATGGATTTATTTCTTACAAATATGCAGTTTTTCACCTCCCAAGATGTGAATTGACAGACTGGAGTTGTCTGGATTACTTGCGGATTAAAAACCATCACAAAAATTCACAAATCTCATTCTGACGGCACCCATTCACTGCAGAGGATTCAATGGTGAGCAAGTGATGCAAAGCTAAATTTTTCCAAATCTGTTCAAGAAACAAACTCATCTACATATTGTGGCCAGAAGGTGAACTAATTTTGGTGAACTATTCCTTTAATACATTGCCAAGGCCTATTTACTATCTACACAAAAGACAAAGAAGATGCACGCGAATCATATCATCTGAACAACGTTACAAACAAGAACATGGAGACATGATAAAAAACGAACCCGTCTGTCCTGATACTCTTAACACACTGTCAGTGTCCAGCTGTCATCTGCTGATCACACTGGGTGCAACTTCATCATGTTGACCATATTATAAACACGCTTTAGTGTACTTGAAGACCAGCATATCCAATGCTTTGTGCAAGAAGCGTTCCGTCAGAAGCATCGACGCATATCAAGCATTAAAGCATTACATGACTGTTTTAATAAATAGGCAAATAGAGGTGTATCTGTGAGCCGGTTGACTGTTGCTTGCTAATCCGTGGACGAACAGGCCACAGGCCTTCAACGAGCACAGCTAAATCAGCACGACAAACCTCTCCTTGTGGTGAAAAATGCTTACCGTCTTGTTGAGGCGGCTGGGTGGGTCCCGAGGCCTGCTCGGACATGGTTTCCGGGGGCTGAGTTTAGAAAAGCGGCTCTCTGAAGGAAAGCGAGGAGCGCCCAGCAGAACAGACTGCTAGTAGACACTGAGCAACGTCATTGTAGAAATAACACGCACTGCGCATGCGCGCACCGAATGGGCGGAGCTGTCTTCAGTAAACGATAAATTCATGATTAACAAACAACACAGAAAGACTTGAATTTGACATTTTGTTTGCGTTATCTATATTTATTTATTTTATAAATGCAATTTTATTTATGCGGTTTGTTTTGTATATGTGTCTCGTTTATTAGGCTATTCATTCGATTTTCAATTTTAATTAATTAATTAATGAATATTTCACTGAATACGCCACAAGAATAAATGCACACACAATGATAATAATAATAATTATTATTAACAAATAAATAAATAAAAAAAGATCAGTAAATTTTCCACGGCATCGTACTACAATAAACACAACCAAACAACCAAAACTTACCACAATAAATAAATAAACAAACAAATAAATAAATACATAAATTCATGAATAATTCACTGAATTTACATCACCCACTATACCATAATAAACAAACAAACAAATCAACCAACAAAAAATGCTGAATGCATAGAATACCCACTACTCAGTATCAGAATCAGAATGAGCTTTATTGCCAGGTATGTTTTCACATACGAGGAATTTGTTTTCATGAACAAAAACACAGATAATAAAAAAATGTTTTTTTTATTTCAGGTATATTACAATAGACAGTTTTGTATGGACAGGTATATTATGTGCAAATTTGAGGTGTAGACTAAGTATGTGTGTTAGATAAATAAGTGTGTAAGTGTATAAACAGTGTTGTGTGTTCCACAGTTATTGTCAAGTGTTCATGAGATGGATTACCTGAGGGAAGAAACTGTTCCTGTGTCTGGCTGCTCTGGTGCTCAGTAGCGTCGACCAGATGGCAACAGTTCAAAGAGGGACTGTGCTGGATGTGAGGGGTCCAGAGTGATTTTGCCAGCCCTTTTGCTCACTTTGGATGAGTACAGTTCTTGGAGAGAAGGGAGGGTTGTACCAATGATTCGCTCAGCAGTCCGGACTTCCCTCTGTAGTCTTCTGCGGTCAGATTTGGTAGCTGAGCTGAACCAGACCGTTATTGAAGTGCAGAGGATGGATTCAATGATAGCAGAGTAGAACTGTTTCAGCAGCTCCTGCGGCAGGTTGAACTTCCTCAGCTAGCGAAGAAAGTACAACCTCTGCTGGGCCTTTTTCACAATGCAGTCAATGTGAGTGTCCCACTTTAGGTTTGTTGCAGAACATAATGCAGTCCCATGTTGACTGCATCGTCCACAGACCTGTTTGCTCTGTAGGCAAACTGAAGAGGATCCAGCAAGGGTCCAGTAATGTCCTTCAGGTGGGCCAGCACCAGTTTTTCAAATGACTTCATGACGACAGACGTTAGAGCCACAGGCCTGTAGTCATTTAGTCCTGTAATTTTGGGATTTCTTTGGGATGGGGATGATGGTGGAGCATTTGAAGCATGAAGGGATTTCCCACAGCTCCAGTGATCAGTTGAAGATCTGTGTGAAGATGGGGGCCAGCTGGTCAGCACAGGATTTCAGACAGACTGGTGTCACACAATCTGGGCCTGATGCTTTTCTGCTTTTCCTGGCGCACCTAGTCTTCACTGATTTGAGGTGCAAGTGTCGGGGATAGGGGGGTTGCAGGAGGTGTGAATGGTGTGAATGGTTGTGTGGAGAGGTGTTCAGGGCTGGTGTGGGGTGTTTTTTCAAACCTGCAGTAGAACTCATTCAGATCGTCTGCCAGCTGTTGATTCTCCACAATGCTGGGGGATGGTGTCTTGTAGTTGGTGATCTCTTTCAGACTTTTCCACACTAATGCTGAGTTGCTGGAAGTGAACTGAGTCCTTAGTTTTTCAGAATAGTTCCTCTTTGCCACTCTGATCTCCTTTTCCAGTGTGTAGGGGGGGCAAACCGAGCCAGACGATTTGGTCAGTCGCACTTTTAAACACATTTTAGTTTTGCTATAGAAAATCTACAAATTCACCCTCTGATTACATAGAGCAGCAGCAGGAAGCGGATGCGGTTGTCATGGCAACCTGATACACTGCATGCGAATTACGGCTGCACTTCTATTTTGCCACACTAAACGTAACAATAAACACGTTGTAAATAATACACAATAAACATGTCTGTCCAAACGATCTCAAAGGAGGCTTTTATTAAGCAAATCAAGGAGTGAATTACTCATCCACTGTTTAAAACAAATACTTTAGCTGGGTTTCCATAAGCAGGGTCACAATTATCTACAGTGTATGAAGCTAAAGGTTTTTGGGTTAAGGTTCATAATGTAGAACATTTTTAACATTGCATGCTGTATGTGCATAGGTAGCTAGCAAATAAGGAATACAGCTGTTAAGCTAATAGTCACATTTAGCTGAGTAAGATCATGATTGAGAAATGTTGCATACTGCTGGAAATGCTGCTATGGGGTATCCTATTTATTATTTTAGGATTTTTTTTGTTTGCCCCAGTGAAGCATTTATATTAATATAACTGATTAAGTAGTCAAACTCATTCCATATCAGCAGAATACTGTGGTACAGAAAGTCTATGTCCATAAAACAGGTTCTGAATGAATTATGTTAATACCTAATAGTCAAAAGTAATAGGTCAATATTATTAAATTGCAGACAAATATTTTGAATAGCTAGGCTGGCTTGTACACTATATTGGCAAAAGTATTGGGACACCCCCTTCTAATGAACTACTGACTACTGACTACCTAATGACTACTTTAGTAATTTCTCATTTTTAGTTTAAAAAAAGGTTTGTGTGCTTCTGATTTTATACCAATAGTTTGAAAATGACACTTTTCTATTCTAACACAACAATGCCTCTGTGTATAAGGCAAGGTAAAAAAAATAAAAACCAGACCGGACTGGTCTGCAGAAAGCCAAGTCCTAATCCCAGCTGAACACCTCTGGTGTGACTTTAAATGCAGACCTTGAGCCAAAAACTTATCACCAAACACATGTGACTTGTACATACATATGGACAAGTGTATTGGGACACCCCCTTCTTTAGAACAGAAAAAGGCACTTCCAAAACTGTGGCATCAAAGATGGAAACATAATTCATGTATTTAAAAATTGTATTTCCATCTTTGTTGCCACAGTTTTGGAAGTGTCTGAAATGATTGTACGCATATGTACAAGTCATTGGTGTTTGGCGATGAGTTTTTTTTTGGTAGTTTTATTGAGTTTTCCCAATACTTTGGGCAATATAGTGTATGTTTGGTGAGGTAGGGGGCCCAACCTCATATTCTTTCATAGGGCCCAAAATTGCTAGCGGCGCCCCTGCAGACAGCACACTAAAAACAGTGGATTCTAACAATACACTTTTGAGACACACAGACCTAAGGCTTATGTTGACATAATATATAAATAAACTCATGAATATTTCACCCCACACCCACTGTACCACAAATAAATAAACAAACAACTCCCTGAGGCCACACCTAATATAAACATATAGAAGCCCCCCTTTGAGTTGACAGCGAATTACGTGCTTGGATTCAGATCTCTGCAGAATAGTTAGGCTATACCATCCCTCAGTCTCTCTCTCTCTCTCTCTCTCTCTCTCTCTCTCTCTCTCATTCAACTCCCCACAGCACACTAAAAACACACACAGTCGAAGTACAATTGCCTGACAACACACTGAGTCACACAGACCTACAGCTTATGTAGAAGGACTGGTGGGTGGAGAGAGGCTGGAAGTTCTGAAGAATTTAATCATTTATTTACATTTCCCAGATGTGTGTGACACTTCTGTAATTGACATTTTTACAGAACATGTACAAGACTGATGTGATCTACACTGAAGACAAAGGTAATTATGTTTTTTTCTTATTTTCATTTTCACATACACATCAACTATAAAACAGTTGAGTTTTTATAATGAAAAAATGTAATAGATTGTGTGTGACACTTCTGTAATTGACATTTTTACAGAACATGTACAAGACTGATGTGATCTACACTGAAGACAAAGGTAATTATGTTTTTTCTTATTTTCATTTTCACATACACATCAACTATAAAACAGTTGAGTTTTTATAATGAAAAAATGTAATAGATTAAATTCAAGTGTAGATTATAAATTAATAGCAATTTCAGTGTGAATACAGAAATACATCACTACAATAATTTATTGGTTATTGAAGTTTGTCAATCTGAAAAGCTCCATGCAGTGAATTATCTACAACATTGCCGTTGCGATATACAATATTCCTTTACAACGTTAATAATTGTTTTAACGTTTTGGAATGTGTGAATCTGCACTTTACGAACTGAGAATGATTCAATGAATAATGGTCTATTTTCTAATTCCGTTTGTGAAAATATTGTACATTATTAAAATCATCAAAATACTAAACTATTAAAATAAATGAATTCCAAAACTGAGAAGGTCAGCTGTGTAGGACGCATTAGGTCGCATCGCATAAGCCAGTGCTAATAAAAGAATGATGCAGGAAGTCAGTTAATCATGTGTAAAGCTTGGTCTCTTGCAGGATGAGTGTTGTGTGCATGATAGAGCTAGAGAGACATTGTTTATGCCATAGCGATAAATCTGAAATATTACAAATGAAAACGACTGTATTCATTACTACATAGGGATTCGTTTTCTGTCATTACGAAATAGCTTTTGAAAGCATATTAAAATAGCAAAATAGTTATTGAAAGCATGTTTTGGAAGCATATTAAAACTAGGTTAACATTCTCCACCCAGGAAACACAGCTGACTGGAAAATAAGAAACTTCAAGCATGTGCCTGAACAGTTCTGAAAAGAAGAAGTAGCAGGAGTTTCAAGTTAGTGCGTCAAATATGTTATTTATCATAATGAGGAACAAAATATGCTAATCTAATAGTGATATATCATAGAATCTAAACATTTTCTATATGTTTCATTTCACAGATGGAGTTTTTACGTCGGTATTTCTGGGCAGCATTACTGCTGGCCATCATTCTGGTCTCTCTGGTGATAGTAATGATTTTCATAATCATCAATGTTTGCATCAGTAAAAGAGGTAAAATACGTCTGTTGAACAGGAGTTAATTATCACACAGTTTAGTTCATTTAACACCCATTTAACTTAAAAAAAGAAGGAATTCACAAAAAATTTGTATAATATAAAGGGGTTTTGAACTAAATGTTTGAAACTAAAATACAGCTGCAGAAAACACCCGTCTGTGTCATTTCACATAACCAGAGGCGGACATAGTGAAGTATTTTTACTCTGCTGTAAAAGTACTTTTCAGGTGTCTGTACTTTATCAGAGTGTTTTTCTTTGGAAAACTTTACTTCACGACATTCCAAAGCATAATATTGTACTTTTTACTGCACTACGTTTCATTAGAAATCTATTACTATCTTACTTTTACTCAAGTAAAATGAATTCAAAGATTTACTTGAGTACAAAAAAGTACTACATTTTTAATGTTCTTAAGTATTAAAGGTAAAACAAACAACAACTTTTATTTATGAAATGAAGTGCAGTAAAAAGTATGACATTATGCTTTGGAATGTAGTGAAGTAAAGTTTTCCAAAGAAAAACACTCTGATAAACTACAGATACGTTTTAAATTTACTTGAGTAAAGTAAAAAATACTTCACTACTGTCCGCCTCTGCACGTAACTGGACTCAAAATCATAGTTACTGAAAAATAGGCTTTGTGACCTTTGCCACATTTGACTAGTCATTATAATAGCCGTTTTTATTGTTGCATACCACTTTTGTTTGATTCATTTTATTTACCATTTTTTATTTCAATCATTCAATCTTTGCTTCCTCTTTTTCTAGCTGCTTGGTACAGTACACAAGCAAAACCAGATCATTACGGTGACACAAATGTAAAAAAACAGTAAGTCTGTCAAGCTTATATAAGACTAGATGCTTACTACACAAAAATGTGTTTACAATAAATGACTTTTTTTCATTACAGGAACAACCAAGTTTATCATAAAGAGCTTGAGATAGAGAAACCACCTTTACCTCCCAGAGATCAGTTCAGAGAATCACTTGATACTTCAGAAATCATTCTAATATGCTGATTTGGTGCTCAAGAACTGTATTATTATCTTAAACAGTTCTGCTGCTTAATATTTTTGTAGAAACAGTGATTAATTTTTAATACATTAAAGGGGTCATATGAATATGATGAATATAACAGAATATGTTGACATGCTTTAATGTTCAAAAAACACATCATTTTTCAAATACTGTACATTGTAGGTCCTCTATGCCCCGCCTCTCTCAAATGCTTCGTTTTCTACAAAGTCCCTCCTTCCGACAAGCGCAGACTGCTCTAATTGGCCAGCTGACCCAGTGCATTGTGATTGGCCGAACACCCTGTCTCTCTCTCTCGCACACACACACACACACGATGCGCAAAAATCCGCATTTGAACAGTCATTAGCAAATACTTAAACTAATAACAAAACAGTAGCTGATTCAGAAACGCCAGATTGTCATAGCAAAGTCAGAATTACCTCCTCTCCTAGGTTCATGAAATGGTCGTCCATAAAATGCATTGCTGTTCTGTTGTAAGTAATCTTAAAGATTCCTAAATGCATCTACTTTCGGAAGGCCAAATAAAGTGCTTTTGCTTTCGCCTAGAAACACACAGCGTCTCCCTGACATGGCTGCTTCAACACTAACTGCGGTTACTGAAACCACGTCTTCTTTCTTTGCGCGCACATTTGGGCGGCATTACGCAAATATTTCCACATAGTGACGTAGATATGTGGGGGCGTGTTAGAACGAGCCGTTTTAGGGGGGCGTGGCAGAGTCTTAAATTTGATAAAGAATATCTCTTTGGTTTTGAGACTTTAGTCTTTGCAACTTCAGGGATCTTATCTATGCACAATCAGCTTGTAACACTCCAAAGAGAAAGGAAAACTTGAAAGATCCCACACTTTTGAATGGTAGTGTATACACCATTTGCCTTGAATACATATAAGCCCTTGACATTGTGAAGACATGAGACATTAGCACTCACAGGATGGAGGGAGTCCTCAGCCATCTGCCTCCACCTGGTTGGTTGGGAAACACATCCTCCAAAAAGTAGTACACATGTCCCACTGCGATGCCTTTAATGGAAAGACAGAACATATAATACCAACAACAGATTCATTCATTAGTATTTAAAAATTCATATTAAAATGACAAATAATAATGAACAAAATTGGACTAATTTATTGCCAATGCAAGTATCAGCACAAGACAAGTGAATAAATCTGTGAATCCACACAAGTCTCTACCTAAAAGATCTACAATGATGGAGTTTCCCAGCAGCAGAGAGAATCCCATGAGCACCCACGGGAGGAAGGGGGCCTGGAAATTCAAAAGGCCGAAGAAATTCATGCGCACGTTTGGGTTCCTCCTGCTCCATATGTACACAAGCATGATGGTGAAAGCCTGACCTAAGAACACAAGACTCACAAACGTGCCAAATATCTGCACAGTCATTAAGAAAATCACAACCGGTATTTGAGCAAATGTAAGATGTAATGCATGTTATACATCTTTAAATCTTAAAGTGCTTATATGTTATATTGTTGTTATTTTTTAGCAAATTGGATATTTTGACTGTTTTTACTGTTGTTTCTACAAGACGTCTCACATGATTTTATTAAATATAGAATGAGGTCAAACATCTTTCATTATTCAGCTTCTATATTTGTCTACATCTTGAGGTTAGAGTGAGAGGTGACTCATTTTCCTCTTCTTTTCTTTCCACGGTACCACAAAACTTATTTCATTCTGTGAACTTCTCAATAGACAGGATGATGATCTAAAGCATATTAGGCAATTATATGTTAATAGAAACATGCCTAAGTTGGAACATTGCCTTCAATGCAATATGTATGATCAACATTGATTTTATATACTGTATTTTTATTTAAAAGTTTGTCCTTTTATTTATACTTTTTTCTTTCCCCATTTATGTAATCCATTTTTTTTTTACATGATCTTTTTTGGACTTATTCATTTTTTGTAGTCTTTTAATTAACTGAATATCTTAAATGATTAGAAACTTGTCTGTTTATTTATTATGCTTATGTAGGTAGGTAGTTTAGATTTTAATGCCATGTCAGCAGCTGAGGCTATTCTCATGTAAGGGTTGCATTAAAAAAATATATATAATAATAATATACATACATACTCACGTATACACACACACATATATACATATATATATATATATAATATATATACACACACACACACACACACACACACAGTCAAAGGTTTTTGAGCAGTAAGATTTTGAATGCTTTAATTTCTCTTTTGCTCACCAAGCGTGCATTTATTTATTTTGCATGAATAAATTACATTTTTAAATATATTTAAATAGAAAGCAGTTATTTTAAATAGTTCACAATATTACTGCTTTTGGTGTATTTTGGATCAAATAAATGCAGGCTTGGTGAGCAAAGAGAATTCTTTAAACTTAAAAAAATCTTACTGTTCAAAAATGTTTGACTGGTAGTGTATATATATATATATATATATATATATATACATATATATATTTATTTGAATAAAACTTTTGAATATTTTACATTTTAAAAAGTCCTTAAGAAAGTTTAAGTAAAACTGATTGTCCAAGCAAATGGTTTTTATGATCTGATCTGCTATACAGATAAATAAAATGAGTGCTTCT
Source organism: Sinocyclocheilus grahami (assembly GCF_001515645.1). NCBI lineage: Eukaryota > Metazoa > Chordata > Actinopteri > Cypriniformes > Cyprinidae > Sinocyclocheilus > Sinocyclocheilus grahami. Next base: position 703,338 of record NW_015505470.1, read on the forward strand.
CTTTTGAGAAAATGTGAAGGATACAGTCATGAGAAGGCCACCAAAGAGGAACATAACGACAAAGTCAGCAGTTCTCCCTCTGAAGGACCCCTCCTCCAGCATCCGACAGTACCGGTACCTGTGAGACTCGAGTCAAGGACTGAACAAACTGCAAACTTCAGACACTATCCCTTAGACGGCTAACTACCCAATTTAGCGGTTCACTATGAATATGATATAATAAAGGATACAAAAATATCATGTTGAATAAGAAGTTGAACCCAACCGGACCAAAAAACAAAAAGTTGGTTATTAGCCGCCATACCTATGGAAAAACACACACACAAAGAAAATTTAGAATCACATGCTGCAATATTAACCCTAGTGTATATATATATATATATATATATATATATATATATATATACATATATATATTTATTTGAATAAAACTTTTGAATATTTTACATTTTAAAAAGTCCTTAAAGTTTAAGTAAAACTGATTGTCCAAGCAAATGGTTTTTATGATCTGATCTGCTATACAGATAAATAAAATGAGTGCTTCTCTTTTGAGAAAATGTGAAGGATACAGTCATGAGAAGGCCACCGAAGAGGAACATAAAGACAAAGTCAGCAGTTCTCCCTCTGAAGGACCCCTCCTCCAGCATCCGACAGTACCGGTACCTGTGAGACTCCAGTTAAGGACCGAACAAACCTTAAACTTCAGACACCATCCCTTACACTGCTAAATGTACAATCACCTATGAACATATTATGATATAACAAGGATACAAAAATATCATGTTGAATAAGAAGTTGAACCCAACCGGACCAAAAAACAAAAAGTTGGTTATTAGCCGCCATACCTATGAACACACACACACAAAATATTTAGAATCACATGCTGCAATATTAACACTATAAAGCCTACTGTATACATTCTATACACATTCAACTATATGCCTTCTGTCATCTGAATTACAATTTCTACTAAAAAACAAAAAGTTGGTTATTAGCCGCCATACCTATGAACACACACACACAAAAATATTTAGAATCACATGCTGCAATATTAACACTATAAAGCCTACTGTATACATTCTATACACATTCAACTATATGCCTTCTGTCATCTGAATTACAATTTCTACTTTTTTATGAAGTAAAAGGGCTTTTAGTATGATTCTAAAAATGTTTACCTTTAGGTTGTGGTACACGTGTCTTTTTGCTGTGAAATCTTTAATGATTTTATAAAGTTTTTTTTCAGTCATGTTCTTTTCACAGGCTTTTTTTTTACATCACTCAATCATCATTGTATTGCAGTGCATTGCATATAAAGGTATATATTTTTTTCGGACTATTATTTCATATGTCAGGTTTTACAGGGTTCAAAATAAACAAGGCGCAATGTTCTTCAAAGAAACACTTATTTTGACACTTACCTGATAATTCCTCAATATTAAATCTGGGTTGAAGTAAAGCTGGAAAGGTGTGATGAGTTCTAATTGCTGTGGACACAAAGTAAACGCCATAATCAGATACAAATGACATGCTGCAGGTTGACATTTGAATGCTCCACTAAAATAATAACTGAAATCAAAAGCAAATTCACTTTGAGCAGCTCGCTTGAGGTTTAACTGTGAAGGTAAGTCAGCTCAATGATTGTGAACATAGGATGTGAACATGCTGGACTCAAAACCTAGTGACAAGTAACCTTAAATGCATTACTCTTAACATGGCATAACATACACAGACATTTTACCGGAGGGTTTACGTTCAAATGTCCTGACAACATCCCAGAGGAAACAAGCTGTGTTTTAACTGCACAGAGACGAGGACACGGCAGAAAATAGCGCTTAAGACCCTAATATTCATCCATTTACTTACCACGGCGGCTGTAGTGAGTACGCAGGCGGTGGTATAAGCTCTAGTGACCACAGGAATCTGTAAATATTCCTGTCGGATTGTCTGGTATGCCATTTTTTGGAGCGACACCGCTGCTTCCGGTACCTTCTTGACACGTCATCACCTGGGTAAGCGAATAAAGGAGGCGGTTTTAGTTTTTGATGATTCCAATTGGTTAACGCTTCAAGATCTCACTGCTCTGATTGGTCATCTAACGTGTCAATTACTGTGTTTTCCCGGTCAGTGGAAGTTTGGCACTTTTCTATTGGTTGGAAAAGATTGTCCATAAATGTATGAACATTTTGTAAGTTATGTTGAAAGTTTCACATTGGGATGGGAATGGTCATTAAATAAGAGTGCAACAGTCGGGTTCCAGTCAGAATTAAAAAATCTCTTTTTATCCATAGGAGAATTGATGTTTATAACTTAAGCAAGCTACAAGCAATTGAAGACTGTGAGCTACGAGTTTGTTAATTGATGGTATATGCTTATATTGCAGCCATCTATCCACATTATTTCAACTTTAAGCATTTTAAAGCATCTTAAAAATTATTATTATTATGTAATTCGAGTATATCATTCGCAGTGCGAATGGAATTGTAGTTCTTTCCCTAGTCGAGTAAGGAAGGACATAAGTACACGGTCTTGTACCTTTGTCTTTTTGTCCAGTTTTATTATACTTTTTTTGGTTTGGTTTGGTTTGGTTCATGGCTTGGAACTTTTAGATATAGATAGATAGATAGATAGATAGATAGATAGATAGATAGATAGATAGATAGATAGATAGATAGATAGACAGATAGATAGATGATAGATAGATAGATAGATAGATAGATAGACAGATGATAGATAGATGATATATAGATACATAGATAGACAGATAGATACATAGATAGATACATAGATATATACATAGATAGATATAGATACATAGATAGATAGATACATAGATAGATAGATATAGTCATAACTGGAGTCACTTAATCATGCAGATTTATGCTACAAGCTCTTTGTAGAATTGTACAGTAAGAAAGTTATTTCCCTTAACCAGGAAATTAACGTTCTTAGAATTGACAGACAGTTGACCCTGAGAGGTCAGCTAAATATCTACAGCGGATCTAAATATTTATAATTAATTATAACTAGTTATGATTAATTATTCATATTTCCCCATGAGCTGATTCACTACAATAGATAGATAGATAGATAGATAGATGATAGATAGACAGATGATAAATAGATAGATAGATAGATAGATACATAGATAGATAGATATAGATACATAGAGAGATAGATAGATACATAGATAGATAGATAGTACTTTGACAGGCAGGCAGACAGACAGACAGATAGACAAACAAACAAACAAATACATACATAAATAAATAAACAATCTCTATGGGATAAGTGAATGGGGAAAATATTCCAGAACCAAGGTCGCTGAAAAAGTAGCAGGCACTGTAACACGCTCTATATTGGATGGGTTTATTTTGTAAAATGTCCAAAATCGATTTCCAATACATAGATATATACATAGATAGATACATAGATAGATTGATAGATAGATAGATAGATAGATAGATAGATAGATACATAGATAGATAGATACATAGATAGATAGATACATAGATAGATAGATATAGATAGATACATACATACATAGATAGACAGATGATAGATATAGATAGATAGATACATAGATAGATAGATACATAGATACATACATAGATAGATAGATAGATAGATAGATAGATACATATACATACATAGATAGATAGATAGATAGATATAGATACATAGATAGATAGATAGATAGATACATAGATACATACATAGATAGATACATATACATACATAGATAGATAGATACATAGATAGATAGATAGATAGATAGATAGATACATACATAGATAGATACATAGATAGATTGATAGATAGATACATAGATAGATTGATTGATAGAGATAGATAGATAGATAGATAGATAGATAGATACATACAGTAGATAGATAGATACATACATAGATAGATAGATACATACATACATACATACATACATACATAGATAGATAGATAGATACATAGATAGATAGATACATACATACATAGATAGATATATATACATAGATAGATACATAGATAGATAGATAGATACATACATAGATAGATACATAGATATAGATACATAGATATATACATAGATAGATACATATATAGATATAGATACATAGAGAGATAGATAGATACATAGATAGATAGATAGATACATACATAGATAGAGAGATACATACATAGATAGATAGATACATAGATATAGATACATAGATATATACATAGATAGATACATATATAGATATAGATACATAGAGAGATAGATAGATACATAGATAGATAGATAGATAGATAGTACTTTGACAGGCAGACAGACAGACAGACAGCTAGACAAACAAACAAACAAATACATACATAAATAAATAAACAATCTCTATGGGATAAGTGAATGGGGAAAATATTCCAGAACCAAGGTCGCTGAAAAAGTAGCAGGCACTGTAACACGCTCTATATTGGATGGGTTTATTTTGTAAAATGTCCAAAATCGATTTCCAATCTATGGTGTACGAAATGACTAAATTAATCTTTAAAAAAGGCCTCTTACACTAGCTTGCTCTATTCTATCTGTTTATTTATTATATAATTTAAAAAAAACCTTGCTACGTGTACTGCGTTAGGCTAACCGAGACTTGTCACAGCACTTATATAGTGTTGCTCTTTTGTTAGTTTTGACTGCTTTTATTGTCCTCATTTGGATAAAAGCTTCTGCTAAATGACTAAATGTAAATGTAGCCTAAATGTAATCTTCTACGACGTGTTCACTGTTATGCTCCCCATCTCCAGGGGGCGATATTGCGCTTTTAAACACTCTTGACCTGAGTGAGGCACGAAGAATGCAATATCACTTTCTCTGTGAGAAGGGTGTTCCTGTACAACCGAAGGCTGCAGTTCTAGGACCCTATTCTTTTGTAACAGCGCCACCTACCAAATTGGATAATATAGCGGAGGCTGCATTTTTGGGACCCTGGTGGTTTAGTTTGTAGTAATGTTTGTACATTGTTGTTATAGATAATGAATCTCATGTACATTTTTTGTTTCAATTGTGATTTTTGATTGGGTGTTCCTGCACAACCGGAGGCTGCAGTTGCAGGACTGCAGTTCTAGGACCGCAGTTCTAGGACCCTATTTTTTTGTAACAGCGCCACCTACCAAATTGGATAATATAGCGGAGGCTGCATTTTTGGGACCCTGGTGGTTTAGTTTGTAGTAATGTTTGTACATTGTTGTTATAGATAATGAATCTCATGTACATTTTTTGTTTCAATTGTGATTTTTGATTGATAAATGCATCAGATGTTAATTACAAAGTGTGTAATACCTGCTTTGAGCTAACCATTTTAAATTTAAATGAATTTACACTTAAAATATAAATGAAAAATGTATTTCAGTCTTTAAACAACTGAAAGTGGAGTACCTTAAGTACCCTAAATTGATTAGCCCCCTCAAGTTGAACTAGCTCATTATCAGGTATAATAAAGATGGAATCAAATGAAATCAGCATTTGCAGTCACTAAATTATAGCCAGATATTAAAAGTTTGTAGAGAGGCAAGACACAAGAATGATTCAAGAATGCATATGTATATACTGTATATACTCATTTTTGCAATAACACATAATACAACATCATAAAAAAAGACCCCCTTTTCCATCAGTTGCTGCATGGACAGAAAGGCTGTAGGCTTCAACTCCTGAGAGAGATA
>NW_015505470.1:709270-730304 GCF_001515645.1 Sinocyclocheilus grahami
AGTTTAAGACCAGTTGTACGGTAATACTTTCAAATGAAAAAATGCAACGTGTTTTTTTTATTAGATTACATTTTATTTTGATGGTCCCCTTTAGTCTATTGACTATAAGCAACTTTGCAACTACATCAACTAACTCTCAGAGTATTAGTAGGCTTAGTTAAGGTTAGGGTTGGTAGAGTAAGTTGATGTAAAGTTGCTTATAGTGAGTAGAATATCTGTTGGGGAACCATCAAAATAAGTGTTATCAGATATTTAGCATACAGTCTACTAATACTCTGATGACTGCTAGTTGACAAGTAGTCGCAGAGTTACTTATCAACAGATGTCTGAAGGCTACCATCAAAATAATCAAATTGATATTACAATAAAAATAGTTCAAAGCAAATGTGTACACATTCATCTGATCTGATATCAGATCTTATGGCTGTTTGAGAAAAATTATTATTATTATTATTTATAAGTGGTCTTTGTCTGCTTTAAGTACAGTGAAGTTACTTCACTTAAAGCAGACAAAGAGCACTTAATAACAATAAGACCACATTAAAGCATTTTGGAATGTTTTCATGAAGACTTTGTATTTGTTATTTTACAGTAAAAACACAAATAAGATGTACTAAGTTATTGTGCAGATCTTAAACAATGGTAAGATATGAGACCTATAATACATTATGACTATGAGAAATATAATCCACTGTAACTTAAGTGGATGCAATGTGTTCATTGTGTGTTATAAATCATCATACACTTAACATACCTCTGCACTTCATCTGTGAAGCTCAGTTGTGTTGGTGTCCTGTGCAGCACTCCTCTCAGATCGGCAAACAGGACAGTTGTTCCTCACTGTCGAGGTTGACAGGCACTCGGGAAGAGGTTAGCTTATGAGCGCTTCCCGTTGAGTACACCCTATGGGCAAACCATGGTGCAAAAACATTTGTTGATACATTTAAGATAAAGATACCATAATTTGCAGCATAGTTAAAAGATACTGTTAATATTATTCCTAATTAAGGCCCTTGGTGAACCTTTACTGTGAGTTTGTTTGTAATGATGATTAAATGTCAACAACCCAGTACCACTAAATGCTCCTCAGATCCCTGTAACTTCACAATGAAGTCCAGCGGGCTCTTTATCTCTGCAGTGTGCTCATGGACAGCCTGAATGTGGATTTCCTCGGAGATAGCACTCTGTACACTGGCTGAAGAGCTCCTTGGAGCAAGTTTCTGGCCTCATCAGTCCAGAAGGCAAACCGCTGACCATGCCTTTCAAACATCAACCAGATTCATCTAAAGTACTGCCAAAAGGACAAGCTAATAATACATATTGTGGTGCAACCAAGCAATGAGCCCAGTTTAATTATGAAAGATGATTTATACTTAACTAATATGCTAAATGAGTATCAAACAAGTTTTCACACTAATACAGTAAGCTACAGGTAAATCTGACACATCTCACATCAACATGCTTTTATCATCTTTTTAAGTTTAATGAATGTGCTGGCTAGATTGACTTATTGTAGTCATTATGTCAACAAGGTTTAGCTTAATTAAATCATGGCCACGAATTAAGAACATCGTAATAATCAATAAAACTAGCAATCGGGAATTCATTATTATTTCTTAGCCGTTCTCATGTTTGCTACGTAAACTTTGCATCGTTTTAAGGTTATAAAATAAAACTTAATTGAAAATCGGTAAAGTTACTCGCTCTGATTGCTGTCCATGTCGTCCATCTTTAGTGATCCGATTCGGTAGGTGGCGCTGTTACAAAAGAATAGGGTCCTAGAACTGCGGTCCTGAAACTGCAGCCTGCGGTTGCGCAGAAGCATAGGGCTTTCTGTTGGGTGCCTGGGCATGCTGGGGTGATATGAGCAGGCAGATTATATAGCGAAGGAGAGTTTAGGAAGAGAAATGGATATCCATGTATCCTTGGGGAGGGTGGAACTGAGGGAAAGGGTTAAAGAGGGCTTAATAAAAGAATGGCAGAGAGGATGGGAAAAGGAAATCAAGGGTATACATTATTTTTCTATTCAGCCTAAAGTTTTTGTACTTGTCCATCCCGTAAGGGTGGGGCACTTTGCCCACTTTGGGTTACATTGCTTTTTGTATATTGTAGGAAAGCATATTTCTGGATTATGTGAATGTGGGGATATGGAAACAGTAGGGCGTGTTGTCTTGGAATGCAGGAAGTATAATGCAGAAAGAAAAGCACTTTTTGATAAATTGGCAGAACTTGGAGTGAAAGTGTTTTCTGTTACTTTGTTTGGACACAGTGCATAAACTGATCTCGGAGGCAGTTTTTCAGTTCTTGCATAATACAGGACTGTATATAAGAACTTAGTTCAAACTTTGACCTGTGGAGGGCAGTAATACGCCCAGTTGCGTCTACACTGCCGGAAAGATAGAAGAAGAAGAAGAAGAGGCGCGAAGAAGAAAGTTGAACGGCGCGCGCGCTGCAGAGATGGCAGAGAGCGGAGGTAAAACACGATTCGGGTTTTCAAACCTCTTTGAAAGTTAGAATAACTCACAAAACATCAACAATACAAAAAGAGCGGGAAATGCTTAACTTTATATATAACTCTAGAATGTTAGAAAATATTTAGTCAGTTTTACATGTAGATAAATGTTATTGTCATATTTTCATGCGGCTAGTTCTTAGAAACTATCCAACGACACGACTAAAAAGCAAGCCAATATAATAACATTATATTATATATGTGTATGTATGAAATAATAGATGTTTTCTTTGTCAGCAAATCCGCATACTGCAATGATTTCTACTGAAAATTCAGCTTTGCCATTTCAGTTTGTACAAACATTTCACAGTATTCCTGTTTTTACCGTATTTTGATCATATAAAAGGAGCATACGAAGTCAGCATAAGAGATTTCTTTTAAAAACATGAAACCTTTGAATTACGCCACATTTTTTGGACTTCTAGTGTATGGATATGTGAATATATTTGTGGCTTAACTTGTCTCTCTTATGACTCCAGTTTCAGTGGGATCTGAATCCCTCCAGCTGTATGAAGCACAGTTCTTCGGCTTCACCCCAGAGACCTGCACTGTACGAGTTCACGATGCATTTCGAGATTCCCTCAATCACATATTGGTCGCTGTTGAATCTGTGTTTGTGAAAAGATTGTGTCCAGGCCATGATCCGCCAGCAGAGCTCCGACTGACAGCCCGAGAGAGCACCCAAAAACTGCGGCAGTTCTTACAGGAGCGCTTTGAAATCATGTTTCAGCGCATGAAGGGGATGCTGATGGACCGCGTCCTATCCATCCCTCACAACGTCCTGCTGCCCGATGACCAGCTGCACCAGAAGTACCCAGAAGGCAAAGAAGACCTCATGAAGCTGCAGGAATCCATTGCCAATCTGCTGCAGGCTTATGAAGCCGAGGTGTGCGCCAAGCAAGCGCTTCTCGCTGAGCTTGAGGAGCAGAAAGAAACTCAGAAACAACTGGATGAAGTGCTGAGATGGATCGAGGAACTGCGAATTTCATGGAGGCGAGAGGGAATGGGAAATGTCCAAGACAGCATTCGACACATGATGGAGGCTGTCGGCCAATTGCAGGATGTTGTAGGAAAGATTAACAAGCGAAATAAAAACCTGGATGAAGTTTGATGGTTTATTTGCAACAATTGAGACCTCCATACCACAAGCGCTGTGGTTTAATTGCATGATCCATCCACCTGGGGGAGGCAAAGCTCTATCTGTTCGGTACAGTTACATTAACATACAAGTATCAAGATCAGTCTAGCTTCAAAGAAATAAATTTGTAATCAGGCGATTTTACTCCGGCATTTGAAATGCAGTCCATCTCTCCTTCCTCAAAGTCATTGGGTTTTCTCATTTACGATTCAGTGCCTTTGATGTTCAGTACAGCGAGATCTGCATTAGATTAGCCCAAATTTCCCACAGGCCCAAACTGATGTGTCCAACAGCCTGGTTGGCGTTACACTTTACAGCAAGTTTCATGTCGTTTGAGGAGATATTTTTTAAGATCTTTCCCTTGAATTTCAGAGGAGAAAGATTTTAAGTTCATATTGAGTTGTACAGTACCTTATTGCCCGCAGAGGAACGCCTACATTTTGTACATAGGCTGACTCTAAGTTCCAGTACATGGATTGAGTTGCTAAGCACAAATGTCCGTTTGTAATAAATGTAATAAACTAATATGCTTTTGTTCGTAACCGTAAATGGCAATACAAATATTTTGTTTGTATGATACATTCTTTTCCACAAATGAAATGATCACTCTATACTGAAAGAACATTTTCAGTAAAGCAACACATTTTTTAAAAATGTTTTTATATTATCTTATTTTTGTTGTTTTATGAATGTTTACAGAACCACAAAAATAGAAACAAATTTTATTTCCAGCATATTTCTTAACATGTATAAGTACTTCTATGAACTTTAAAAGATCCAACTGCCTGTAAACTGTTAATGACTGTTTCACAGGTACATTTGCAATAAGTGTTTATGGTTCATTAAACAAGCATGAAAAACAGTGTTTAAAGACTTTGCAATCAAGATCTATAAAGCTTATTTGAATGCAGTGTCCTAAAAAAGCGTAGTTTCTTATTTTTGAGTTTATTTTCACCCAAAAGCAAGATAACATTTAAATGTATTGAAGAAATAATATTATACTTACCCTTACGTTGTTTCAAAAACTTTTTGGTGCTTTTTTCCCTTCTGGAACAGCTGTGAGACGATTCTTCAAAAACTCTCAAAATAACAATGGGTTTGTAATGACATGATGGAAAAATAGTGACAGAAATTCATTTTTGGGTAAAGGTTGGACCTTTTTCACATTGGATAAATTACTGAAGTGGAGAATGGAAACTACAACAAATACGTTTTTTTCTGTCCCCATTTGCTTCAGTAGCAAATGAAGAAAAAAAATTCCAAACAAGGAAAATTTATAAACAAACAGATTGATTACAGTGGTCAGATGAAAGAAAAATGTCAAATTTATTGTCACTCCCTAAGCCATTGCGTTAATCATTGTCATCACAGTTTAAATTATTTTTCTCAGAATGTGTTACTTTTTTATTCTATTTTTCTAAATTAAATTTAGAAAGTGAAACAATCAAACAGTGGATGACACATAATATTAAAGTGCACATCACTGAATATCTTCTCAGGTGAATCTACACACTAAAAAAATGCTGAGTTGTTTCAACCCAACTTTGGGTCAAATATGGACTAACCCAACCGTTGGGTTACAATTTGGGTTAGTCCAAATTTGACCCAAAGTTGGGTTGAAATAACCCAGCATTTTTTAGAGTGTATCTTTCATGCTTTAAGAATTGTTAGAAATCAAGATAAAGATGCTAATTAAGAATAAGTTTTATTTTGCAGTGTTTACTTTTTGAGGTTAACCGCTTTAACATCAGTACACCCAATCCAAGCTGGAAAATCCCAAAGGACAATGCTATTCTCATGTAAAAATGAATCATAGTGCTGGATTTGCTGGAGGGCATGCACCTAAACAAGGGGTGAGAGACAGATGCAGTGAAGGAGGGCTGGGTGGATTAGAGGAGGGAGGCCCCCGCAACCTGCCCAACTACGTCTGCCTCTTTCATCATCACTCATTAAAGATGTATCCAGAGCAGCTGGGGCCATCCACAAAAAGTCATGCTGGATGGAGGCGTCACACTCCGGACAGCTTGGCCTCAATCCCCCCTGCCAAATCAGATTAGGGTCTACCAATAAAGACCCCTTATCTCCACACATCCACGCAATGACAAGCTGGAGTCAGAAAGCCCTGCCTGAGTCTGAAGATACTGAGGTGATGAGTTATGAGAGAACAGTAGAGTGGAACCGAGCTAAATTTAATAAGGTTACAACAGATCTGCTGATTAAGAGACAGAATGACTACTTTGCACACAACGAAACCAACGAATGGTATCCTATTATGTCACGAAACACTGAAAGATTTAATTTATGTTACCCATGCCTGGTGTTAGAAAAGCTACAACTGTTGGGTGCCAAGCTACAAGCTAATCATAGTTTGAAGTAGTTAACGTGCTAAAGTGATACATTTGTGAAAATGTAGCTATGCTAAGGAAGAGCCGTTGCTACAGATTAGTTAACTACCATATTTTATGTGTGTGTGTGTGTGTTTATACATAAGGATGAACCAGTTTAACACTTTTCAGTGCTAGCCTACATCTCAGAGAGGAAAGTTTAGCTTGAACCGATTCAATAGAATGCTTCAGAATCATTCTGTCCAGAATCGGCCACATAAATCAATTCACTGGAATTAATCTTTCCAATGCTACATCTAAGATAGGACTGTTCATGATGATAGAATGAATCAGACTTTCCCAAACTGGACTTTCCTGTGCTATGTAAGTGAGAGAACCGTTTAGGATGAATCAAATCAATACAATGAATCAGGAATTTCTAGTGCTACATATGTGTGACCATTCAATTAACTGATTAAATAGTTACCCTGCAAACATGCCCCTGCGGGGCCCATGCTGGCTTTTTTGCGGGCACAGTGGACTAGGGCCAGCCCACACCAAACCTAAACAGGCCCAGAGCAGGCTTGCCCAGGCGAGGCCCACAGCTTTGGGCTCACCGCAGGCATTCTGTGAGCAGCCCACACTATGGGACTGCTAACATTAATCCAATGATGGCCCAGTGTGGGCCAGCACGTTTGGGCCCAGAGCAACTTTTGTACCTTTGGGACCATGCAGGGGTTCATGGCCATTCTTTAGCCACTCAATTGAACTGGAATGGCTCAAACCAAAAGAGACCTTTTCAGAACCAGAGCAGATTGTGCTGTGTCCTGTGTTTCATTTTTTTCTATTTAAAAGTGTACATTGGTGATGTTTTTTGCAGAGATGTTACATGTATGGCCTATGTTTGGATTGATGCTAAGAGTTTAAGACAGTGTATTTGTATGCATTTTAGAATGACTTTTTATTGGTGAGGTCGCCACATCATGGTCCAGTTTGAAAATGGATTTAAAGATCTTTTCGATGTGGGACCTTAGTCTGGATTATTTTTGACTGTTCCTGGTCAGGAAGAGTCTGGTGTTTCAGAGCTGTGGCGTGTTTTCATTACAAGAGGCTGGATTATTCATTTGCTATCAGCCATTTTCAGCTATGGACAGTGTTTGGAAATTGATGCACTACAGATAAGACTTTCCCACACATAAACTTTCACATGACTGAATCCTACAATCTTACATTGCTTTGTTCGCTTTCTTTAGTTTTTGTACTTTTGTGTATTTATATTTTTGGCTATATGTAGCTGTATTAACCTAATGTTTTCTATTTTGTATTTAATACATTTATTTGAAATCCCTTTGACTACTGTACATTTTCTGACAATACAGCCATTAGTCATGTGGTGACTGCATCCATTTCAGATATATAATAACTGTTTTCCCCAAAGACTTAATTTATAGTTTATGGAAAGTATTGATAGTGAAACACAGTGGTTCCCAACCCTGGTCCTGGAGGCACCCCAACACTGCACATTTTGCATGTCTCCTTTCTCTGACACACCAATTTCAGGTCTTGGAGTCTCTACTAATGAGCTGATGACCTGAAACAGGTGTGTTTGATTAAGGAGACATACAAAACGTGCAGTGTTGGGGTGCCTCCAGGACCAGGGTTCAGAGTTGGAACTGAACTCTGCAGGAAGTTAGACCAGGGTTGGGCACCCCTGTTGTAGATGAATAGTGCAGGCCCTGTGTGGGCCTAGTGTGGTTTCCTGGGGGCTAAGTGATGGCTACCCGTGCAGGGCCAGCACTAAGGGGCCAACGTTTTGCCAATGAGCAAATTCTCAGGGGCCCTGTGCTGGCAGCCCACTGGGGGCTTTTACGCTTGCCCTAAGTGGGCCTGTAAAGGGTTTTTCCAATTCAGTAACATGAATCAGACTTTCCAGTGCTGCATATGTGAGAGAGAACAGTTTAGAATGAGTCGATTCACTGATATGAATCTGACTACAAATGTAAGAGCAATCATTGAGGATGAATACATATTAAAAAAGGACTAAGATTGAACCGATTCAAGGCTATATAAATGTGAAAGTGGATCATGTATAATAAACCGGACTTTCCAGTGTACAAATGTGAGAGAGAAATGATTAGGATGAACTGATTCAATAGAGTGAATCAGACTTGAAAGGTGTGAAAGAACCATTTAGGATAAACTGATTTAATTAAACTTTCCACTGATTCAAATGTGTGAGAGAGGTCTGTTCAGGTGAGTGTGTTTGTAGGCATGCAGCGTTTGGTCACACGACACCGTGACCCGTTGGAAAAAGCAGTTCGCTAAAGCTACTTTGACACCGCTTCATAATGGATGAATTGCACAACATATAACGCGGTTATTTTTCTGTTTCTTAACGTGAAGCTGTTTTAAAACAATCGGTATTGGATAAAGCATTATATATTGTGATGGCATTGAAAGCAGCAGTCACGGTACTGAAAAATATAAAGTTAGCAGCATTGCCACTTTTGCATAACATAGGATACTCATCGAAACTGCCCTTTAATAGCCTACGTTTGCAATCATCAAATTACACTGCAAGATCATTTTCGTTCATTTAATTAACTGTAACTAATGAATAACTCTAAATTACATCAGTAATGTGTAGTCAAATCTGTGTAGCTACTATAATTTAACATTCAGCAGTGATTAGCATGAAATAAAAGTTAGCTTCTGAAATAAAAAAAATAAAACGTTAGAGGTCATTTTTAGACTTAAATCCTGACAACATCAGAAAGTACTGCAGTGAACAATAAATAAAATATGCACTACTGCCTTGAAAACCCCCATTACCCCCGACCACGTCTTTCAGAGACCGTCTCCACCAGAGGCAAACATACTTGAGCGTATGAAGTTCAAAGCTATTTTTTTCATCCTCCTGTGGTATAAATGGGGAAAGCGAGAAAAGACTGAATCCATTTCACTCAACTTGGTTAACACCAAAACTTATCTTCCCTCCTGATTTATGCATGGGCCTACCAGATCATTTGTGCAAGGACGTGTGAAAAATATGCTATCTTGAATTAGTTGCATAAAACGTATACATATTTTTTTTAGGAAAAAAACAGACTGTGAGAGACGTCAATACAGCCAAGCGGCTCATGTGGGGAATCAATAGACTCTTGAAAACCCTGCTTGCAACAGCAAATCTACTCCTTGCACAGTCAGAATGAATCAATTCTGCATACAGATTATCCATTTTTAAGCCAACTCAGGATTTTCTTTCAAAAGTCTGTTAAATAAATCTATACATACTGATGCAATAATTTGCACAAAGACATTTATTTATTTTATACCATTTATATTTCATTCAGCATATGCAGCCCATATAGCCAAACAAAGATATAAGATGATGATACATGATATTTTTGTTGTGGAAGTGTTCTCTTTCTGCATTCAGCTCAAGTGTTTTTGTTCAAAGTACGGCCCACTTCTGTCCCTGTTGCATTGCATCACACCATCGGTAAAAGATATTTTGTTGCTTTGGGGATGATTGAATCATCTGAGGCAGGGCCTCAAAGTTACGTCAAAACGAAACCTTATGGCACTATTGATTTCCACAAAGAAGGTAATGTGTATCATTCTGAGCTAAAAATAGTCTCTCTCTGACCAAAAACATCAAGGTTGCTTACTGAAGGTATGATTTTAATGTTCATAAACCAGGTCTTTATTCAATACTTCCTTTATTCATACTTCCAATATTTTCGCAGGCCCAATTTAAACCACTTTTGTAGGTGTAGGTGTAGGTGTAGGCAGACTTTTGTTAAGGCATCTTAGCCTGAACTATCAGATCTTTTAATGGGAAAAAACACTTAAAAGATCTGATAGTTCAGATCTTTTAAATAAGGGGAAAAAACACTTAAAAGATCTGAACTATCAGATCTTTTAAGTGTTTTTTCCCCTTATTTGTTGCACAGTGGGCTGTTATGTCACTATTTTTTATTCTGTTGTCCAAACAAATATGGTTAGATTTGGATACTGCCCTCATAAAAAATACAATCTATGGCAAAACATCCGTTGCTAAAGTCTCAGGCATGTTGAACCTAAGCAATTGTTTTGTTTCTATGACTACCAGTGAGGATGTGTAAAACTGACTGTAATCTAAAAAGAAAATATCAGATCTGGCCATATATAACTTGCCATTTTAGTCCATCAGATTTAAAGGGGGGAAATCTGATTTCCCTGTTAGCAAAGCCTATGTGACCTAAAAAGTTATTAATACACTTAAAGGGATAATTCACCCAAAAATGATCATTCTGTTATCATTTACTTATTCAAAAAAGTTGTTCCAAACCTGTATGAGCATTGAAAATATTTTGAGGAATTTCTAAATGTGTGTTTGTGTTTAATACAATGCAAGTCAATGGTCACCAAAACTGTTCTGTCAAGATAACATATGCCCATTTTTCCTGTGTAGAAATCTTTTTTTCCCTCTTTTTGCTTTTGCATCAGCACTTATAATAACGTAACAGTGAAATATTTGGGGCCTCCCAAGCAGCTTTATTAATCCCAAAAAATCTGGGTGAGGAGCATTTCCACAGTGTGCCCATCCCTTGGCCTTCTGGCAGTAAGCAACAGGAGTGCATTGTGGGTGGGAGAGCAGTCTTGGCATATTCTGGGGGACAGCTGGTGACAGACTGTTTGTTCTTCTTTAGGACGACAGCCCGGCGCAGTCAGGGAGAGGTCACCTTCTCCACGCCTTACCGAGCTCTGAGAAGCCTGAGATTCAGATTCGTCTTTCTATCCACTGTCCTTCACGATTCTCAGCCACCAAATTGGCACCAGGTCCAAAGTACGTGCAGAGATGCCTTGATCTTTAGCTGTTTCCACAAACACTGGATCAACTGATATCTTATCCAGCGATATAAGCGGATTAAGATGGAAGACAGGCAGAAATATTTTGTCTGAGTGAACGACAATGATCGTGATGATTAAATTGCATTTTTATCTCCTCCTGCTGAAAAGAGCAGCATAGCTGGTCAACAGCATATGTTTTGGATGTTGGTGCCCAGCATGAGATTCTGGTGTGCTGGTGTCTCTATTAGGGAAACAAGTTTAACCAGCAACGGTGGTTAAACCATTGGACTATTTATTACTGGTTTTAATAACAGGACACAGAACTTTGTCACATTGTTTGATATATTTACATTACTATTAAAAACATTTGGGGTCAGTATTTTTTTTGGCATTTATTTGATAAAAATAAAGTAAATTATTGTGAAATATTACAATTTAAAAAAAAATTATTATTTATTCTCGTGTTCACAAATTTTCAGAAGCCATTATTTCAGATGCCAGTCTTCAGTGTCACATGATCCTATAGAAATCATTCTAATATGCAGATTTGATGCTCAGGAAAACGTTGAAAACGTTTGTCAATGTTGAAAACAGTTGTGCTGCTTAATATTTTTGTGGAAAGCGTGACACATTTTTTTCAGGATTCTTTGTTGAATAGAAAAGTAGAAAGTCAAAAAGAAATTTGAAATTGAAATCTGTTGTAACATTATAAACGTCTTTACTGTCACATTTGATACATTTAATGCATCCCTGCAGAATAAAAATATTCATTTCTTAAAAAAGAATCTTTCTAACCCCAAACTTTTGAAAGGTATAGGTGTGCATGTTCTGAAAGAAGAATCAATGAATAATATATTATAATATGTGATTTATTCAAATTTCTGACACTAGTGGAATTTTAGGCCTATATGAATTCCAAACTTACTGTGACAGGGTTAAAACAGTAGCATTTTACGATACTAATAAATAAATATTTGTCAAATTCAAAGCTGTACCTTCAAATTTTGAGGTCATAGTTTAGGAAAAACATATTATTTATACATATTTTTAAGATTTTTAAGATTAGTGAAGATTTTTTAAAATTTGGTGATTCCCCCAATATCTCTGGTGGGACAGTTCTGTCACAAAAGACTTCCACAAGAGTAACCCTTAAGCAGATTGACCAACACCCCAGCAAAACTAACCAGCATATAAACCAGACTGTGCCAAAAAAGAAAAACAAATCTAAGTTGGTCTTTTAAGGAAGGAGGGTGTGTATGTGAATATGTAAACCTCTACCCATCAGCACAATAGAGGGGCGGCCCAGGCTGTAGAGCAGCGGTAATGAGCAGCTCTAAGGAGGTCTGGGGCTCCTTCTATATTCTATCACTCATTGAGGGTGTGTTGAGCAATATCCCGCCGCACAATTATCCCCCCTCAGAGTTAACAAAGAACCCTTAATGACAACCCCACTGGCACCGCTCCAAATACGAGTGTACAAAGCAGGACAAGGCGGACGACTGGTGCTTTCACAAATGTCTGTCTGACCATTTGTGAAAATGTGGGCTTTATCCATGCATTGGACCTCTCAGTAATCATATGCATGTACATATGCATAAACCCAAGGACATTTTGGTTGTGAATTTTTTTTCTGTGACATATTTAGAAAATGTAGAAATTCAAGTTCAAAAGAAGAAATAGAAATCTTATGTAACACTACAAATGTCGGTCACTTTTGATCAAATTATTGTATTCTTGCTGAATAAAAATAATAATTTCTTCTTCTTCACTTAAAAATAAGCCTTTTTTAAAGGTACAGTATGTAAGTTTTTGACACTACTAAAGCATAAATATACCATAATATGTTTGCAGATATTTAAGAAACATGCTAAGTTAACATACTTGTTTATCTGAAAAACAATGCTACACTCTTGATTTGTGAAACCTGCGCACTGCCAGTTTACCCAATTGTATTTCAGCACCCCGGGTTGCCAGTTGGCGGAAAACACAGCGTATTTCATTCCATTCATCGTCAGGTGCGCTCGTTCCTGATGGTGTCCTCAATCTGGCAACCTGCGTGTGCGTCAAGTCTGAGGAGGAGGGGCCGGGTGAAAAAAAACCTGCTTCGATATTTTGAATTTGGACTGCAATACCTAGCTTAAAAACTCAGTGTCAATCCTACATACAGCACCTTTAAAAAAAAGCTTACGTTTTTTTTGTTCTTGTTCTTCGAATCTTACCACAGACCTTTAAATCTTATTATATGGTTTCTACAAAAATATTAAGCAGCAAACACATGCTGAAAGCTTTGCCATCAGGACTTAAATATAAAACAGTTATTTTAAATTGTAATATTATTTCACAATATTACTGTTTTTGATCAAATAAATGCAGCCTTGATAAGCAATATATTTTTCCTTGTTCAGTTTAATTGTGTGTGTGTGTGTGTGTGTGTGTGTTTAAAATCTACTTGACCCCATGAGTTTGCAAAGGCATGATGCTTCTAGAAGGGGCTTTTATAAACGGTTTTAAGATGGTGGTCTGCTACTCCCTTCAGCTCTTTCAGAGTGTTAATGAAGAACTTCAAAGGTAAACCTGTCCCTTGAGGTCACAGTGCTCAGCTACTGTAATTGAAATACGTGAAATGCATGCGTTCAAAAACAGAATAGAGTTACTAGCACATAGCTGGGACAAGGGGTTAGATTTGCATAATTTAAAATTGTACTGGCAAAATGGTTCTTTGCAATTTAGCAATCTCTGTTTGGGAAAGGTAAGTCTATGCATTTATTTAATTTGGTGTGTGTCACGCTCTCTTTTGTAGATATGCTGTTTGGGAGTTGATAGTTAATGGGAGAACTAAAGAAATGCTTCTGTCTGTCAAATTTACATTTTATCCACACAGGCTGAATTATTAAATTCATTTCATATAAATAAAAATGAAGGTCAAAATGTTTGTGTAATAAAGAATAACATTAGCATAACAGTTTTTTTTAATGTTTTTAACATTAAAACAGTTTTCTACTCATATTTTTCAGTCATGCATACCCAGCATTCTGCATGCATAAGATATAAGGTCAGATTTCAAAGATCTGTCATTTTGAGGCTTATAAAAAACAAAAAAGCTACATGTCAGTGCTGCAGTGCCTTCAGGCCGATACCATCTGTAGCATTATGGCACTGGCATCTAATGGCAGCCATTTGAAGACATGCCCTACCTAAGAATGAGATCTCTGTTAACAGCTCATAGCAGTTGAACTATGCGGTTTGGTTTAAGGCCAGGAAGAAAACTGACCAGGTGTTACTCTGCTGTGTACAGCAAGGTAATGATATAATAAGCACTGCATGTTAAATCATGCTACCTGGCTACACTGTGAAAGATGTCTATTTGAAAACAGTACTAAAATAAATAAATAAATAATATTCATAAAAAAAAGCTTATGCTTAAAAATCAATACTTAATCAATTTTTTTTTTTTTTTATATTTAAAGGAATAGTTCACTCAAAACTGCAAATTTGCTGAAAATTCACTCACCCTCAGGCTATCCAAGATGTAGATGAGTTTGTTTGTTCATCAGAACAGATTTGGGGAATTTTACCAAAACATCACTTGCTCACCAATGCATCCGCTGCAGTGAATGGGTGCCGTCAGAATGAGAGTCTATAAACAGCTGATAAATACATCATAATAATCCACAAGTAATCCACAGTCCATTAATTAATGTCTTGTGAAGCTGCATGTTTATATTAATTGTTGCTTTTATAAAAAAAAAAAAAAAACAGTTCTTAATCCATAATAATGCTTCCTCCAGTGAAAAAGTCCATAGACCAAATTCAGTGTTTGCAAATAGTGATGACGTTTTTGTGGGCGGAGTCTATCTGGTGGCAGAAAATGCCCGTTTTAACTTAGCAGTCTATGCAAGCCAATTCTGACTTTTTCTTGCAAATCCGAGATTATATCTCACAATTCTGATAAGAAAAAAAAATAAACTCGTCATTCTCTCTTTTCCCCTCTGCTCAGAATCATGAGTTTATATCCCACACTTCTGGCTTTTTTCCCCTCAGAAAACTCGCAATTGTTGAAGTAAATCAAGTTATAAAGTCCGAACTAGGAGATTTAAACTTGCATTTGCGAGAAAAAAAAAGAGTCAGAATTGTGAGATAAAATAGGTAGGCTAAATGTAATGTAAAATGTTATAGGTTTAAATAGTATTTCATGCTTTAACTGTAGGGCTAATACAATATATCCCCTATGTGAATATTATATAGACCTATTGTTTAAATCAAATTTATGCTTTAAAAGTAGGGTAATCATAGCAGGTTTCATCCATAGTTTGTCCGTTTAAACGTCTGCGTTTAGCTTCAAATGGCATCTTTGATGACATTATTCTATAAAAATGATTTGCATTCTGATTCTGACATACATAAGCACAATAATAAATTTTTTATCTTATTCCATGGATTTTTACCAATTTCCCTCCACTTGTTCCCAGTGTTTTTCTGCCACCACAATGCGCGCGCAGCTACATGTGACGTAACTGTGACGTCTACTCCAAATTGGTCTATTCAGTGTTGTCCTCTCACATTAAAATCAGCTAAAGGTTTGAAATTAATTAAAAGTCTTGATGCTTTTGTTTCTAATGATCGTGCAGCTTTTCACTTCAAAAGACATTAATTAATGTACTGGAGTCGTGTGGATTAATTGTGGATTATTGTGAAGTTTTTATCAGCTGTTTGGACTCTCATTCTGACGGCACCCACTCGCTGCAGTGGATCCATTGTTGAGCAAGAGATGTAATGCTAAATTTCTCCAAATTTGTTCTGATGAAGAAACAAACTACATCTTGATAGCCTGGGGATGAGTACATTTTCAGCAAATTTTTGGGTGCAGTTTTGGGTGAACTATTCCTTTAAGATAAATTTAAGTCATTCTTCACTAATAAAATAACATGAGCGTAGATCAGGGGTGGCAAACGTCGGTCCTGGAGAGCCGCAGCCCTGCAGAGTTTTGTTTCAACCCTAATCAAACACACCTGAACAAGCTAATCAAGGTCTGAAGGGTTACTAGGAAGCTACAGGCAGGTGAGTTTTTATTAGGGTTGGAGCTGAGCTCTGCAGGACCGCGGCTCTCCAGGACCGGAGTTCGCCACCCCTGGCGTAGATTCTAACATTAATCATTTTTTAGCTTTGCAGGTAAATTTATCTTATTTTGAGAATGTTATATTACTGGAAAATTTGATGAGATACTGGTTAACAACAGCATTTTTGCTGCATAATGAAACTTAACAAGGCAGAGACTTATTTTAACATCTGTTTTTTTTCTATGTGATGTCATTCACCAGTATTTCAGACCATAGTCTCACATCATCCTCTTAACACAGCACAGATAATGAGTCAGAAATTTGATTCATGCCATTGCTCTGCTCAGTTGCTTCAGGCTACACAAATGTAAAAGAATGTAGTCCACTTCATTTTTTACCAGCCTGTATAATTAAGACTAGGTAACCGTTCTACCCATCTCTTTTGTCTAAACATGTCAGGTAAAATGCCTTTTGAATAGTCAGGATGTCAAATAATTTTACTGCTCAGAGGAACAATTCAGAAGTTAAATATTACAGTAGAAATAAAAAAAAGCCTTTCCACTCTTTCAGGTGCTGTCTTCCAATACCATAGACGCTATTCCTCAGTTTGTGATCACAAAAAAATGGAAGTCTTGGGTAATAAAATTCCAAAGCCTCTTTCTTGTGTGTTTCTTTTTTTGGTGTGTATTGACTGAAAGTTAACAGCTTTACATGGCAAATTCAATTTGACTTTTGATTGGCTCGTATACACTACTGTTCAAAACATTTGGCAAAGGTAAAGGCATTCACATTCTTAGAAAAAATGTATTTCTTTCTGTATTTGCTATATATTTGCTGTTTTTCCTGAAAAAAATAAAAATAGATAAATAAATAAATACATGCAATCTACATATCAGGAAATAACAATACATGTAAAATACTGTAGTGGTTTGTATTATTATGTTTGCAAATCCAGTTGTGTGTTGAATATCTTTGAATCATTTCTTTGAATGATTTCTTTGAAATTCCGTAAACTGCCTTTCTGTCATGCATATTTAACATCTTGAGGGTGTGGTGAATTAATTTCATATGCACACTCATGAGTTGTAAAGGAGCCAGTTCTTAAATTATGAACTTTGTCCAACGTTGACCTACATCTATGTGGGCAAGAGGTTCACTTTATATGTGAAGCCGATCAACAATCACATCTGAGATTAAACACCGTTTGAGAGAAATTCATTATGCACCCTTTGTTAACATTAAAATGATGAGTTCCCTTTACTAATGGAAGTCTTTATCACATTATGAGTCTGAAAAGCCATTAGGCCTCACGCTAGTAATTTATGATTTATCTTGCCTGTGTGATTGCCCTGAGGAAGTATGTAATGGAAGAGTCTGAGGCCTCCCTTTGACAGCATATGCCTCTCACCCCCCTCTCAAAATGCCATTTCTGAAAGCCGGCTCATTTTGGAAAAGCTCTTATCAAATAAACGCACAAGTCAAATCTGTGGCTGCTAGCTGTGCCTTTCGATTGTAGCCTGTCTACTGAAAGTAAGGGCAGTTCTGCCCCTCCTTGCAAAAGAACATGGCTTTCCACAAAGAAAAGATTGTGTTCAGGGACTTTTCTGCATGTGAAATGGTCACCACCTACTAAGATCTAGTGTAAACATATCAGCCATTCAGCAGAGCTCTTTAATGCTGGATCCAAACAAGATCAAGCCTGCATTTGGCCTGCAGATTAAAAAATACATCTTATGTGCTTCCCACTCATAGCCACACTGCTGGTTGCTGACAGGGGCATATTTTTTTCTGCATAAGATATTTAAAAGAGACAAAAACAGATGCTAAGGCAAACATCAGTTTAATTATTGCAAAATCTTAGGGACTTTTCAAAGCCCCCCAAGTAAAATTTTGGTGCTGAACTTGTCCAGCGCAGTTTGTGCTATGAATATAAAAGACAGCGAGGATGGAAGTTGAGGAAATGCTAAGGAGTAACCTTAAAAGATAAGTTTGCTCATTTTTAACAATTTTATATTGTTACAATGTCGACAGTATATGTAAATGAACAATATGCACTCTCTCTCCATGTTACCTGCACCCAGATATTACAGTTTATTTGTTAGTAAAAGTTCAGTGACTTTTAACAGCTCGGTCAGGGTTTTTGTTAAAGGTGCTGTATGTAACTTTGACTGTACTAAAGCATAAAAATACCATAATGTTTACAGATATTTAAGAAACATGCCAATTTCAAATGCTTATTTCTCCAAATAACTATATGCTACAGCCAATTATTCCACTTTGAAATGTGAGTTCCATTTCGGAATGTCAGTTTTTGGTTTGATCTGTGTGATTCCACCCACTGCCAGTTTAACCAATAACATTTCGACATTGGGGTTGCCAGTTGGTGGAAAACATAGCGTATAATAGCCATGGAAGCCAGCAAACGAACTGGGTAAGAGATTCTACCTGACCTAAAAGCCTTGTCACCCATCTAAAAATCTCTGGAGGCATATTAAAATATGGATAAATCAACTCATCAACTTATAATAAGGTTTGTCGCCTTCCATTGTCAATTGTGCTCGTTCCTATTACGAGCCCTCAATCTGGCAACCAGCGTGAATGTCGCGTCTGAGGGGGTGGGAGAATCAACTCTCTCCAATATTTAGAATTTGGACTGCAGTACCCATTTCAACCCCTAGCTGTCAATATTACATACTGCACCTTTTTACAAGATGTAATATAAGGGTTTTGAACCGTGCTCGAGCGCGTTTGACCCCCAAAGCCCAGTTCATTTGAATAGTGTGAGCGCTCCGTGCCCCGCTCAGGCGCGGTTCATTTAGTCGGCCCTGGCCCGGTTGAAAGAGGTGGACCAGGGCACGGTTCGCATGCAGTGTGAGCGCTAACCGCGCCGGAGCATGGAACAGATACTATTTTGTGTGCGCTACTGTCATCATTACGACCGCAAACATATTCTATTACTATACTACACTACACTTTTCAATTAATTTAATTAAATCAAGTATATTTAGGTTTATGATGGCTCTGGTTCTTACCTTATCGATAAACAGGAAATGTAGTTTGCAAGTAAAGCTGCAAATTACTTCATTAACGTCAGCTGCCTCCATAATAATTTTCTGATACATACAAGTGAAAATCAATGCACGGCATAAATTATAAATTAATTATTAATTATTCGGCAGAATATTAGCGAAAGTGGTTTTCTCCGTTATATCATACATGACGTAAGCGTGCTTCGGCCCGGAATGTTTAGTGCAAGTGTGAGTGCAGGTCAGCGGGGGAGTGGGGAGGGGGGATAATCGCACTCGGGCTCGGTTCAAGGCAACCGTGCCTAGTGTGATTGCACCCTAAGTTTCAGGTGTCCCCAGAATATATCTGTGAAGTTTCAGCTCAAAATACCACACAAATAATTTATTACAGCATTTTGAAAATGGCTGTTTTGAGT
This sequence comes from Sinocyclocheilus grahami, assembly GCF_001515645.1. Taxonomy (NCBI): domain Eukaryota; kingdom Metazoa; phylum Chordata; class Actinopteri; order Cypriniformes; family Cyprinidae; genus Sinocyclocheilus; species Sinocyclocheilus grahami. The sequence goes on from NW_015505470.1 coordinate 728,580, forward strand.
GGAAGCACAAACAGCTGTTTTCATGCATGTCTCTTTAAATGCAAATGAGCTGCTGCTCCCCGTCCCCTTTTCCAGACTAGGCCTGTGCCTTTACAGCCCATACCTCAGATATTCTGCCAAAAAACCCACATCTGTTTGTGTGACGAGAGGGGCGGGGCCGAGAGCGGTGGGAACGGAGCGAGGCCGGTGGAGTAATTGTGAATGCGCGACACCTGCGCCACTCACCGGTCTCGAGTCTCACGGAGGAGCTCCGGAAGGATACAAAGGAGGAGTGATGACAGGGAAAGACGAGAGAGGACCAGGCCTGGATTTTATTTTGTGTGTTGGTTTCGTTTGTGCGCGGCAGTCGTCCGCGAGGGGCTGTCGCGCTATTTTGTGTTTATTTTATTATTAAAGTTTTGGTTGAGTGTTCGCCGGTTCCCGCCTGCTTCTTCCCGACTTATGAACTTTGTTACAGTTTGGTTTTGATTATTATGTCTATCGCACTGAAATCATGTTTTAAAACCATATCAGTTTTAACTTCTGATTTACGGTTTTCTGAGTGCACACATCTGAAGCAAGCGCACAGAAAGCGGCTGTCATATAGCATGTGAGTACTAAACTAAGTTCTCTTTCATGTCTTATTGAGCTTAAACTGTCAAATACACATAAGTTTGTTAAAACATGCACAAGTAACAAAAACACAGTTGGTTATGTCTGTGAAGTTAAACAGCTGGGAAAAATGGCATGTTTATATTAAATCTGTCTATTAAGTGACAGCAGCATCTACAATGTTAATATGACAAAAAATAAAATAAAAGCAGAAAATCACTCACTGCTTTGGACTGAATAACGTCTATAGCTTCAATAAGAAGATATTTTTTACTTGAATGCTGCTTTTAAATGCTGTAGCGTGAAGACAAAGATTGTGTGCGGCTCACTCAGGGGGGTGTCTCGGCTAATACAGCAGTGTCCGTCAACAGTCGTGGGTGGGGCTTGTAAATGTGACGTCATATTTTATGGACTCTGTGATTGGCTTGCTCTGAGACACTGCTTACGATTTATGGGGATTAAAAAAAAAGGAACGGGTGGATTTTTATCATTATTGGGTGGTTGTGTAAACACGCTGCCAACACACATTTATGTTCAAACAACACATAAATGAGAATTTTGCATAAAAGGTGCCCTTTAAATCTACAGACTGAATAGCTAAATTTTTATTCCCAACCATGGACCCTCGACTAATCATAGCGGTGACAACAAAACCAAAAAAAGTGCATTGTGGGCGTTCAGCAAAAGGGAATGCCACAGCCTTTTTTTCTCTCAATCAGAGTTTCATCAAATTTTCCCATTTCTACTGCATGGACAGCCATGTTTTATTAAAATCTCATCTTTTAAGGTACGATAACATTTACCTCACCTTTAGTCAAATCTAGAAAACAAAATATCATAAATTTGATGGGCTCTGTTCAGTTTAGCCAGTATCCAAACTCCCAGAACCCCCTAGCAACCTCTTAGCACCCTCTATTTAAATACACACACACACACACACACACACACACACACACATATATATAACCATTTGCATGGTTCCCCAAAAGGAATGACATGATGCATTTTTGGAAATCCTTCTTTCTCTCCTAAAAGCCACATCTCTTTTCTGACAGCTGTTGTCTGTCTTGGCCTACCCCCCCCCCCCCCCCACCACCTCCCCCTCTCACCCCTCCCCCTCCTGTCGCCCACTCT
>NW_015505470.1:730461-745940 GCF_001515645.1 Sinocyclocheilus grahami
CCACCACCCTTTCTCTTCTCTCCACCCATAGCAGCTGCTCACTTCTTATGGGCTACCATGTAAAACTGCCATAAACTATCCATGAAATCACGCCACCATTCTTTGCCAATCCACCCCCATTAGTGGCTTTTAGTCCATGTCTGTCATCTATATGCTAATATAATCCTAAAACCTGACAAAATTCACTTTTAGCAGAGATGCATTTAAAATTTACAGTCTGGGAAAACAGACCAAAATATTTATGACTTATGCAGATGAGTAAAGGCCTGTTCACACCAACACAAACATTCGGCACAAAAATTCTGTCCTTCTCACAAGTACTTCTGTTCAGGCTAATGCAAAAAAAAAGACAGCAGACGGGCTGAATAAATATTCAGTTTCACTATTCGACTATAGGTGATGCTTAGAAAAGAAGATCTCTCGGTAAACAAAGCATTGTGCAACTTTCTGTTACTTAGAATGAAGAAAAGCAGTAATTACAGTCGTAGCAGATCTGGGCATGTAAACAAAAGTGCAAATTCTTATTGGCTGGCTAGCTTTATTCACAGTGAGACATATCTGGAAAAGTATATGTTGCATTGATCGCATGCAAATGTTTGTGCCGGTCTGAGCAGATGCATTTGAGCCAAATGTTCAAATTAAAATGTTTATCGCACCAGATGTTTGCACTGAACATTTGTCTTTGTGACAACAGGCCTTAAATATGGGTAAATTAAATTTTCTTCCAAGTTTCACACTGTTCATACTTTGCCCTGGGTCAGAGTCATCACGTACCCCTTCAGATTTCTGAGCCAAATGTTGTCGTCTTTTTGTTATTTTCACAGTACTTATACGTGGATTTTTTGCACATGGAAAATTAATGAAGCCCCACACTTGGCATGCAGGAATATATATTAAGAAACTCTTATATAGAATTCCCATGATATATTAATTTGTTCCCTCATCTTAGTAAATATTGGCCATTATACTACTTTGTTCTCTTGTTTTGATTTAATCAAAATGAGGGAACAAATTAGTTCAACATGGCCATGATTTTGAGGGAACAAATTAATAATACGTGCCACAGTTTAACTAAAATGAAGAAAATAATTATTCAAACAAGGGAACAAACTCTTAATTTGTGGGAACAAATATTTCTTAACTTTTGCCAATCGACTGAAATCAGCCTGTCTGTGTCAAGCTAATCTGTGTCTCAGCTGCAGCACGTTTCTTTGAAAGACCTCAGAGAACAGACACTGATTCACAAAATGCACTGTCAAACAACAGTGCTTGTGTTTTAAATTCATTGATTTTTTTTTAAATAATCAGAGTATGTTAAAGCCTGAGTCTATGCAGGATGATGCAGCAAAATATTCTTAATATTCTGCAATAGCGACAGTAATGCGTTAATAATGCATGTTTTTTTTTCCATGAAAGAAAAGCAGTGTGCAATAAAATTGACTGGACAAGTAGCTTACAGCATGTAATGAGCAACCTGTTTGCATTTAAGTGTCTCCTAATGGAGTTAACGTGTTGGCTTCACAGTTCACCATTTTTAGCTTTCTCTCAGACAAACACACCACATGGACGTTTCTGCAGCTGTACAAAGTTGCAGAAACATTGGTTGTATGTTGTTTAAAACGCAGTTTCACATCCCTTATGAAAACTAACCATGGTTTTATTACAGTAAAAGTGTAGTTTTTTTGCTTTTTTTTATATCCACAGTTTTACTACAAATACTATGGTTAAACTAGTGTAGTAAAACCATGGTACAGTAAATGTGTGGTTACCATGGTTTAACTATAGTAACCATGTTTTTATTGGTTTTATTTTTATAAGAGTGTATAAGCCTATAAGAGTGTGCACTACATTATTATAACCTTTGCCTTGCCTTTTTAGTTTCTCTTTTTATAAAAAATGATTTGTATGGCCAAATAAATAGAATAATGTTTGTGTTTCTTTATTACATCCTGTCATGTAGTGCTGAATTCAGTCTCAGGGAGCAATTGGAAAAAATGCATTAGGTTCAAGAATTTGACTTTATTATGTGAACTTAGGGTAAGTTAGCCGTGAACAGCACTATATGAAGAACATGTTATCTGTGGCTGCGTCTGTTTGATATGCAGCCATCTGTAGTTTCATTGAGCCAGTCTAATTTCTCTGCGCTCAGTCAGAAGTCTGAATGAGATTGAGTTTGTAGAGGTGCAGTTCACAAAGCCCAGAGCACAACGTGCTAATGACCGCCGCTGCCTGCAGGCTGCTCTGCAGCACTTACAGCAATCACTGCTGTCACTGCTCCACCGACTGTAATATTAGCCATATTTGTTTGCTGAATTTGTTATCTCCTGGGCTTTGTGGCAGACCATGTCCCCCGAACAGCTGAGCTCTAATTGCATTTCTTGCTTGATGCTCATGGCCCACGCCGAAGGCAGGGTTCTGCTGATTTTGTTACCCTTGTCAATTGGGGAAATTGGGGACCTTGTCTCGAACATCTCAGAGGAGTCCACGGGTTGACCTGTGCCTGCAGCTTTTTCCTTTTCTCCTCTAATGGGTTAAAGCAAGAGCGGTACAGGATACCAGTCAGCATGCATATCCTGCACTTCACACTGTCTTTTTGTAATCAAACGCTTTAGTGGTTTGTTTATTTATTATGAATTATTCATTGTTAATTAATTGTTTATGATTATTAAAATTATATTTATGTACCATTATTATTTTTATTTGTTATTTAGTTTCAGTTGTTCATAATTTTTTCTTTTTCTTATGTATTTATTACTATTCATTGTTTCTTTCTTTTTCATGTTTTATTATATTTTTATAGCTATTAACTGAACAAAGCCCTAAGCTTAAAGGTCTTTGCACATTGAGTTTGAAATTCTCGTCCGAAATTTTAGCACCTTAAAAAATAAATACAACCTCACATTGTGTCAACCACGTTTACACACTGCCTCTGAAACTTTAGTTTGTTATAAAAAAATTTAGATCAGGTTTTCACATCCGTAGCAAGCAATTTGATAGGAAAGGATGACAAATATGAAAAAAAATACCCAACTAAAAAACGCAAACGAAAATTTCGTACTCAGTGTGAAAGGACCTTACAGTAAGTATTAAAATTTGGAGTCTAACTCATCTGGCACTGTTTGTGCTATAGACATGAAGGAAACTTAAAATCATGAAGTTTAGTGTTGCCAGATCTAAAAAAGCACCTTGGGCCAGTAAGTAACCACCTTGCAACCACCTAGCAATGGCCAAGCAACCACACAGAACAACAGAGAAACCACATAGTATTGTCCTAGCAACCATATAGCAATGTGCTAGCAACCACATAACAAGGCCCGGGCAGTCACACTGACAATATTGTAACTGTGAGTTTTGCCTAAAGGGATAGTTCACCTCATAATAAAAATTCTGTCATCAGTTACTCATCCTAATGTGATTTCAAACTGTTATGGCTTCTTCCTGAGTATACCTGGATATCTTTCCTCTGCAGAATATAAAGTAGATATTCTGAAGAAAGTTGGTAACCAAACAGCTTTAGTGACCATTGACTTGCTCATTTCTCAGAGTATTTTCTTTTATGTTCCACATAAGAAATTAAGTCATAGAGGTTTGGGACGACATGAGGGTGAGTGAATGATGATAGAATTCATTCATTTATTTAGTGAGCTAACCTTTTCTCTTTAACCGGATGTCTTTAAGCTAAAAGCACTAAAATCTTCTTCAGAGAAATCTAGTTACCTATAGTTGTGGAGGTAGTTGTGTTTTTCTTGATGTGTTGTGATCATACAAGTGAAGAAGGGAAAACTGACAGTTACATCACTATATCAAATTTTGAGTAATGAAGCATGTCCCTTCTTTTGTACCCCAGCGTAGCATTGATAAGCGATTTGAATGAGTCTAAAAGATCATAGAGAAGCGTTTCCACCTCTTACAAATCACCATTGTGAGATATCAAGTGTAAGTTCAAGGGTAAGGGACACTACAATCATAGTGAGGTGAATGTAAACTGTCCATCAGCCTAATGAAGATTAAAAGGTGCCAATACTCCTGTTTAATACTTCATATTGCCCTCTAAGTAGCCACCTGGGTCCCTACAATGTCCCACTGTCAGTCTCAAGAAACCACCAGGCACTAGGGTGTACCATTACTAAGGCCCCGCCCACTTTCCTTTGTAGTTTTCTGCCTTCTCTCACATTCAACCAATCAGAAAGTAGCATGTCAGTGGTGGTTTACCACAGTGATTTATTAGCCAAATATTGCCATTTCGGGGGCTGCTATGGTAACGGCTGCTACCAGAGTTCAACCAAAACCAGGTCTCCCTCCTAACACACACATAGACATACACACATGGAAATACTCACATTTACACACAGCAGTGCCCCCAGGGACCGCCTTTCACCCCTTCAGCAAACAGTAACACTCATATATCTACTGAGATGCACTTATGTATTCACAAGAGAGACTGAGCATGACACTTTCAGTAAGAGGTTTGTTGCACAGTGGGAGGAAACAAAATGTCACAGAGGAAATTTTAACCCAATATAGTTGATAATGAACATAATTATAGTTTCAACGCTTTTCTGAACAGATTACCTGTATATTGCTTACTGAGTACTACTAAAATGTTTAAAAAGAGTATGTGAAAGAGTATACTGTGAAAGAAATTTTACATTTAATCATAATAAATCATAAAATCGAACTTTTGAGTACATTTTAGGGAACAGAGATGTAGTGTCTAGAGAGTGTCTACGTTTAGTAACACCAAAAAGGACAACAGGCCAGATAAGCAGATGAGTTGTTGCATATGTTGCTGCAGGTGAAAAGCAGTTTTATCAGTGCCAGGGAATTGTTCACTCCAACATTAAGGACCAGTAAATGTGCTGTTGTAATCTTGGGGAAGGATTTTGCAATGATCAGCAAAATGGAGGGAGAATAGCATCTGAGTCCAAGCCTCAACTTAAACCAACTCATCAGCTCACACTACAGAAAGTAAGGGAATCAAGGGCATGCTAATAACGACCCTCCCTTGCCAGCGAGGGAAAGCCCATTGCAATGGCTCGCAAAGAGTCACCCTGGTGAAGATGGAATGTCCATGAGGCTAACACATGGAGATCAACACACCTGAAGAAGATGTTACCAACTAATAGTTTAACCTTAGCAGAAGTATCCGTTTGTGTCAGTAGATTTAATCAAACTAGGGCTGAGTATTGATCTGGGGCTCAAGATTTGATTAGTTGTCAATTATTTTAAAAACATTTCAGGTAAAAGTGAAATGGAAAGGGGAAAATATTTAATGTTGTAAACTACAGGGACTCTCACTAAGTACATTATTGTAAAATAATATATAATATAGGGACTGTTAATGAAGAAACTTGAGGGTCTTAAGATCCTAATACAGATTTTACAATCATAGATGCTACAGTTTTAATAGCTGCAACAGTAGCTCTCTGTCTTGCTTTGGTAATTAATTTTTCTCATATACTGTAAGTTTCCACAATGATAACAGATCATATAATTTTTGCTCCAGTAATAGCGAAAAATTCATACTGAATGGAAATCATAGTTCTTTTTTATGCCTTTTATGTCGGTTAGAACTTAAACATAATATAGAGGAAAAGACAGTGATAGCTAAAGTTGAAAACATTATTTCGTATTTCAGCGGGAATGTGTGATAAGTCACTTCATCAGACCAGGTCCGAATATTCTCGTACAATCCGATTAAAGCTTGCAATCCAGGCAAAAGAAAATTTTGGTAATCCTGAAAAATTGTGAAGGACAACCATGTTTGTAAGAACTTTTTGGAGTTGTGAGATTACAACCTGAAAATTGACATTTGAGATTGATTTGTAAGAGAAAAACATAATTTCATTTCCAAATTATTGATTGATTGCATGGCACCATAGCACACCCAAATGTCTGATACATTGCTAATGATACTTTTGATTTAGCTCAAATTGTGAATTGAACCAAGTTATGTAGGGGTTCCAAAGCTAAAACCTAGACTAAATGAAATGTGACCCAAACACGTTAAACCAGAAATATGAATCTGGACAGTTCTAACATCCCAAAAGCGCATCAAGTAATTGCTCATACAGCTAAATTTTGAAAAGCTTTCTTAATTTGCAATGTGGTTACAGATCTATTAGGAACTATTCTGTTTTTCCAAATTTATTAAAATTGACTGTGAGTTAGTTTTAAAACATGTCCATTGGTTGACTCAGGGAAATAAGATTGGAGAGAGGTAGGTAATGCAAGTAATGCTATTCTCATGGTGGGAGCTGTATTACAGAGTCAATGCAGCATTACAGAGTCAATGCAGATTCAAAGGCATTGTCTGGAGTGTGTCTGGTTACTGCTGCACAGCAGGTTAGTCGAACATTAGAGATCTTGATCCCAAGTGATAATATTCATAGGGGGCGAGACGTCGCCTAACTCAACAGTGTGACACTTGAGGCGCACTAAAGAGTATACATTTTGAGTGTTGCCAGAGACACCCCCGATTAAACTTAAGTCAGGTGCGTAGGGGAATTTCTACCACAATACAATGATACACCTTTGCTGCATTGTTGTCACATGATGACCTCATAATGCAAAAGGCATCTAGTTATCCATAAAAATGGTTATTTTGCATTTGTAATAAAATTTTGTGTCCTAATTGTCTTAGATATTACTATTTAAATGGAGTAGTATAATAGTATGCTATTTTGAACGTAGCTATTTAGTGAAGAAGACGTTAAAATGGCAGTTGATATTATTTCTGGTTCATTCGTCACATTGGAAATTGAAGGTCAAGTCAAGTTCATTGCATTGCGGAATACAATATTCCCCAATGTGTACTTAAACTGCACATTTTGGCAAATGACCTACTAGGTCATCTCTGTATTTTATTCAGAAAATTTACATATTTTGCTACTGCAAAAATAATGTGTTCTGTGATGGTTCCAAACATTATTTGGAATAGCATATCATTAGTACTAATACACTAACATTAATCCTAAAATATTACAAAATAATAGGTAATAAAAAAAATTATATTTAGCTATTTGTATAGTTTTCCCATTTTGGGGTCAGTCGTTTACTAACAAGTATTTGCATTTACAATTATTTTTGTTAATTGAATTCTAGGGAAGTGCAAGGTCATTATTCCCAGTATAAATACTATTCAGCAATACCAGCGATTTGTAACTATATTATGTTTTGATAAATTGGTGGCACATTTATATAAATTTGTAAAATTAATTTGTACATTTTTGCACAATCAGCTTACGACCCATTTATGGATAGGTTTAGGGGTGGGGTTAGAGGTGCCCCCCCCCCCCCTCTAAATATAGAATGTCTTAGTACAAATCAAATCGTATCAGTTCATAAGAAATTACCAATTTGAAAAATAGCTTTTCTCGTGAGACTGGATTGGCACTTCTGTTAGAATACTGGAAGCTTTAAAATGATCTGTTTCCCAAAAAATCCACCATCTTTATTATTCTAATAATTAGTCAATTATCCAATCCCCTTACTGTAAGCCAAACAATATCATGGGTTTTCCTCTCACATTTTGCCTAAACAGGCCAAAAAATACCACACACAATCCTTACCGGTCAAAAAAAAACAAAAAAACCCAGACATGAAGACAAAAATAACCTTTCACACCCGAAGGGTCATTGAGGAGGGGTTTGGGGCAGTATTGTTCTCTCTTGGTCAAACTCTCATATTTCATCTTAACATTTGGCTGGGGTGAGTCTGACACCCCTGTTGTGACACGTACTGCTCTTCAGTCTGTGAAACTGGAGCTGGTGAGCATGACAGTCTCTGCCCTTCTCGTGAGGTGGAGAATAGCCAATCTAATCACAAGACCCACAATCACTGGCCTTTATCTGCTTTGCTTGGTGTCAGGAAGTAATATGGCTGGATATGTTCTGGTGTAATGGTGTTACACCCATGACCTGCCCTGGTGCCATGGCAATGGCCAATTAAATGTCTATAAGCGGTTGTAAATAAGGTCTGTTAACAATCAGATTGGTGTTCTGACATAAGAAGCAGCAGCTACAGGCTTGGAAGACACAGTGAGAAGAAAAGGGAATATTTTTTACCTGGTGTCATTGAGAGATGACACCAGTAGATGTGATATTTACCCAAAGGGGTGGTGTTGGATGACTGAATACCCAGGCTGGGACTGCAGGTGCTGGTGGGCATGGAATCTTGTCTTTGTGAGTTCAAACGCTTGGATTCCACACGCACACACACCCACTGCATCCTTACCATAACTGAACCCATGCAGTGGGTTGTCTCATCCATCCACATAAACCTTGTTAGATAATCATAACAGATAGATAATCATCATGAATCTGGATGATTTTTTTATTTTTACATCTTTTTTTTTACAGCTGTCTCAAAAATGTAAATTCTGTTATCATTTACTCCCCCTTGCGTTGTTCCAAACCTAGGACCTTCTTTAATTCTGTAGAAAACAGAAGGAGATGTTTTGTGAGCTGTTTTACAATGAAAGCTGATAGTGACCTGCTGTCAAGCTCCAAGAAGGACAAAAACATCATACAACTTGGGCACTTTATTCCAATTTTTCTGTGTGTGGAACAGGCAGAATTCTGGGTTGTGACATGAGCATAACTAATAAAAAGAATGTGTAACTTACTGTCCTTGGTAAAGTAAACTGATGTTGAATAGATAGAATGTGCACACCTGTGGATCAGGCAAACCTCTCAACCCTGTATCACTCCATCAGTGACAGCAGAGATTCAAATAACCCCCCTTAACAGCACACACTATAGTGTTACAAAACGTAAACTACATACAGTGGTCCCAGATAGTATTTGGATAAAGAAGACAGACTTAAAATGTCTAACTCTCACTGCATTAGATACAGCATATTCGATTGAATCTGTAAACACCTGGTTGCTGGAGCCTTTCTCAGAACTAACTTTTTTTATATTGGTCAGTGACTTTTAATGAACTGTTCTGAAGTATGAATGTATGAAGTCAGTTCTCCTCATAGGTGTAGTTCATCAAATTAACTATATAATGTCCACTAAACCACAAAAGGTCACAATATGTTTTTATTTTGAACAATATATCTGTGGGTTTATCATTTAAAACTGAAGAAACATTTTGTGAAATATATTTATTTAAAATAAAAATAAGTTTAAAGGAATATTCTGGATTCAGTAAAGTTAAACTCAATTGACAGTACTTGTGGCATAATGTTGATTACCACAAAAATAATTTGCACTTGTCCATCCTTTTCTTTAAAAAAAATCAGGTTACAATGAGACGGGGCCAATTCGTAAATATCAAAATACTCACTGTTTCAATAGTATATCCACAATACATAAACTATGCATGTTAATGTGAAAAAGCACTTACCAACCTTCTCTGTGTAAAGTGCGGTTCAAATGTCTAAATACACATTTATACACTTGAATTGGCACTGATGAACACAGACAGATACTGTTTGGCACAGACATGTTACTGTGGCCAAAACAACAAACAAAAACAGAATTCATTGCAGTCTATGTAAGTAGAGGTAGTGCACAATAGTCATGCTACGACATGACAATTCTGCATGCTGGCCAACACAAAATGTTTTGCTGGAGACAAGCACATTTTCCCAGCATGGATTCTCATCCAAGTTTTCTAAACAAGTTTTCATCATTTTATGTAAGACCTCTCACTTTATGGCGTCATACAATGTCTTCTTGTTCATTCTAGAGTCCTTAAAGTGATAGTTCACCCAAAAATGAAAATTCTGTCATTAATTGCAAACCTTGATGTCGTTCCAAACCCATAAGACCTTTGTTCATGTTTGGAACACAAATTTAGATATTTTTGATGAAATCAGAGAGCTTTCTGATCCTGCATAGACAGCAATGCAGCTGACATGTTCAAGGGCCAGAAAGGTAGTAAGGACATCATTAGAATAATCCATGTGACATTAGTGGTTCAACAAGAAAAAGTGAAAGTGAAGTGACATGTGGCCAAGTATGGTGACCCATACTTGGAATTTGTGCATTTAACCCATCCAAGTATATGGGATGAGGAGGAGAAGAATTGTTGAATAAAGTTGTTATTTTTGTTTTCTTTGCACACAAAAAGTATTACCTTGATGTCGTTCCAAACCCATAAGACCTTTGTTCATGTTTGGAACACAAATTTAGATATTTTTGATGAAATCAGAGAGCTTTCTGATCCTGCATAGACAGCAATGCAGCTGACATGTTCAAGGGCCAGAAAGGTAGTAAGGACATCATTAGAATAATCCATGTGACATTAGTGGTTCAACAAGAAAAAGTGAAAGTGAAGTGACATGTGGCCAAGTATGGTGACCCATACTTGGAATTTGTGCATTTAACCCATCCAAGTATATGGGATGAGGAGGAGAAGAATTGTTGAATAAAGTTGTTATTTTTGTTTTCTTTGCACACAAAAAGTATTCTTGTAGCTTCGTAAAATTATGGTTGAACCATTGATGTCACATGGGCTATTTTACCGATGTCCTTGCTACATTCCTGTGCCTTGATCGTGGTAGTTCCCTTGCTGTCTATGGGAGGGTCAGAGAGCTCTCAGATTTCATCAAAAATATCTTAATTCGTGTTCCGAAGATGAACGAAGGTCTTACAGGTTTGGAATGACATGAGGGTGAGTAATTAATGACAGAATTTTCATTTTTGGGTGAACTATCCCTTTAAGTTTGTGTTTGCCAATGCAGCCCATATCTTCTGTTTGCTGGAACCTGTAACACCGCTATGAGACATACAGATGGGATGGTGAGATGAAGTAACCCAGACAAGATAGTTGGATGTACAAAGAAAATATGGGACAATTTAGGGGAGGAGCGGATAGAGGCAGTGAAAGAATACATAGGGATTGTTTTGAGAATTAATAATGTAGAGCGATGTATAAATAAATGTGGAGTGCTATTTCTTTCTTCAGAGGTTAGGAGAATGATTGTGGACAAGAAGATGGAGCAGGGAAGAGAGAGGGAGCAGAGAGAGAGATCTGGATTCTGACTGAGTCAACATCAAAGCTGTACGATTCTCTTTTTTTCCTCTTTGGTCATATATGATTTCCTTCAGCGGCCTCAAAGCGCACTTATAAGTCTTAAGGCTCAGTGTGTGGAACCGCTTAATAATACTGACCTGGATTTGGTTCACTGCCAGCTTTTGTTCTAATTACAGCTCAAGTGCACTCTCTGAGTTTTAGACTTTCTCTTACTTTAGAATAGAGAGACTTTCGAATTTTCAGTTACATGAACGTTTACGCTTTTCCTCAGAATGAGTTTAAGTACCATTTTCAGATTTTATTAAAGGGATTTTTCACCCAACCTTGAACATTTTGTCATCCTCATGTGGAGGTCTCAAGCTCCAAAAAGCACCATCAAACCACTATAAAAGTATCCATATGATTTGTGCGCTAAATTCCAAGTTTTCTAAAGTTGGTAGCTTTGTGTGAAAAACAGACAACACTTGATCAGATTCACTGATAAAATATGATATGATAAATGATATTCTTGTAAATAGGGGAAGATTTTCAGTGGGTTACTCAAAAATAAAAATATTTTGTCTTCATTCACCCTCATGTCATTCTAAACCTTTATGATTGTATTTCTTGTGTAGAACACATTCTAGAAGAATGCTTCAACTGTTTTGAGTATGTGTGTGTTGATAAATATTTTGGTTTGATATGAAAGGCGTATATTTCTTATATCTTAAATAGATAAAACATTATTTCTTTTGTCTTTCAAAGAAGAAAAAGTCAGGTTTGGAACAACATGAAGGTGAGTAAATTCCTTTAAATTTCAGTCGGTTCCTTACACAAAGTTATGCGTATAACTTCAAAAAACTTATATAGACCACAATAATGGTATTATTTTCTAAATGCCCTTTTCCCAATATGATCATATGAAAAAAGCAGCCTGAACATTATGCAAAATATCTTCTTTTTGATTTACTAAAGAAAAAAGGTAATACAGGTTTTGAACAGCATCAGGGTATGACAGAATTTTATTTTATTTTTTTAAATGAACCATCCCTTTATTAGAGATCTTATTTAAAAACTGCTTTATTTTTGCACCTTTTATGTTGTATACTCATCCTCAGCCCCTATATTGTGGAAAAAAAGACAAATCTGTTTACATTAATCACCTTCAAGAACTATGAGCGCAGTCATGAATGAATGTTGTGTTGTTATGGCCCAGTTTTGAGTAAAGGAGCATGGAATGATGGCAAGAGGCTGGGGAGACAGCTGGAGTGACAGACCTCCACTGCCCCTCTCTCTCTCTACACACGCACACACACACCCCTCCCTCCAGCAGCTGTTAGTTGAGGTGATGGAGGAGTGGTGATAACAGTAGAGGTTGTTAACAACCTGCATGCTGACACATTGGGTTGGAAGAAGTCCCTGTCCTAAAACAACACACAACCATCAACAACACCTCCTTCCAGAACAATGTGAAACATTTTTCTCTCTCTTGTGGAGAGAGGTCTTTTTAAAATCTGGCCCCAGGAAAAACTCCTGGCCACTGACTTGCCAGAAAATTATAATTTAAATCATACAATTATTTTGTTCATTGTTAAACATAGGCATACCTGACATCTGATTTATTTAATATTTCAATATTTAATGCTACAATCCATCAGAATTTGCAGCGATTATAAATATTCGAAATCAGTATTATTCGTGTATTATCAACAAGGACAAACACAAATATCACATAATCAATTATATAAAGACCTACAAAAGACCTGCACAAAAATACTGTGGTGGTACCATGTTATGTGATGGTATCAGATGGTAATTTATACCAAATATCAAAAACACACTTAAAAATTAAGGTTCTTGGTTGGCATCCATGGGTCCATTCCACAAAAAGTTCCTTATACACTCTTAAAAATAAAGGTGCTTCAAAAGGTTCTTCAAGCGATGCCATAGAAGAACCATTTTTGGTTCCACAAAGAACCATTCAGCCAAAGGTTCTTTAAAGAACCATCTCTTTCTTACCTTTTTAAAATCTGAAGAACCTTCTTTCGCCACAAAGAACCTTTTGTGAAACAGTAAGGTTCTCCAGATGTTAAAGGTTCTTTATGGAACCATTTAGACAAAAAGGTTCTTCTATGGCATCGTGAAGCACCTTTATTTTTAGTGTAGTGGAAAATAGTTATTTGGATTATTAAACTGCTCTTCATTATAAGAAAAAGATATAAAGATAAATAAATTCTTTTAAAATTCTCTGGGGAATCAAAAAATGGTTCTTCTACCTTTGTTTTTAAGAGTGTAACATCCATATAGGTATTTACATTGAACTCGAAATTACTTCAAATAATATGATGATATTATTTAGGTACATGTCCATACACGTGGTATTCACATGGTAACATGTCCAAAGCATCCTAGCAGGCCACTTTGTTGTTATTAGTACAACATAACAGAACAATAAGTCGTGTTATACTCTTTTACGCGCGGGTAAAACAAATCAAGATATAATAAGCGACCAAAAAAATATGATTTTAACCTTATTTTGCAGGGTGGAGAGCATTAATTGAATGTCCCAAATGTCCTCCCACTCGCAGCAGGACGGTACAATAGCGAACAGACAGGCAGCATTTGTGCAACTCGACTCCATCTCCCTCCCTCTCTCGCGCTCCTCCTGGCCAAAACAGCCGTGCTCCTCTCGTGCGCTTCATTCAGATGGATAACTTCAGGAACATGGCTATGCCAAACACTTCACTTTTACTGTTTGTTCTTCAAATGTGCGCTATTGCTTGGCAAGGTAAGACAATTTCGCCCAAACCCTCTATGCGGTTCTGTTTTTTTTTTGTGGTTTTGTGCGAAACTTTTTGGAGCGTTTCGACCGCGCGCGTTTGAATGGGATGCTGCAGTTACAGTATACTGTAAGATAATGATGTGTTTAAACTTCGGTGTTTAAACAGTTCTTTGTGTAATAGAGGGATATCGACTGTTTAAAGTTACTTAGACTCCATTTGTGAAGCGTGTTCACCTTTTCGCTTTTGAAAAGAGTTGAGTTTGTTATCAAAACACACTGCACGTGAGCCCATAAATATGTTTAGCTTGTTCAAACGTAGACACATGTACGTTACTGCAAATACATAATTGTAAAGTAATACACTATCTGCATTTATACATGCAGACGTCCGTTTTGGAATTTCTCATATCCTTATATGTTCAATTTGTTGAAAATGTTACTTAAACTGTTAAAACGGGCATATATGCCTTGATAGAAAACAGCAGGTGGACTAAGTGCTTTGAAACAGACATACTGTACTAGAAAATGACATTTATTATACTATTTAGTCCACTAATTATCCTATTTTATCTAGTAAAGCAAAGCAAATATGTTTAACTAAGCAAATATTTCAAACTGAGAGGTTTTATGTTCATAATTAGCCAATTAGCTGTTGCCTCTGGTTGTATTTTTTATGTCTGAAGTGGTTCAGATCATGCGACTGGTCACAAATACAGGCTTTGTGTGTCTGTGTTCAGATACAATCTGTGGAACTCTATTAAAGGGCGCTCAAAAATGTGATGATATGAGAGATTTTCACAGTGATAAGAAAGCTGTTCACAATGTGTAATATTCCATTTTTTAATTCATATTTTATTATATGTTTGTTGGCCTAAATTCTCAAAACAACCCTGATAATGCTTATATGTGTGCAAATTGCCCTGCAGGTCTCATTCTGTGTTGCGCTCTCTTTAGTACATGACCTAGTCCTAGACAACTACTGAACTAGCCCTTCTCATTAGGGAACAGATGATGGACCCCCACTGCATAATCCTCTCCTTGTCCATCTCTCTCTATCCCCTGTTGTGTCGTCCGTCTACTTTTTTGTCTACCTTTCTACACGGTTTTTCCATGCTCATCCCTTTTTTCTCTTTCTCTCATAACATATTTTGCTTGATGTGGAGCAGGACTGTCCTGTAATGCTGGTTTCTCCAAAGGGTTTTAATAAGCTTGTGTTAGTAAGGTCCCTCCAGTTCCCTAGCAGATGAACCAAAGCTATCTGTCCTGGCCTGGGATTATTGACTGAACACCCTGTTAGATAACAGCCCCTATGATTAAGAGGGGTCACCTTGCTCTCTCAATGTAGGGGGTGATTTTTCATCCAAGAACTTGACATTGAAAGTGTCATCCTTACAAATGATACTGACTGTGATGTAGATCATAGAATATGTACTTTAAAAAAGTGATTATTATTATTATTATTATTACTAGTATTATTTATTAGTAATTTTATTTTCCTTTTTATTTTCATTATGATTTTTTAAATGGTCAAATAATAATAATGATGATAATAAAACTAGAGCATAATAATATAAGATATAATAAATAATATATATTTATATAATAGTAATAATTTTCATATACACTGTATATATGTGTATATGTAAAATGATTAAAATAAAATGTGTACACTGTCACACCAAAAACCTGTTTATTTTATTTAATTAACCATAAATATTTAACCATGTAT
>NW_015505470.1:745976-775129 GCF_001515645.1 Sinocyclocheilus grahami
ATATATATATATATATATATATATATATATATATATATATATATATATATATATATATATATATATTAGGTTCTAAATTAAGTTACATTATTAATATAGTCATTACTCATTCATTACTCATTTTTGACCTTTTTGTGTAAATCGTCACATTGACAACTTAATTAATTTCAAATACAAGACCCAATACTAAAACAGTTTAAAATAGTAATATACAATTATTCATATTCATATTATTATATTAAAAATAATATTGCTGTTATTATATTATTCATCAAATTAATTGACATATACAGAATGACAATGGGAAATATCTTTATATCAAGGCCCTGCCAATCAAAAGTGAAAACCAGAGCTCGAATGTAAAATCCTAATAAAGGACATCTGCCAAAATATGCATTTTAGCCCAGATGTCTATACTCATTCCTTTAAGTTCATACGAGCTGCATTGTGTGCCAGCGACAAAAATGCTTTGCGTTAGACTTCCTGCTTCCCATAGCAGCCCGTGACCCACAGTGGAGGCGATACAATTGAGTGGCTGTTCCTGGTTTGAGGGGGTTTCTGTGCCCACAATTCTGGGTTGAGCCCGTCTGTCACTCTTGACAGTGAATGTCTTGTAAAAGCCTGTGGGCTTATTGTTTTGGCTTGGAAGAAGGTGCAAATCAGTGAAGACCTCTATGTATGGATAATCTGCATTGTTGTTTTGGTGTTCAGCTTCAGTGAGCAACAACATGTGGATTAGATGAAGGTTGAGAGCCTTACACAATTGGATTAAGTTGTCATTATTTGCAGCTATGTGAGGCTGAGTAGTGTCGTTTATGCACAATTGTGTGTATTGGGTACCATGCAATATGAAACATCACTGATACCTATTGAATCTGACTGACAGGAAAGATGATCTCGAGTTTAAGTTAATCTCCTATCTAATCCTCTTACCAGCAGGGGGCAGCAAAAAGACAGTTACCTGAACAAAACTAAACAATTGTTATTGATTGTAAACATGTAAGCATGCAACACATATGCTTTATGTATGATTGTGTGCTGGAGGTCTTGAATTGTGCAGTTGTCTATTTTAGACCCTCCATCCTTACCTCATATTCAACTTTACTGCATCATTGCTGCACAGATTCACCATTCAAAGTTCAATTTGAAGCATGCAGTGCTGCATTTTAGTGAATAGCTGCAGACGATCTTGTCAGAATACATTCATTCAAAAAGACATTAATGTGTGTGCTTTTTAAACAGATTAAATGATTGGAGGAGTCCAGCATACATCACCAGAGAGAAGTGTGTTGTTTCACCAGAAGATCCAGATACGTCATTTTGATTAAAATTTACGGTATCAAGACATTTTTTGAAAGATGAATCATTCACAACAAGATCATTAGGATGCATTTAGAAAATAGTGTGAACTTCCATTTCATTGTGACTTTAAAGGTGAAATTTGTCAATTCACTGCCACTAGTGTCACTAAATGCAATTGCAAAAATAATTCACACTAGCTTCCAGCACACAATGGAATGAAAGCCCTGTATAATTAGGCTGTTTACCTTCTTAGTCTGTATTTGCATAATTTTGTTATTGCATTCTAAATCCATTAGGTCAAGTGCAACAGAAGGAAACGTGCACTTAAAAAAAAAAACGAACTATGATGTTTTTTATTGTTTCCACAAAAAAAGATTAAGCAGTACAACTGTTTTAAACATTGATAAAATTAAGAAATGTTTCATGACCCCAAATCAGCATATTAAAATGATTTCTGAAGCACCATGTGACACTGAAGACTGGAGTAAAGACTGCAGAAAATTCAGCTTTGCCATTACAGGAATAAATTACCTTTTAAAATATATAAAAATAGAAAACATTTATTTTAAATTGTAATAAAATTTCACAATATTACAGTTTTTACTGTGTTGTTGATCAAATAAGTGCAGCCTTTGTGAGCATAAGCGACTTCTTTCAAAAACATGTAAAAATCTTACCGGCCCTTTTGAATGTTAGTGTATACATTTAATATTATACAAGTGGGGAGTACATAAAAAGTACTTGGACACATCCAAACTAACACCAGTGAGTATATGGTATTTGTGTGGTTTATCTTGTGGTAAACCCCACAAATACACTGAATAAGGTCAGGCAGAAACTATGGTGAGCATTTCACTCATAATGAAATATTTTACACCTGTTTACAAAAGATTCATCCCAATGAGACGACTCAGTGCTCAATCAAAGTCCTTTGCTTTCAAGCATAATTCAGTATTAGATCTCTTTTGATCACATCCCTGAAGTCAAGGTTTTGATCCTTGTGCTAAGATTTCCCCGTAGTGATGAGCTTAGGCACAGGCTAGACGAGTGCACCGCGGGTCGCTCCTTGAAGTCACCCGCTTTGAGTTCAGCCAAAACAATGGCATGGCATTCCTCAGTTAAATGCACTCATATCTCTGGCTAGGAAGCAGAATGGGGGATGGTAGCTGGAGGTGTGCGTATCTAAGATCCACAGGTGAGTTTACAGGGTTAGATCACTATCTGATGGAGATTGTGCTTATCAAAGCCTTTTGTCAGTTGACAATTGTGTCGTTGACAGGAAAAGGCTCGGTGTTTGTCATCTAGTCTTCATCTGACCTGTATTTGAACAAGAGGATACCTTGAAAGCACTGACTGTTTCAAGAATGAAGAAAACTGTGCCTAGCCATTTTGAGAAGGAATCCAGCCTGGCACAGTCTGGCTTGGCTGCTCCATATTTTTTGTTGGCTTAGATTTTAATATTAGTATGGTCTGGGAAGTCTGTCAAAAACTTGCTGTTGATATGAACTGACGAGGGCCGTCGGAGATGCCAATGTGTTTTATGTTACTTCATTCAATGATCTGTGTAGATTCTTGTATTTTCAGGCAAGCTCTGTGTGGCACAACCTGCCATCGTAGTTGTGATCCAACTAAAGAATAAATTTGTAAAGCCATGGTCTTATGTGGAATAAAGTGATGGCATGTTTATCAAAGTCAGATGTGGAGACTGACCACATTAATGAAGCATGAGAATGAATAACAATCATCCAAGTGCAACGAGGGGGGTGAAGAATTTACAGTGGACGGATGCCAGCTCTTTTTGCCCCTCTCCCTTTCTCACAGACTGTTTTTATTTTTATTTTTAAAAAGCTGTAAAAGGAATCCCGAATTAGGTTTGTCACACTCAAATTGTCCAAGATTTGTTTATTACAGGCTATTCAATAATAAAAAGAGCAAATACTCTTAAAAGGATAGTTTATCATGAATGAAAATTCTGTCATCTGTAGTCTACTCTTCCAGGATCAGGAAACAGTCCATGTGCTGCACACATCTGAATATTTGGGTTGAAGTGTTCTGGAACAGTGTTGTAAATACAACTTAACCACTGATTTGTAGTTGTGTCCTCTTTTAGAAAACCAAACAAATTAGTTTCGCTTTCACAACGAAACACAGCGTCACACACGCGTGCTGAGTGAGCGACGGCCGGTGGGCTTGAGAACGGCACGGCCGGCGGATTCAACAAAGGAGCATCCGGCGGGCTTGCGGCAACCACATGTGACGACCCCGGGCTGGACTCCGCTTCGTCCACAGTGAAAGCCGATCCGGCGATCCACAGCACGAAGTTGATGTATTTCCTCAGCAACCAGCACGGATCAGCTCCAGGCATGACGAAGCGGATATCGTCCTCTTTTGGAAGGCCAAACAAAGTAGTTTCGCTTTCACAACGAAACACAGCGTCTCCACAACATGGCGGCGGCAGCAACAATACTACAGCGAGAATAAAAGTTAGGCCTTCTTTCTTTGCGTGAACATTTGGGCGGCGTTATTCAAATCTTCCCACATCGTGATGTAGACATGTGGGGGCATGTTAGAACGAGCCGTTTTAGGTAGGCGTGGTTGACTCTTAACTTTTATAAAGAATAACTCTTTGGATTTGAGACTTTAGTCTTTGCAACTTTACAGATCTTCTTTATGCACCAAGAGCTTGTAACACTCCAAAGAGAAAGGAAAAATTTAAATCGCATCATATGACCCCTTTAAACTTCCTCTTGTTATTTCAAAACTGTCTGACTTGTTTTCTTCTGTGGAGTACAAAAGGAGATATTTAGCTGAATATCTTGGCTGTTCCTTGCCATACAGTGGGATTCAGGATAGATGATGTTATGAAAAGATGAAATGAAAAAAAAAACAACACCACAAAATTGGTCCAAAATTTGTTCAAATCCTCTGAAGCCCCATATAATAGCTCAATTTATGGAAAATATTCTCTCAAAACTCATATGCTCATGCATATTCACAAAAAGTTTGACATTCATGATACGTCATTATTTCTCACATTTTATTTCAAAGTTTGAAACTAATCTGTTCATTCCTCACACAAAGCCATTGTATTGGAACATATTAGTCATGCACCTAAATTAAAATGTTTGTCTGAAACCAAAAATTTGAAACGAAAATCACTACTGACAATGATTCTTTTAAATGATGCTATAAATATGCTTTCAGTTGGAGTTGCTAAATAAATTGTAAATATTATAACATTTGTCTATATTATTACATGCTAAATTGCATTTTTGACAGAATATTTTCAGTAGCTGAAATTTCAGTACATACCTATACTACGATTATTGTTCATGTATGTATGATGCTTTTTTGTTCACTGTAGAGTTGCTGCACAACTTTTCAAAAGTGTAGAGAAAAAAGGTTTAAATTGGTTTAAATTGATCAAAAGGGAAAGTAAAGACTTACATTGTACATTGTTAAAAATGTCCTCTTCATACAAATGCTGTTCTTTTGAACTTTATTTTCATTAAAGAATCCTGAAAAAAATTTATCAGTTTCCACTAAAATATTAAGCAGAAAAACTGTTTTCAACATTAATAATAATAAGAAATATTTCTGAAAATTCAGCTTTACCATCACATGACTAAATTACATTATAAAATATGTTAAAATAGAAAAGTTATTTTTAAATTGTAATAATATTGCACAATATTACTGTTATTATTGCATTTTTGATCAAGAAATGCAACATCGATCATAAGAGTCTTTTTTTCAAAAACATTTGCAGTGTGCTTTTGAGCATTTCCTTTTGTGCGTCACAGAAAATGTCAAGCCAGTTTGAAATAGCATTCAAGTAAATTCATTTCTAGGTGAACTATCCCTTTAACATTGAAATATGAAATTATTAGACTACTGATGCTTATTGCTTTCTCTATTCCTTTATATGACATGGAAAGTACAAGAACATTTTCCCCACCTATTAATTCAAAATAATCTCCTTTTGTATCAATAGCAATTATATGCTTCATGCGACAGTGTTAAGGACACAGCTTTAATACCATTAAAATAAATGGGAAATACATAGTATGTACTGATAAAAGGCTTAATTTTGCGGACCATGTCCCATGTGATTCTTCGGCTTTATCTCATTATTATTCCCCACACTTAGAACCAGCTTAGCGCACCCTTCCAAAATGCACAATTTAATTGGCTGAACACAGCCCGTCACTTTTGGAGAGCCCCATCTGTGGGACACGTCACTGGCCAGGAACCGAACTGAGATCTGGCAGAAGTCCTCACAATGCAAGGGGGATTTCGGAAGTCCTCAGATAATGGTTTCTCCAAAATCTCCCTCTAAATCACTGCCTCTCATCCCCCTCAAACCTGTCCGTCTTTATCGCTTTCCATCTCTCTGTCTTTCTCTGTTTACCATAAAATCCACAGACAGCTGCAAACACCTGGTGGCTAACTCATTTCTGAGGAGGCAGATGTGGATGTTTTTTTCTGGATGTGTGTGCATGTGTGTGAGTTAGTAGGTTGGTCATGTTACCGAAATCATACACCACAATAGTAGCACCTCCAGTCTTGCTGTCTACCCCCATCCCCCACGGTCTTAGACGCCTCCTCCCACATCTCCCTCATGCTCACATGCCCTTCACTCAGGCTTGGCTACCAGCCCATTCAGAGGAAGCCAGGGGCTTCAGACCCTTCGTATGTTTTACTTTCTCCAAAATCTTTATTGATTTTTGCAGACATTCCTGCAGTTGCTGTGTTTGTGTTTCAGATGGTTGCAAAGTAATTCTCTGTGGCCAAGTCCTGCCAAATAACCTGGATGAAGACTGTTTGCTTTTGACAAATGTTATTAGTTAGAAGTAGTAGTAGTATTAGTTTGGAAGAAACTGTGAGTGGGGTTTTGCCAGGGCGTTGCTAAGCGGTTTCCAAGGTGTCGTCAGTGTTTTTTAGTGCGTTGGTGGCCGGTTGCTTGCCTTAAAGGGAAAGTTCACCCAAAGTTATTTCAAAACCTGGTAATCAAACTGCTTTAGTTCCCCGTTGACTTACACTGTTTTTTGTCCGTGCAGTGGAAGTCAAAGGGAAATGAAACCCATTGGTTTTCAGTTTTTTCTTTGGGTGGACTATATCTTTTAATAAGAACCACTTATGACTATTTCCAAACATATGGAAGCCTACAGAGGCCATGTATTATAAATTGTTTCTGTCTTAGGGTCAATGACGTGACCGGACATTAATTTTTTTTCCCGGATCTATTAATTTTTTCAAAAATACATAAAAATGCTATTCATGTATACAATTACCTGAATTCACATCTTCTATGATGAGCATAGTTTGAGCATTAAAATTAATTTTAAATTTTCCTTGGGCATAAATGTCAAATTGTTAGGGTGATACATTATAATGAACAAAAACGTATCATTAATAACTGAATACATTGTCCACCAATAGTCACGTGATGCGACCAATAGGCATAAGAATACATTATACTAAAAAATAAAATTATAAGAAAATTATATCATAGAAATATGTCATGTGGTATAATTACCATTATGAATAAAAAACGTTTTAGAAAATAATGAGTAAGATGTGTACCCTCAAATGTATATTATGTTTTTTAGAGTGATTTTTAAATGTAAACTTTTTTATGAAACCAACATGAATACAAAGCGTACATTTAAAGAACTTGGTACATGTGTTTTAAAATTGAAAGATTTTCCCTCTTTTTTGTGTACACCATTCAACATCTTCTTTAGTGCCATTAGTGTGGCAGAAATTACACACCTTTAAATTGGCTAGATATATCATCATAAGCTCTTCAGGTGTTAGTGGCATGTGATCCTGCACACGTCTTATTATGTGGGGGAATGCCATGAGATGTATTTCAGTGCTTTTTGAAATCTGATCAAGACATATGTCATCCTGTGTGTCTATATGAGTATCTTTCTTGACAAAGGAGCTGTCAAGACATTCATTGTGATTCTCTGCTGATTACTGAAGGCAAAAATTCCTCCAGAAGCACCACACCCTTCACATCTCTTTGTCCTCTAGCATGTTGCACTCTGCTACTGTCTTGTCTTGTCTTTACTCTCTTCTTTCTTTCCATCTCTTTAATCAAACAAGTCATTTCATCATTCCCTAGTAATATGCAGTAATGTGCCAAAATGTAAACCAAACTTTACAGCAGAGTAATGTTGAAAGAATATAAAAATAGTCCACAAAATCTGGGATGTTTTTAAAGATCTTCTAATAACAGAAACCAAATGACGGTCAATTTAAAATATGCAGTTTTGTTTTTTGGCTGTTGTACAGTATTTACCAAGAATATTTATTTCAGTGCATCACTAATAATGTGTCACTGTTGTTATTTTTTCAGTTGTTTTTGTTTTCAAACATCATATATCTTTTCAGTACCATATGCTGTTGCAGACACCAGATTGGGTGGGCGAGTGATCTTTTGGCTATGAGTGATGAGTACACAGTCTGATAAATATCATGCGGGTAAAGGTTAGCGCTCACTTATTTCAGTCAAATCAGTAAAACAGAAGTAAACAGAATGTTCTTCATCTCTGAAATGTCATCCAGAACCACACAAACAGTTTGCCCTTTCTCTCCTAGAGGTATGTCTTGTTAGAGTCAGATTTTAGGGAGTGTGCAGGCACACAAAATAATGCTTTCGTTTCTTCCGTCAATGATATATCAATACGGCTATTCCAGCTGGGATAGATTTCTCTTTTCTGACCAGAACATTGCCATATTGAAAGCCCATATGCTCTACAGTGGTTCTGACTAGACTGATTCATGCTCAGTATCTCGCATTCAAACTCTTACCAAAATACTGTGGGAGAAAACATGAAACTGATCAGAGATCTGTCGAATGGGGTAATATCACTGTTAATAAAGAATAACAATTTGGTCCCTCAGTAAATTCTCTTTGCCACCTTGAAGAATTCTCAGTTACTTAAAGTGTAGATAGACGGCCGGGAAGTAAGAAAACACACAGTCAAATGTATCCTCAATACTTCAATTTATTCATAGAAATACAGATATTATATAGGCATATGTCGAGGGGAGTTTCATCCTCTTAACCAATGAGGATATGAATAACATACACGTAGGATCTTTGGCCAAGAACATGTGTTTATATAAAATGGCCACATGTACAGAAAAACATGGACATATTAGGAATAGACTTTTGCGAAGAATGCTGAACTGTCTTCATGGTTTCATCACGAACTCCTTTACCCTTGTAGTCCTAACATTCATGTCCTTATTTGGGACATTTCCTTATTTGGGACATTTGAACCAAGAGAAGCTAATGTATACATTTAAGCATGCATACTTCGCATATAAGTAAGACATATTTAAAACATAATATCAAGAGAGAGAGATGGATACAGGAGGGATTCAGAAAGAATGCGTTGTATATATAAGAATGAGAGAGAGGGAGAAAAAGGAGGGGTAAGGCATGTCTGGAATCAACAGAAAGACAGAGAGTGTTTTCTAACAATCACCCAACACCCACAGCGGTGGGCACTATGCCAACATCCTGCCATCAGCGGCCCTCTTTTCATTCTTTCCCGTACTCCGTGTAGATCTGATAATCAAGCATATTGGGTTCATACTGGCAGATCCCGTACCTAGATATGAGTGTTTGCATATGCACATGCATATTCAATAATGTACTCCCACAATTCATAGCCCCACTCAAACCCTGCTGTTGTGCTAATGCAATTCTTTGTAGTTGCTTTCAGCTGGGAATATGACTGGTAATGAAGGCCTGTATGTACTATGGTGCCACTGGACTGTAATTTATAGACATTCTTCAGTAACAAAGTCATTGAGTGAAGACCACAGCAAAGATTTCCTTAGCCATTTTATGTTTTGTGTCATTAAGTAAATTTATATTCACAAATCTGTAACAATTTTTTTTTCAGATTCTGTTGTGAAGTTTAAAGCTGAAGGGTGTATATTCCATCTGCAGTTGGTTGGACAAACAAGTAGTTTTATTCAAACGTTGACATGCACAACAATATGCTGAAAACAGATACAAAATTGACTCATTGTAAAAACCCAACAACACACACACACAAAACATGTTTACATTTAAAAATATATAGCTGCAAGCAGCAATTAAGGGGCCAAGCACAACAGAGGCAAAATGAGGAGCTAAGCAAGCATGGCAGGGAGCATCAGACGAACTGATGATTTTCACAATCACTTGTAATGTGATGTAGCCTAAATACATATTACTTTGACAAATAGGTGGCGCTACTCCCAAATTGATTTGGTGTGGTCAGTGTGGGGTCACAATGATGCACACAAAGTTTGGTGTCGATATGCCAAAGCTTTGCAGAAATACAGCCTCAGATTTATTTTGGCATCATGCCATCAAATTTGAGGATGAGTTACACAAAAACAGTTTGAGATATCAGAAAGCTTGGTCTCAAGATGGTCTGAATTCAGTTGCATAAAGATCAGACAAACAGTCTAAGACAAGTCCGAAAAATAGGTTTAAATCAAAATGGCTGACAAACAAAATGGCCGACTTTTGAAAATAAAGTACTATTGAATTCTGTACAACCCAGAGAATAGGAAGAGGTTAGATTCATGGCCATCGGACAAAATTCACAAAAGCTGTAAGCGTATTTGTAAATTTTGTTGTATCTTTTGGCCACTAGGCGGTGCCTAGGAAGACACTTAACAAGTTTCATAACGATACACCACTGTGTTTGTAAAATACAGCATTTTACTACAAAATTAAAAATGGCTGACACCCAAAATGGCTGACATAGGAAGATTGGGCACTGGCTGACTCTGCATACTGTGCCACTTCTAAAGAGACGAATGAAACTGCTCATGTACCCTCAGGTCATGCACCCTCATGGTATGACGTACCAAGTTTGGTCTGAATACGCAAAAGTGTTGCAGCGATATAGCTTCACATCTCCATACTCTTTATTGAATTTTTTGATGCACTATACGAGAACAGTTTGGTCTATCAAAACGCTTTTAGTAACATTTGCCATCACAGTCTGAAAGTGTCCGGGGACAATTTTGGTGAAAAACAAGTTCGAAAAAGTAGGTTTATGAAATAGCGGGACAATATTTATGTCGGAGCATAACATCATAGTGTCATACTGACAATCTATCCACCTGGTCAATTAATTTAGCAATTTTTAAAATCTCCAAAAATCTACAGACTGTCAGGAATGCCTACAGCAAGGAGCAAGGAACGCGGAGACCAGGGATAATCATAAACAACAAGGAGGCTGGAGCGGGTGGGAGGGCGGCCACAGGAGAGCACTTTCGAGGAGCGGGCACTGGAGAGCGCTTTCGAGGAGCGGGCACTGGAGAGCGCTTTCGAGGAGCGGGCACTGGAGAGCATTTTCGAGGAGCGGGCACTGGAGAGCACTTTCGAGGAGCGGGCACTGGAGAATCGGAAGCCACCTTAGGGCTGGGGGCGGAGCTCCTCGTGGCAGGCATTGTTGCCGGCTCACACACCTTGACTGACGTCACTTTGACGGCCTTTGGCTCCGCGGCGATCCTCAGCTCTTTCGCTCTCTCTAGCAATGGCTCGTCGGTCGCGGCGGGCTCTGGCTCTCCGTCAGCAGTGGGCTTGGGCATGCACTCCGCACATCGGGGAGATAGTGGGCTGGGCTCTGGGTTGGCAGTGGCACTGGCGATTAATTCCTGGGAACCGGCAGGGAACGGAAATCCATTTCTCACCAGTGTCCACTCCACAAAGGCAGCGAATTCAGCTCGAGGGCCATCTTCGGACGACGGGCGCGTAGGTGGTGAGATGGGCCACAGCCAGAAACAGTCTGGTATGACCCTCGAGCGAATTTTCCCCCTGCTCCAGCAGGAGGAGGATGAATTCGGGGTGAAGGAGGGGATCCATAGGGCACACAATGGAAACAAAAAACTGAGTAAAAAGAGAAACAAAACGGAGGGTACAAACGGAGGTAACTGTATCGGTCGGGTCTTCTGTCACAATTCACTTGGGGAGCAAGGAACGAGGAGTACTTGAATAACACAGTCTTTAATAATCCACAGGAAAACCGAGAACAAGGAGGACATTCAACAAGTAGACCCGACAAACAAGAACTTCTTCTTCTTTCTTTTACTGGCAACCGCACTTAACAGTGCATTACTGCCATCATCAGGTAGCTTGGATCAGAAACATTTCCTCTATCTCTTAACATTTTCTACCCCCCATTACAAAGATAAAGAAAAAAATTAATACACTGGCACTGCGTGTTCAGCTCCTCCAGTTTCCACCCCAATTCCCTTTAAATCCCAATATCCCACTGTATCCTTATTTACCCGTTAGATATACTTTCCCTTCTACCCACACTATATCAGCATCTTCTACCTCTCTATTTATACTTATCCTACATTCTCTTCATTAAACCTGTATTATGCAGAAACTGAAACAACACATTTATCGTACTATTTCCTATATCCGAGTCTAATATATTATTTTATGTTAACTCTTTTCCTTCATTCTTCCATACTTCTCTTAGCACTTCTCTTTCATCATCATAACCCTTACAATTAATAATCACATGTTCTACAGTTTCACTCTGTCCACATTTCTCACACAATCCAGTTGGATGTTTAGATATTAAATGTAATGTTTTATTCAAACCTGTATGTCCCATTCTTAGTCTTGTAATTATACTTTCCTCCCTCCTATTTCTCCCACTTTTCCCCCACTTTCTTTTGTATTGCATATAAATATCTCCCTTTAGTCTCATTATCCCAATACTGTTGCCACTTTTTAATCACTTTCTCCTTTATTACTGATTTTATTTCTCTTATACTATGTGATAGCTCAATTTCTACTATTTCATCATCTACTGCTTGCTTAGCTAATTTATCTGCATCTTTTCCTTTAATTCCCACATGGGCTGGAACCCACATCAACTGTACTTCTATTCTACTTTGTTTTAACTCAGAGATTTTGAAAGATTTCCATGATTAAATCTGGCCTTGATTCGGATTTTTGGTTATCAATACTGACCATTGCTGAATATGAATTTGAACAAATGACCGCATTTTGTATTTCTCTTTCCTTGTAATTAGTTGTACTGCTAGCAGAATAGCCATCAATTCACCTGTATATACTGACAGTTGATCACTTATTCTAGCTTTTTTCTTCATCAGTAACTTTGGCACATTAACTGCCACTCCTACTCTCCCTCTTTTTTTTGGAGGCATCGGTGTATATCCATACATGACATGTCATGTCATGATTATGAAGGTGTCATGTCAGTCTTATGCACACCCCTTCAAGTAAAGTGTTACCATTATTTCCATACATAAGTCCTAAATACTCCTTTGCTCTCATTACTTCCATCTCATTACTTCCTTCTCTCTGTCTTATCTTCAGTAATGTTAAATCTACTACTGACTGAGGAAGAATCAATAAGGGGTTATGTGGATACACTACTCTTGGTATACATCTATAATTGTTTATCCCCATCTCCTTAATATCTTCTTCTACAACCCATCCAAAACTCTTATGTTTATTCATTCCTTGTTCCCAACATATTCCTAGTATTTTCTTTGTTGGATGTACCTCATCCTGACTCTTAAGAGTTGTCCAATATACAGCATTAACTGTTGCCTTCTAATATAAAGTGGCATGTCATTTATCTCTACTTGCATTGCTGCAATAGGTGTTGTTGGATATGCCCCACAGCAAATTCTCAATTCTTGCGCTTGAAGTCTGTCCAATTTCTCTAACTGAGATTTTGCAGCCAGCCCATATGCTATACTTCCATAATCTAGGACAGATCTTATCATTGCTATATAAACTGTTTGAAGCACCCCTCTATTTGCTCCCCACTCTTGTCCTGCCATACATTACATTTAAAACTCTTTTACACTTACTCACGATCTTATCAATATGATAATACGATCTTATTTACATTTACTCATGATCTTATCAGTATCCAGCCACATTCCTAGGAATCTAATTGATGTTACACGTGCCATGTCTTTGTTATATATTCTCAACTTCCATTCACTGTCTACTTTCTTGTTAGAAAATATAATAGTTTGTGACTTGTCCACAGAAAACTTAAATACCCATTTCTATGACCATTTAACTACCTCATCCACAGCCTTCTGCATTTTCCCCATATTGAACTTATTGTTTCTTCCTCTGAACCACAAAGCCCCATCATCTGCAAACAGTGATCTTCCAATACTCCTATCCACCTTACTAAACATCATTTATCATTATTATAAAAAGCACTGGACTTATTACACTTCCCTGAGGAGTGCCATTTTCTATTATTCCTTGAGATGATATAGAGTCTCCTACTCTCACTCTTAGTTTAAGGAAGTCCCTAATCCAATTAAACGTTCTTCCCCCTATCCCCATCGCCTCCAATTTGACCATCAAACCCTCTCTCCATAACATCTCATAGGCGTTTGACAAACAAGAACTGAAAGGACTAGGGCTTTTAAAGGCAGGATAATTGGGGAGGAACGAGACACACCTGGAATCAAATTAACACAATCAACATGAGGAAGAAACTGGGTCACAGGGGCAAAAACACACACAGAATATTCCATAATCCTGACAAATACTTGACAGTGGCCATTTTGCTTCCAAGGTTCCCCCTGGATTCTGGATGAAACTTTTGTTATTCGATCCCTTTGTTGACATGATCATTTTATCTGGCACTGAAAGGTAATATTTTACAAGGAATATTTTACACTGAGGCCAGGGATAATCTTTGTTGTGAGGTAGTTTTTTAAAGCTAGGAGCTACGCAAACCTTACACAGCAAATATGGTGTTATAGTGTGAGAAATGTGAACATTTGTACTCTTCTGTTTGATGAATTCACTTTAATTTATTTAAATGTTTTGTTCACTAAAATTCCCAACCTTTTGGAATGTTAATATGATCTAAGGTGCCATTTAAAGAAAGGTGCCATTGAAAGACAGATAATGTTAACAATACATAAGCTAGGCACCAGGCAGTATTACTCACATGGAACTGGTTACCGGTCAGAACAGCTGGATTCAGCCAAAGGAGACGTCTTACTCAAGCCTTTTATTCACTGAGAGCATAAAAAGCTGAGACCACATCTATAATTGTTTATCCCCATCTCCTTAATATCTTCTTCTACAACCCATCCAAAACTCTTATGTTTATTCATTCCTTGTTCCCAACAGTATTTTCGTATTTTCTTTGTTGGATGTACCTCATCCTGACTCTTAAGAGTTGTCCAATATACAGCATTAACTGTTGCATAAAGTGGCAAAGTGGCATGTCATTTATCTCTACTTGCATTGCTGCAATAGGTGTTGTTGGATATGCCCCACAGCAAATTCTCAATTCTTGCGCTTGAAGTCTGTCCAATTTCTCTAACTGAGATTTTGCAGCCAGCCCATATGCTATACTTCCATAATCTAGGACAGATCTTATCATTGCTATATAAACTGTTTGAAGCACCCCTCTATTTGCTCCCCACTCTTGTCCTGCCATACATTTCATTACATTTAAAACTCTTTTACACTTACTCACGATCTTATCAATATGATAATACGATCTTATTTACATTTACTCATGATCTTATCAGTATCCAGCCACATTCCTAGGAATCTAATTGATGTTACACGTGCCATGTCTTTGTTATATATTCTCAACTTCCATTCACTGTCTACTTTCTTGTTAGAAAATATAATAGTTTGTGACTTGTCCACAGAAAACTTAAATACCCATTTCTATGACCATTTAACTACCTCATCCACAGCCTTCTGCATTTTCCCCATATTGAACTTATTGTTTCTTCCTCTGAACCACAAAGCCCCATCATCTGCAAACAGTGATCTTCCAATACTCCTATCCACCTTACTAAACATCATTTATCATTATTATAAAAAGCACTGGACTTATTACACTTCCCTGAGGAGTGCCATTTTCTATTATTCCTTGAGATGATATAGAGTCTCCTACTCTCACTCTTAGTTTAAGGAAGTCCCTAATCCAATTAAACGTTCTTCCCCCTATCCCCATCGCCTCCAATTTGACCATCAAACCCTCTCTCCATAACATCTCATAGGCGTTTGACAAACAAGAACTGAAAGGACTAGGGCTTTTAAAGGCAGGATAATTGGGGAGGAACGAGACACACCTGGAATCAAATTAACACAATCAACATGAGGAAGAAACTGGGTCACAGGGGCAAAAACACACACAGAATATTCCATAATCCTGACAAATACTTGACAGTGGCCATTTTGCTTCCAAGGTTCCCCCTGGATTCTGGATGAAACTTTTGTTATTCGATCCCTTTGTTGACATGATCATTTTATCTGGCACTGAAAGGTAATATTTTACAAGGAATATTTTACACTGAGGCCAGGGATAATCTTTGTTGTGAGGTAGTTTTTTAAAGCTAGGAGCTACGCAAACCTTACACAGCAAATATGGTGTTATAGTGTGAGAAATGTGAACATTTGTACTCTTCTGTTTGATGAATTCACTTTAATTTATTTAAATGTTTTGTTCACTAAAATTCCCAACCTTTTGGAATGTTAATATGATCTAAGGTGCCATTTAAAGAAAGGTGCCATTGAAAGACAGATAATGTTAACAATACATAAGCTAGGCACCAGGCAGTATTACTCACATGGAACTGGTTACCGGTCAGAACAGCTGGATTCAGCCAAAGGAGACGTCTTACTCAAGCCTTTTATTCACTGAGAGTGTATCAGACCAGACATGACATGCAGAATTATGTCAAAGCCATTGAAAAGAATTGTGTTCTCGTGTACAGATCAGACTGTTCTGATTATTCCATGTAATTTATGCTGATCATAACTGGCAGCTCAGACATTTTAGCTCTGCTTGTAACACCAAAAAACACAACTGAGATCTCTTTATTGTCCCAAATGAGACTACATTAGAAGCATAACTAGATTATTCTTCAGAGAAAGAAGAAGACCCCATACATCTCACACTAGAGTTTCAGATGACATCTCGATCTCTCAAAAGTCTTCAATATGAACTCAAAAATGTGTCATCAAATTCTGAATGGTCTGAGTTTTGCTGTCCATGTTAATTTTATAACTCTTTATTCTTATTGTATGTCAACAATTTGTCATGAGGAGTTTTAGGGGAAACATCTGATGATACTTAAAACTTAACTGAGAACACACATTACATCCTCTGTGCAATAAAATGTCCTCACAAATTGAATATATAGAATATACTCTACTATTTTGGGGTCGGTTAGCCTTTTTAAAGTTATTAAAAGAAGTATTTTATGCTGACCAAGGCAACATTATTTGATCAAAAGAACTGTAATATTGTGAAAAATGATTACACATTAAAAAGGGATTGGGAAAGGTCCACAAGCCGGGACTCAAACTCGGGACACACAAAACCATTATAACTTCTATTTAAATACATTTTAAATTTTAATTTATATCTGTGATGAATAAAGCAGAATTTTCAGCATCATTACTCTAGTCTCACACGATCCTTCAGAAATCACTCTAATATGCTGATTTGGTGCTCAAGAAACATTTCTTATTATATTCAGTGTTGTGCTGCTTAATATTTTTTGTGGAAATGGTGATATATTTTTTTTAGGATTCTTTAAAGGGGTCATATGATGCTGCTAAAAAGAACAGTATTTTGTGTATTTGGTGTAATGGAATGTGTTTATGCGGTTTAAGGTTAAAAAAACACATTATTTTCCACATACTGTACATTATTGTTTCTCCTCTATGCCCCGCCTTTCTGAAACGCGTTGATTTTTACAAAGCTCATCGGTCTGAAAAAGCGAGGTGTGCTGTGATTGGCCAGCTATCCAGTGCGTTGTGATTGGCCGAATTTCTCAAGCGCGAGACGGAAATGTTACGCCCCTCACCATATTGTGATGATGCCCTGTCAGGCCGGAGCGATGATTCAAAAACATGAAAACCCATTATAAACGAGGCATTTGTTGCATCCAGTGGGGACATAATTATGGAGTATAATGACTTATACTGTCTTTTTACGCGCTGCGTTGCATCGCGCCGCATAAACATAAAACCATGTCTGCAAAACTTACTTACAATCTGTAAGTCAGAACAGCCGGCACTGTAGTCTACTCTCCCAGGATCACGAAACAGTCCTCCATAAAATGTGCTGCACACATCTGAATATTTGGGTTGAAGTGTTCTGGAACAGTGTTGTAAATACAACTTAACCACTGATTTCTAGTCGTGTCCATTTTTGGAAGGCCAAACTAAGTAGTTTCGCTTTCACAACGAAACAGCGTCACACAGGGAGCAGAGGCCGGGGGCTAGCGTGAGGAACGGCAAATCTTCCCACATAGCGACGTAGATATGTGGGGGCGTGTTAGAACGAGCCGTTTCAGGGGGGCGTGGCTGACTCTAAACTTTTATAAAGAATATCTCTTTGGATTTGAGACTTTAGTGTTTGCAACTTTACAGATCTTCTTTATGCACCAAGAGCTTGTAACACTCCAAAGAGAAAGAAAAAATTGAAATCGCATCATATGACCCCTTTAAAGAATAAGATAAAACTGTTTTATTTTAAATAATTTGATATTTGATAACATAAACATCTGTTAAAACTTTCCTTTCAAATACACCTCCTTTCAATAGAAATTAGGCTCATGTTATTTAAAATAAAGTTTGTTTGTTTATATGTTGTTCTCATTTTCTAGTGCTATTCATCAAATGGTGGAGAAGAGCATTATATACAGAACAGTTCATAGAAGGCAGAAATAGAGAGGGAAAGAGAATTAGGAAAGTCCAACAAGTGGGGCAAGAACATTGGGAGCCCAAAGGCCTTTTTTCCCCAGAAGGCTATGCCTTCAGTAGTTTTTCAGAAGTTTATGAGTCGAATAAGCCGATTCCATCTAAATGAACTTCATGAACATCAAACAAATGCTAGATCAAAAAAGATAATTGATTCAGAAACAGTAGAAATGAAATGTAATATTAGCAGAGGAGATGAATGACAAATATCAACAGATACAGCTGTCCCACAGCTGTCACGTGGTTCCCTTCTTAAGACTTGAAGGAGACCCTTGTTTTTAAGACACTAATATACTGTTCATCTTTACACTACCTCAACCAGGTGGTATCAACTACACACATCCATTTAAACTCTTCATGTCAGGCTTAATCAAATACATGCCTCTGGACAACTGCCAGGGAGGACTTGAGTTGAGCTCACCCATGTTGACAGAATTAATTTTAGAAGAGTAACTCAATAAAGCTGTGAATATGTTATATGGACTGGGAATATGTAACAATAAAAGAGGTCCATCAGTGGAATGGAGGGCTATATAAATCCTTGTTGATAGTGAATAAGTGCAACCGTTGGGAGTGCATCCTTTCCCTCACAAATTATACAGACGCATGGCGCAGGCCTTCATGCAGTGGGAAGCCTTCTTGGTGAGTCTTGGGGGCCTATATTTATGTCTGATGTCTTTTGTCTTTAACCTCTCACCCTATAAGTGTCTGCTTACCGAGTTGCTCTCATTGGCCCCTTTTTGTCCCTTAGGGGCCAGATTTATGATCTGCCTTGTGGAATTTCTTCAAAATTTGCCTCAAGAGTCTTGACTTTCCCTTATCATGTAGGCTACACACTTTATGTTTGCAAAGGTTCACTTTCTTTTGGATTGAAATACATTGACTGCACGCAGTGTAGTTTCATTCTTCATGCAAGCAATTAGTGAATTCCAGCTTACACAAATGAAATATGAGAGTTTCCATGATAAAGAATAATAATTAAAAAGATCTGTTTAAAAGTAGTTAAAAACAATCCTGTGTGCCAGCTTCTTAGAGATAGTTAGTTGTCATTTAGTGTCACACCTTGAATACATGAGTGTACACCATAATTTTTCAAAAAGGTATTAAGGTAAAAGGTAATATATTGCAAATATCTTAAGTTATAATTCATAAATATACGTTTTTAATTAGTTTGGCTTAATGTGTTATGACTATTTCTTATTAAAATGGCTTATAAATATTTGAAACAACATTAGAGATCAGAGTCATGCTGTATAAAGTAATGTGCTGCAACAGGCAGAAATATATATCAAATAATAATAATATTATGGAAATGACCCTTGCAGACCCTCATTATTGAGTTTTAAGGTCAACATTAAGTACACATCATCTGGTGTGACTCCTTAATAAGGAATTTTTTATGAAGCTTTTTCGTTAGTATGATGTCAGGATATTTTTTAATTTTATGTCCATAAAAGAGGTGTGTTCAAGTAATATGAAGTGCATTTTTGAAGTTTTTGAATAAATCAATAGATCCGGACCAAAAAATTAGCACATGACATATTATTGACCCAGATGTCATCTGACACTCTATTACGACTTGAAAGTAAGTGCATATTGTGTGTCTTGGCTGCAGTATGACCTCACACCTTTACTATCAGGTACTGCTATCTGCTCTGATATATGATATGCTGGACAGAGCTGTCTGCTTTTATTTTTACAGATTTCTTTAGTAAATGACTAGGTGCAGTGTGTCATGAATAGGGTGGTTGAGACCAGCTATCCCATTCTGTCCCAGTATCTATTATTGAACTGAATTATTTTCCTCTTGGTTTGGTTGGAGCGCTGCCACATGTACAGAGCCATTGTGGGGTGTTGTATAAACTTAATTGACCACAAATGATCATGAAAAGCAAAGTCTATTAAAACCTTCTCATCTGGCTTTGTCACGACGAGGCGTTCCCCATAGCGACCCCTAGAGGACGCAGTGTCTCGTTCCCTACTCAGGGAACCATGGTTACATAAGTAACCTGAGACGTTTTATCTTATTTTTTGCATGCTAAGCAGGCTGTAACCTTTGTGGTCTGCATTTATTTAATTTCATCAAGGTTGCTTATAAATGCAATTTATTTACACTTTGTCACTGAAACAAAGCCTTTAAAGTGCTTTCAAATCCCATATTCAAATGGTTACAAATTTCTGATGTGTAAATGAGAATTCAAATGAAATGCATACTTTTATTGATTGTAGAAGCAGGTTATTAAGGATAAAGTGAGAAATTGTGGCATCTTGGACTGTATATTGTTAAAATCTCCTATGACTCTATACAAACTGTTGTCCTTGACCAAACTAAAGGCAATATTTAGTTATTCCCATGACAGTTCCCACTAATTCATCATAAATGTCAACACAAATGACTTGGAATCAAAAATTAATTACAATGATAATGTTATAGCATCTACGTCTTTCTAGACTCAACTTATGATATGCATGAAATCCCTCCAGTGTTGTAGATTTATCTGAGTAAAGAGAAGGGACTGTTGTCAGATACACTCTGTCCAGTCTGAATCTGCCAAGATCTCCTAAATCTGATTGGGATGAAGGCTCAATTTTATTGTGTGGACGTTACATTACATCTAAGTAGGCCTGTATAAAATCTGCAGCAAAGTTTTTCACACAATTGTACATGTTCACCACTCATTGTGTGTTTGTGTATTCATTATTTGCATTTTGAATATTTTGGATAGAAACGTCAATTTTATTCCACATGTACAATGTAAAAAGTTGTAACCTGCAATTGTGAACTTAAAGAGCTGTTTCTACATGATTTAACCTATAAAAAGTAGCTTTATTGGTACAAATACATGTATTTAAGGTAATTCAGTGATGTTAAATAGTATTTTTGACCAGTTAATTTAGATGTTAGCATTTTAAGCTTACTGTTTTTCCAGTGAATAGCAGCATCACATGAAATCGCAAATATTATGACTGTTTCCAAACAGGTCCAAACACTCTACCCACCTGCTATTGGTCAGACAAGTGGTTGTCCCACCCCAAACTTATGCCATTGGTTGAGCTAGACCACATAGGCAGTTTACAATTTTGATTGAAATCAAAATAAAAAAGACTTATCAATACTAGCATCAGCCAATTTTATAAAAAATTGGGTAATACTTTATTTTACAGTCTCCTTGTAACACGTTACATTTATTTAATAACAATAAATTATGCATAATTAAATGCAACTAACCCTATGCAAAACCCTCATCTTCTTAACCCTAACCATAAAGTTCATATAGTTAATTAATATTACTCAGTACTTAAATGTATAATTACTGTAAACTGTAACAAGGACACCTTAAAATAAAGTGTAACCAAAAATTGCAATATAATAAAATAATATATGATATAACTGCACAAATACATTTTAAAATAATTACACAGCAATTAACAATAATTACACCGCTTTAAATAAAAGGCAAAATGTTGAATATTTTGCCTACTTATGCTTTAAGCTATAAGGCTGAAGTAGGCCAGTTTTTACCACTGTTTAAAATATCCAACTATATTGGAGACTTTCTCTGACAATTAGTGCATAATATGTAAAAAAGTGTTTAGGTTCAGTGTGGGCCTTAACATCAGTAACACTCAGCCTCGCATTGCTAAGTGTATTGCTTTCTTTATGAATAAATCATTCACAGACTCATGCAGGCTATGAAGAACCTTGATAAGACTGTCAAGTGTAAGAGTATTGACATAAGAAAGCACCCTCCATATCAGTCATGATTAACATGATTAATTATTCATTGTTCTGGAGGGAGCACAGCTAGTTGCTGATGATCCTTGACACATGAAGAATTTTATCCTGTGGTTTTTCTGACACAGTTTAGCAATTTTTAAAATATCGTATCCAAAGTTTTTCTCTGTTTGAGTGGCTGCAGACGTGGAAATGAAGCCCTGAACTATTCCCAAAGCATGATCACAACGACAAAGAAGCACTTTTGTTGGGGTATAGATTTCTGTAAAGGCCAAGTTGGTCAGGATGACGAGTCAGTGTGTGAGTAGTCACAGCACAGCAAGCCAGCTCTGCCTCCGACCGACTGGCATCTGCTCTCACAGCTGACGCCAGGAACTCTAACACCAAAAGAACCAAAACAAACACACAACGTCATAAAGATTTTAATTATTGAGATGAGGGAAACAGGTAAAGCAAATCACTCCTCTCCAGTGGGAAAATGGAGTGAGAAACTCATTTGAAGGAATAATATCTCTTTTTGAGCCTTTTAACATTGTGAGTGACACCTGTGGAAACTTCGCTGGATGCTACAGCTCAGTCATCTCTAGCCTGCTGTCAATTACCACAGAACTGTATACGCTGGTGTTCAAAAGTTTGGGGTCCATAAAATATTTTTGAAAGGATTCTCTTGACCAAGACTTCATTAGTTTGATTTAGAAAAAATACAGTGAAAACATATTTTAAAATATTATTACCATTTAAAATAACTGTTTTCTATTGTAATATATTTTAAAAGGTCATTTATTCCTGTGGTGACAAAGCTGAATTTATAGCAGCCATTACTTCAGTCTTCGGAAATCATTCTAATATAATGATTTGATGCTCAAGAAACATTTCTTATTGCACATTTATAGTAGTCTCTGCATATTAAGATAAAGTTATTATAATCTATTAAAATATAAATATAATTATGAAAAATCATTTAAAATAATATTTTAAAATATTAGAGACTGTAATCAGGGCCGTCCTTAGGAGGGTGCAACTGGTGCGATCGCACCGGGCCCCGCGTTTGAGGGACCAACCCCCCACCCCCCCCGGAATGCGCTTGCGAACAGACCGAGGGAGGCCCCGCTCCCTACCTCTCACTGGGCCCCGCGTCAGCTAAGGACGCCCCTGACTGTAATTATAAAAATGAAAATTTAAAATAAATACACAGTAATGATCAATAACTACTTTAAATGAGGTCAAATGTTTCATATTTTGACTGCAGTAGGCCAGCTTTTACATCTGTTTAAAATATACAACCACGTTTGACACTTTTCCACAGATTTTCTCCCACGATCAATGCAGAAATTTGCAGAAGTGTTCATTTCATCAGCCTACAAAAGTACTCCCACCCCAAAATGACAATGTAGATAGCTTTAAAGCTCAAATAACATACAGATTTACTAAAGAATTAATCTCTGCTTTCAAAACCCCTGAGTACTCTTGCCTGCTGGGCTTCCACTGTGCATCACTGTAAACATGTTTTCTGTTATTTTTTACAAACTGAGCAATAATTTTCTGTAGTAATTGAGAGCAGGCAACAGATGTTGTTGATAGATCTTAACTTAAACCTTTTTAGCTTGAAGGATTGCTTTCAAACCCTCCTGTAGTTAAAGTCTCTGTGATATCTAGCTGGTTGAAATTTTAATTTTTAGTGAGAGGACAGGATAATAGATAAACGTGGCTCATTACACTAAATTACAGCCCATTTTCCCTAATGCTTTCTCAACCCAATCACTAAATTAAAAACGACATGTCTGAAGTCCAATGATCTGATAAAACTTATGGAAAGTATGGAAAAGTTTAGAATGAGATGAAGGTTTTGACTCTTTTTGATAAGCTGTTGCCATTAAAGCAGAACAGATTGAAGATGTATTGTTGGGAACAAATTAATCAAATAGATATAAATATACAGTAATTAAAATTCCAGAAAGTCTTGGAAAATGAAACACTGAGAGTGTCCCAAAGAAGAAAAAGATGTCTTTCAGCCTTGACTAGCTCCCAAACAGCTCTTTGGATTCACTCCATTTCAGCAGGGTGGCAAATGAATTTGACACTGGGACTGACGGGAGTCTAAATGAACTGGCGAGACTTCACAGACATATTTTATAATGGTCTTGAATGGCACCAAACCACACAGATATCTAGATAGATATCTATTGCAGGACTGTAGGAGATGCTAATCCACCAGCTCTGGATAGCAAACAGAGCAAAGCGCCTTTTATAATAACACTGATGAACCCAAAAATGCAGTCATATCTGAACGAGAAATTGACCAGAGACAGCTCTCTTTGTGCTCGGGTACTCCACACTACTTAGCTAATATGCTAATAATGAAGGACATCATTCAGCTTTGGGCCACACAGAAAGCAACACTCTGACGTAGAGTGTTTTTTGGCCCTCAGATGAAGGTGATTGGTGTTATCTTTGAACTTGACGTTTGAAGAGATAACTAAATATCACATGCCTCTCCCTTTTCCCAGTATTAGCTGGTGTTAAAAGATCAGCTGTAGAGCAAAGTGATGTGCAATTGTTCAAACATTCAAGCAAATATTCTTGAGAATTGCTGTACGTGATGAAGCTGAGCAAATGTTGTGCTAAGCATAAATATATTAGCTAGAGCTTAATTTTTCTGAAGTTTTGAAAAGAAAGAAAAAAAAACTATGTGGTTAAAAATAATTAAATGTAAGTATACCTTAAAGCAAATCTGTGTAGCCTACTACGGAAAGAATTTGCAAGAAGCATTTACCAGTGCCATCTAAACTGAGACTGCTGTTTTTTCATGCTGGTGTCACATCCAGTCAAGCAGGAGGGAAATTTGAGCTGGAGTGCAGCCAAACCGTTAAAACTTTGCTAAAACACCTGCTGTCAGGAGCGCAGTGGGGACACCGGCCAGTTCCGGATTCCACGACAGCGGTGCCGTGAGAGAGACCAAGAATGAGCCGTCTTCCTATGGCTACATCTTTGTTAGAGAAATACAGATAAAGAGCGGGAAAAACAGGAGCAGTGCTTGTCACTCATAGTGTGTGGTCCCACCCCCTGCCTGTGCGCTGGCTTTCTCACCAATCCCACAAATCACTTGACGAACGGACAAGCAACAGGTGTCACAAAGGAAACTCCTTTTGCCCAGCTGTGACTGTCCTTCACGTGGGAATCAGAAAGATGAGGCCATTGTTTGCCTCCGTGTGTCATGTCAGGGTCACCATGTCTCTGGTGCTCAGAGCTTAAATGCTGTGTTTATCCCATAAACCTCTTTCATAGTGAGTCTGAAACGCAGTAAACACAGTAAAGCCCAAACAGAAGCTTTTCTCAAGGCTATTGATGCCTCGGTGTGACTTTGAGACAAGACTAGCACTGTTGATGTTCTTGATGATTAGATATCTCACACCATAGTGTGTAAATTTAAAAGTCACTTGTTAGTCTGATGTAAATTTTTACTTGTGCAGAAAATAAGACTAAATAAAATAAAAGTAAAATAGAATGAAATTAAACAATTGTACAGTATAATACAATGTACAGTATAATAAGTCTATATAGAGAGATAGAGAGAGATTATAATAATGATAATTAAATCATCTACATAGAAAA
The DNA here is from genome assembly GCF_001515645.1 of Sinocyclocheilus grahami. Classification (NCBI taxonomy): domain Eukaryota; kingdom Metazoa; phylum Chordata; class Actinopteri; order Cypriniformes; family Cyprinidae; genus Sinocyclocheilus; species Sinocyclocheilus grahami. The sequence goes on from NW_015505470.1 coordinate 771,416, forward strand.
ATAGACAAAAATACAAAAACTATTTACATAATAGTAGAAAAAGGCTTCTGTGTTTTTTTATTTATTATTTATTCAGAACTTTTTCAGAATAGTGCATGGCATATAATGATTATTTTATTTGTTATACATTTTTGGTATATATATTTATTTATTATCAAAAACACTGGGTGGATAAAGTAAGTTATAGATTCTGATATACTGTATATGGGTAGTGTATGGGTAGTAACATGTAATCTGGATTACGTTATAAGATTCCAAAAGAACCCGTAATTAGAGTATATTACGTTTTAAAATGCTCATAATCAGATTACAGTCACTGTTTCATGGACTACATCAGTAGGCCTACATGTTATTGTCACAACAGCAGTAAATTATTCATAATTTATTGATTCCCCTTCATTCTTTTTTTTTTCTCTTTTAAATTTAACCATTAAACCATTTAGCTGAGAATATATTCACTAATGGCGTGTAAATAATATTGCAAACTGAAAAAAAAGCTCCTCTCAAGCAATTAGACCATGTATTAAACAAATAATTACTCAAGTTACTAAACACTGGTGATGTACATCTGTGAAACATTATGTATTCATCATATCCACTGACCTTCAGTACCTGTTGATTCTGGAAGTCTGGACAAAAATATTTCAAACCTGGAAGACTTTGGGCGTGTAATGTCATTTCTGTTTTCATGTTTATTAATGTTTGTTCATATAATGCAGGGATTCCCAAAAGTTTTTGTCAGTCAAACCCCTTAAAATTTAATATTTATCTCTGAGGAGTTAATGTTTCAAATAATTTAACGGAGCCGTGTGAACCATTTTTTTATGGAAGGGCACTTTTTATTTCACATCTTTTGGACTGAAGCAATGCAACACCCTCTGACTGCAATGATAGAGCTTGAAAGATCAAAGACAATTTTTTATATAACTCTGACTGGATTCGTCTGAAAGAAGAAAGTCATATACATCTAGGATGCCACGGGGGGGAGTAAAATGCAGCCTAATTTTCATTTTTGGGTGAACTAACCCTTTAAGATTGCCTAGTGTGAGTTCATTCTCCCGCATCCCGCACACACGAGTCTCTACCTGCTCGCACCCGCACTCGCCCATCAAGTGTTTTCCCGCGCCGCACTCTGATGCGTTGAGTCCCGCGATAGTGCAGGTTTCTACTCGGAAGGTGCCTGTTATAATGTTATGATCAAAGGCTCTGGACTCGCCTAACTTGATTTTCTATAACAAACTGTAAAATATTTTCTAGGCCTATAAAAACTTTAATGCCCTGGCAGTAGCAAATAGCTTTGGTTTTATATTTAATTTGATTACATTAATGTTTAAGTTGAGATTTACAATAAATATTTTACCTGCTTCTATGTAAAAGGAATAGCTACTGCTGTAAAAAAACACCTTATTTGTTTAAAATGTTTGCAAACCAAATGTTATTGCACTTTTGTTCATATAGCAGTACTTTTACATGAAAAAGTGCGCAATACACTACTTTTGAATTCATTATTGAATTTTGTGCAATTAATCGCGATTAACGCAGAAAATCATGCGATTAATCGCAATTAAAACTTTTAAACATTGCCCAGCACTAATATATATATATATATATATTTAATAAGCCTCATGTTTTTGGTGGTTTGGTAGCTTGTCAAGTTTAACTTTTACATTTTCTTTGCATTAATCATTAGGTTGTATTCAGGCTGGTTTTTAAGCACACAAATGCGTCTTGTGTGAATGTGTCTCCTATGTTTTTGCAGTTACAGACTGTCAGTAATATTGTCGTAACAGAGCGGTGAGAATAGATACAAGGTTTCTGTATAAGTCTGTGTTATAATGAAAAACAATGTGAGTTTGTTGTGAGTACAGATGGGGCTCTGCTCTTGTTTTATCAGCGTGTTGCTGAAGTCTGTTGCGCTCTGAGCTGGAGGGGACGAGAGTTCACAGTGTGGGCGTTTAATGAAATGAACTTAGCTCGGGGAAGAGCAGCATTAAGAAAAAAGCAATCGTTTATCTTGTTGCTCTGACCTTGGGGCACTGAGTTAATGTATAGAGATCACCCAGAAATCTCTGTTAGTCCCAGACTAACCTGCAGGGTACTGAGCGCAGAGGTAGGAACGACTCATAATGTTTCCTGTTTCGACTAGTTTGTTTTTGAATGGATGTGACTGCTGCATTGAACCCTCAGTGATTACCTTAATCACAATTACTCCCAATTCTACCTCTTCCCAGAAGCAACAAATTTGTATGAACTTGCACTAGAAAATAGCACAAACCAGTAGAGCTGGAAAAGTTTTCTGGCCAAAATTTTGGCTATAAAATTTAAATTGATTGAAATTTTAATTAATCGTGTAGCCCTAAAAAACAGTAACACTGCCAAAAACTTTTGTGTTTTTTGGAAGCGTTTTAAGAGACAGAATAATCTTACTGTTGAAGCCAGCTCAAACCAGTTCATATCACACAGAAACAATATGATACTGATATCAAAATTGTGTATCCATAATTAATTTTTACTTACACTCATGTCGTTCCAATCCAAACTTGTAAGACTTTCTTTCTTCTGGAAGACAAAAGAAGTTAAATGAAGAATGTAAGCAAACCGTTTTGGTGACCATTGACTTTCATTTTTGGGTGAACTATTCTTTTAAATGTAATCTTTATAAAATCGTAAAAGAAACACCCATTTTCATATTGTATATTATTGTCACGAATTCAGTCCATGGACTTCCGTTTATTCACCACCAGAGGTCACCCTTTCCATTTCATTGACTCTCACACAACACAAACTGTTGCATAGCACCCCGGACTACATATCCCATCATTCTTTGCACGATTTGCACACTGCACTGATTGCACACAGCTGTTTCTAATCACCTCACTCACTATATAACACCCACTCTAACCACATTTCTCTGCTGAGTATTGTTTAGCCTGTACCCCTTTCCGAGTCTCCGTGTTTTCCTTGTTTTGCCTTGCCTGTTTTTGCGGTTTGTGATCTTTGCCTGTTTTCTTGGATTTCTCCCTCTTGTCTCGCCCCTGTGATTCTGTCTGCTGATCGGTGACCTTCGCTAGCCCTGTGACTATTCTTGTGTTTTGCCTGCCTTATACCTTTTTGCCAGTGTTTTGACCCTGCCTGTTAACCACGTCTCTTAAATAAAGCCTGCAGATGAATCCACATGTCTCACGTCTTGTCAGCCCCGTTACAGAATACTCAGCCAAACAAGGATCCAGCGGCTTTTCCAGTGGACTCTGGCCAGGTATGGACCCAGTCACCTAGCTACTACATCTTCGGCAAGGAGGCCTTTCTATTGAGGAGTATGTTCACTGGTTACTCAGCCAAACAAGGATCCAGCGGCTTTTCCAGTGGACTCTGGCCAGGTATGGACCCAGTCACCTAGCTACTACATCTTCGGCAAGGAGGCCTTTCTATTGAGGAGTATGTTCACTGGTTCTGTGTACTTTCTTATCAAGTTCCACTGTATGATGAAATTTTGTTTAAAGACTTGTTCCATTTTGGACTCAATGAACCCATGAAATCTTGGTTACCTGGAGAGGAATTTAACTGTAGTTTGAGGGACCTGATGGATTATGCTTTGTTGTCTGTTGGCTCTTTGTTTACTGTGGGTGAGGAGGAGGAGGAACGCGACACAGTGTCTGTGACTGAAATAGCTAATCTTCCTGAGTCAAGTCAAGTCACAGCTAATCTTCCTGAGTC
>NW_015505470.1:776095-780779 GCF_001515645.1 Sinocyclocheilus grahami
GTCACCCTTTCCATTACATTGACTCTCGCACTACACAAACTGTTGCATAGCACCCCGGACTACATATCCCATCATTCTTTGCACGATTTGCACACTGCACTGATTGCACACAGCTGTTTCTAATCACCTCACTCACTATATAACACCCACTCTAACCACATTTCTCTGCTGAGTATTGTTTAGCCTGTACCCCTTTCCGAGTCCCCATTTTTTCCTTGTTTTGCCTTGCCTGTTTTTGCGGTTTCTGATCTTTGCCTGTTTTCTTGGATTTCTCCCTCTTGTCTCGCCCCTGTGATTCTGTCTGCTGATCGGTGACCTTCGCTAGCCCTGTGACTATTATTGTGTTTGCCTGCCTTATACCTGTTTGCCAGTGTTTTGACCCTGCCTGTTTACCACGTCTCTTAAATAAAGCCTGCAGATGGATCCACATGTCTCACGTCTTGTCAGCCCCGTTACAATTATAATGATGTGATTCCTAAATTCACTTGTACAATTTTAAACAACTGATTTTTATTTTTTAGCATTTAAACTTTATTAATTTAAATGAAAATGATTAGGCCTAGAGAATAGTACTATCTGGCATTTACTGTTTAGCAGGCATAACGTGAAAATATTTTATTTCCATAACATGAAAATAATTTGATTATTGTGGATCCCTAGAAATTATACATTATACAGTCATATAAATAGGCCTCTATCAACTACTTGTTTGGTCGGCTAGTGCTCCTTTCAGCAAATCAGTTCAAATTTTACATCACCTAAATAATATTCTTGATAAAAAACATTTATGTTTCCCCAATTTTCAGATAGTTCCTGCACTCCTGCAAAGCACAAACAGTGCACATTGAGTTATGAGCTGAAGTTTAATACTTACAGTTCAACAATCCCTAAGTATGAGTTATAATGACAGCCCATCAGGAACACAAACCACTGACGCTGTTGAAGACATTTTTGCAATTGTTCTTATGTACTGAATAAACTGAAGCCAAGCTCAAACCTATTAATAATGATTGTAATTGTAACGGTAAGAGACTGTAAAAAGGCTACAGTAAAAACCTTAAATGGTTCCCTTAATCTACACAGTGGAAAAAAAAACTGTTATAGTAATAAGACATTTCATGAACTTTTACAGTCAAATACTGTTAAATGTACAGTTTTGGCAGTGACAAAGAACAAGTCATCTTATTATTTACAATGAAAACCCTTAAACTGAAATAGCTATAGCTTTTTCGTCTCAGTTATGTATATTATGTTGTTAAATTCATGTTTATTGCATTAGTTTAGTGTTGTGTGTTTTGTGTAAATGAGGCCGAGGAGTATATTATTTACCTCACCTTGTGTAAACTACTTGAAGAACTTTGATTCATCATCTTTACAATTTGCATTTTAAAGGAACAGTTCACCCAAAAATTTACATTTGCTGTTAATTTACTCACCATCTTGACAACCCAGTAAAGAAGATTTTTAGCTGTATCTGTCCTTTTTATTTCATCAAATGCGAATCATTTCATAAAATGTCTAAAAGAACCGTTTGTGAAAAAGAATCAGACTTCCCCATTTGCCTGAGGCTATGGATTACAGATGTTGTAAATAATGTTTAGTTTCTTGCACAGACCAATCATTACGCTTCTTAAAGACCTTAAATTTAACTCTCAAAATAACGGTAGTCGTTGCGTGTGTTTTCTGAATCGCCAAGGATTATAGTTTCAGCTAAATATTTGATTTATTTATTTATTTTGCAGTTCTACTGAAGAAAAAGTGACCTACATCTTGGAGTAAATTAACAGCAACTTTTCACTTTTGGGTGAACTGCCCCTTTAAGGTGGTTGCCAGTATATTATAAAAGTAAAAAACAGTTTTAGTTTTGTATATTAAAATGATTTCAGTTAACAATTTTTTTTTACTGGAAATTTAAATTCAGTTAGTAAAATTTAAAATGTTACAACTGTACAGTAAAGTCCTAGAAACCACAGCTGCTGTTTTTTCCTGTAAATTTCACAGATGAATGATCGACTGGAGTCACAAACACTGAAGGAGACTGAGTGAGAGGGTGGGTTACAGGAGGGGCGGCTGGAGCAGGCAGCCCTGAGCTCATTAGAGATGGCGTGAACCTGTGATCACTCTGTAATTCTCTTTGAGGGCATTAGACTGGCTCTGCAGGGGGTGGCAACACGCTCGCTCGCTGCAGTACAGTATGGGGTGCACTTAAACCCCCACCCTGGCCGGAGCTCTCGGATGGGTGTGATGAAAGGCACGATGGAATACGGATCTGGCTTTGTTGTGGGCTTGTTAATATTTGTCAGAATACAGAGGAGGACTGGGGGTTATGCACACGCTGATCGTCTCGATACCTCAAGCGATGGAGAGCCTAATGATTGACTGGGATGTGGTGTACAAGGACCTTAGTTAGCCCCCAATTCCAGATTTCAGACTTTTTTATCTTCTAGTCACTTTCAACTTCATAATGCTATTCCACATGAAAGCCGCAACCCATAAAAGCTGCACTAGGGTTGTTATGAAATATACAGTAGAGTGGAAGCATTGATTTTTTTTTCACGCTGTGAGCGTGGTATTCTGTTATTCTTGGACCGAGTGTCTCTGCCAGCGGAGGGTTCCTCACACCCTCTTCCTCTCTCCCTGCTAGCGAATCCATCACCCTTTTAAGCGCAGTCTTCCAGACAAGAGAGCCTTTTGTTAATGTCCCACTCGTCACGAGAGTTGACGTGATACAGGGCCGCTATTTATAGGGCTGTAATAACAGAGAGCCAGAGCGGCTGATATAGGTTTTGTCTTAAGTCTCATTTTACCCGACCTTCTCTGTTTAATGTCAGCAAAGCTTATTCTCCATGGTGTGATTTTTAAGAGGAGATACGTTGAAAAACAACTTCACTTTCCTCTGAAATGCCATGTTTATTTTCTGAGCATCTTAACAGACCTAAAGGTATAAAATATGAAATGCACAAGCAGGTTTTGGTTGATTCCTCCAGTTTATAATGAATCTTTTTACATTTTACAGTATTATATTCAAGAAGTCAGCTGTGATTTCAGTTTAAATGCTTCTTTAAAAACAAACTTAATAATATAGGAAGTATACTTTTACATTTAACCCCATAATCAAAAAAGTAATTATATAATAATGTATATAATAATATAATAATAATAATCATCATAATTATATATATATATATATATATATATATATATATATATATATATATATATATATATATATATACACTATATTAAATATTAGGAAATTATAATTTGCGTAAAATTTGGGGGCAATTTTTTATTACTTTTTAATGTTTTAAGAAGTTAAAAATACAATTAAAAACAGTATTATTTTGAAATATTATTACAACTTTAAAACTGCATTTTTTTATCTATTATAATTATTATATATGATTTATTTCTGTGATGGCAAAGCTGAATTTTCAGCAGCCATACTCCATTCTTCAGTGTCACATGATCCTTCCCAAATGATACTATTTGCTAAATAATACATTTTTTTATATTATCTAGGTTGAAAAAAAGTTGTGCTACTTAATATTTTTGTAGAAATATAAAGCGTTTTTCTGGCTTCTTTGATGCATAGAATGTTTTACTGTCACTTTTGGTTAATGTAATGCTAAATACAAGTATTTCTATGTATTGCAGTATGCAGAAATTGTGGTATTCTTCATTATTGGAAAATAATGTGAAAAATACTTAACGGACGTACAAATATTTAACTTTTCTTTCAGCACCTTAGCATTGTGTTGAAGATGTTTTTAAGAATAATCACATTTTCTTTCAGAAAATATAAAAATATTGTTTTGCACTACATTGCTTTTGAAAGAAGAAACCTTGAGTCTAAATTGCTCATACTCATGTCGTGGGACAGAAAAGTGGAAATGGAATTCTCACTTGTGGTTCTGCCCCATTGGGCAAATAGCTTCACCCTCATCAGGGGCTTGTAATAGAGCAGTTATTATTTAATGTGCCTGGGGGGTTATTCCTGATTGGCCTCCTTTGTTATGTTAATCAGGCTATGATTGGCCTCTTGGGATCAGATGTGGTGTTCAACTGCATGGATCAGCCTATAACAGCCCAGAGCATCATCCCAGTACGCTGACATTGTACTGAATAATAGCCTGTAGAGATGTAAAATCCATGTAAACTGGATTTTATTGCACCAAACTAGGCATGGACCAGTATGAGATTTTGATGGTATGATAACCTTAAGCAAAAATATCACGGTATTGTCGTTACAGCTCTAAAATGTGTTATTTTTAAATGACTAGGAAAAAAATTCCGCTGAACACAAAATATTTTGTTTTTGAGCAACATACAGAATATTAGGAACAGTAGAATTTGTTTATTTTTTCTTTGATTTGTTTCCTAAAAAGAAGAAAAATAAAGACTGACATCTTTATTTAACCTAAATCTGTAATTACAGTTATTTAATTTTAGTTATATAATTCATATACATATCATTTATATCATTTCATATCATTTAGTTATATAATTTCATATACATAATTTGATTTAATAATAACCCAATTTGAAGCAAAAACATAATGTTCTGTTCTGACTAGCTTTGTGAAATGATACTACTTGCCTGAAAGAAGCAAACAGCAGAAGCTCTGAATGAGACGCATATTCACTCTCTGACAGCAGGAGGCGCCTCTGGAACACCAGAAAC
>NW_015505470.1:781227-786623 GCF_001515645.1 Sinocyclocheilus grahami
CATCATGAACAGTGAGTGATCTGCCTGCTACAGAATTTTTCTCTGTGTGTCCATCTTCAGCGTCTCTGGCCTGTGTTAACGGGCGTTTACAGACTTCATATTTTCACATAAATTACATTTTGGAAAACGATTGCATTGCAAAGCAGTTTGTGCAAGTCCAGAACAGAGACGAGTTGCTTGCAATAAGACAAAAAACGGGCGATCGCATAAGTTCCAGGGGAAGCTCCTTAAGTTCGGCCATCCTACACACATGTGACTGACTGACCGCTCGCTCGCTCGCTCGCACCAATAGGAGGGAGAGGGGTCGTGAGGGATTCCTACACTTTCAGTCTTTGAGGAGACATGAAAAACAGCGCATACCACAGGAACGGTATAACGGAAAATATTAGTGGTTTTGAAACCGTGACATTTTCAAATCGCGGTATACCTTGAAACCGGTAATCGGCCCATGCCTACACCAAACGTTTGCATTGTAATGTTTTTGGCTTGAATGCACGATTTCCACTAAATGTATATCGCCATAAATCTACTGTGTCTTGCTGGACACTCAGTGGAGAGAATATTGATTCAGCAGCATATTTACAGTGTGTTGTCTGTAAATAAAACATTAATTTAGCTCTTGAAGGGGGCTCAGCTTGCATACAGGCTGCTGAAATATTCATGAGGAGGAATGCAGCACCAGAGGGAATAATTTCACCTAAAAACAGCACTCTCAGCAATATTTTGTGCAAAACTTGTCATGACAAACAGCAAATTAGTGTTGCATTAAGTCTTGCTTGTTATCACGGGAGTTCAAAATGATAATGAGACAAACTGCCCTGTTGCTAGCAGAAATACTGTAAATGTTGCATAGATCTTAGAAGGCATAGTTCACCCAAAAATAAAATTCTGTGATCATTTACAGTACTACATTTGAGAAGTATCTCAATGTTTTTTTTTTTGGTCTATAAAAATAGATGTCAATGGTCACCTTTTTTTTTTTTTTTTTTTAAGACAGCTTTAAAAGTGTTTGTGTGACTGTGCACATGATAAATCTTTGATTTTTGCTTGTGCATGTAAATATGTGAGCTGTGATGCACTGTTCAGCAGGGTTTAGAGGATCTGATCTGACGGATTTGTGTGTTTGACCGATGATGGAGGCGGCAGACACTGAATGGCCGTCTCACTCAGGAAGCTCCATCGTGAAGGATTTGTACCAGTTCTTGCTTCACAAGACAGACCAGATCTGGAGTCCACACAGCTCAATGTGTGCATACGTGCATGCACGTGTGTTCCTTAAGTTCCTTAGATCTGACTCATGTTATGTTGTGTATTAATATACAGGTGTGTAATAGATGTGTGTTGGTGGAGATTGTGTTTGTGTGTGTGTAAAGGAACTTTGGATCATTGACCAAAACCTGGGAAACATAAGATGGCAGTAAGACATGTCCAAGTCCAGTGTTTGTGTAGCATCCTGGCTTCTAATATGCCTTGGTTGATTTTTGTAACCTTTCCTGCCTATGATATCCCACAGTCTGACACATATTGTTTTTGGATACTTTACTTCTTTACATATATCGTTTTCAAAAATATGCATATGCATATTCAGTCCCCAAAACGCCGTTGTCATGTAAACGAACAGGCAAAACGCATAAAACGTTTCCCGTTTTTGGCTGAAAACGTTGTTGTGTAAACGGCCCCTTAGTGTGAAGAACATTTTAGTAATCTAACGAACCTTTTTCCACTGTAAAGAACCTTTTGTGGAATGAAAAGGTTTCATGGATGGTAAAGGTTCTTTGTGGAACCATTGATGCCAATAAAGAAACTTTATTTTTAAGAGTGACCTGCAGGTAATAGAGAGGTGCATAGGAAAAAACTTTTTCCTTTTGTTTCTTAAACTTTAAAACAGAAAATTCTGTCATCATTTATTTACCCGTATGTCATTCCAAACCTGTATGACTTCTATTGAAAACAAATGAAATTTGGACCCTATTAACTTTAACTAACCCAATTAAATACCTTAAATTAATATTAAGGTAGCGACGCAGCTATTGTGTGTGACCTCTTTGATCCCAGGTGCATGTGGGGTGTGATTGGTGATTCCCTCCCTGTCACAGAGCAGGTCACGCTTGCCTTTCTCCAGTACTCTTCACCTTTCTCTCACAAGGCTTACGGATTCTCAACTCAACAAACTTTAAAGAGACAGGTGAAAGAGCCTTGATTTAGAACGTCTGAAGCTATAGATTAGCCAACTTTACTCGGATTTCAAGATCAAACAGCAGCTATTGACACTGAAATAGTTCAAGATTAGTGAATCCTTCAATAGGCAGGTTATCTTTGAGAAAACAGATCGATCACAGAGGTTCATTTGGTGCCCAGTCATACTAATGTGATCTATATGGGAGGTCTGTTGTGACACATTAGTACCAGAGGGGGAGGGTGGGCATCATGTTGAAAAACAGCCTGTTCTCAGTCAGCATAAAACTGAACAGAACACAACCCAGAGATGGAGTTGAAGGGATAGTTCAGCCAAAAAATTTAAATCAACCCTCATGTCATTCCAAACCTGTATGACTTAATTTTTTTTCTGTCTAATGCATGAGTTTAGCTGCTCTTTTAAATACAATGCAAATGGATGGTGATTCACAGTCTTGCAAAAAGAACCATAAAAGTGCTCCATATGACCTGTGTGATCTATAGTCCAGGGCCTGTATTCACAAAACATCTTAAAGCTAAAAGTAGCTCATAACTCATTGATTTAGGAGAAAATCTTGAAAATAATGGGCGTGTCAGTCCTAAATTTGTACTCTAAGAGTATTTCACAAAGCGTTTTAGCTCTAAAACTAGCTCCTAAATCTGTGAAACGTTAGGAGTAGTGAAGAGGACTCCTAAGTCACTAAGACCAAGCCACAAACTATCCTAAAATGGCTGTTGCCGGCAATCTGCCTCTGAACATAAACATTTTAGAAACATTTGATGATAATGACCTTTTAAAAAGGTATCGCCTTTGGTTTTGGAGGTTACTCCAACTCCAAATTTAACTTTGATTATATCTTTGTTTTCATTAACCAGTTGGGCACGAAGTAACAGCTGGCCTTGCGTCTGTTTTTTTTTTTTAAAATTCTTACTATCAGTAATGATTATTCTACTCTGTTAATTAAAAGGCTGTTTATATGCATACCTGCTAATTGTTTACGAGAAGCACGCATGTAATAAACTGACAATTAACTGAACATATAGGCTACTTGTTTAATTAGAGACATTTAGCCTGCATTTTAAAATCGTTATTTGAATGTGGCAATTATTATAATTTTTATTTTTAAACCTTTATTTGAATATGGCAACTAGGGTTGGGTACGGTGGCCGAGAAGTGCTAAACAAATCACAATTCTGAAAGCAAAATAACAAATTACAAACGCAAATGCAAGTCTAAAAAACAAATACTATGGAATAAAAAATACTGTGTCTATTTACATTTAGTTAAAAGTGGATGTGACTCATCAGCTCCAGTGGTGCAGATGGTTAAGCGCGTGTCGTTGGCTTTTTGATGCGATCGACCCGAGTTCGATCCCGCCTTTTGCCTAACTTTTTTTTCCTCCCTTTTCAAATCTCGTATTAGCAATGGATTCTATTTACACTAAGTGAAAATAGCAGTATTTTTTAGCAATATGCTATTTACACTAAGTGCAAATACCTATTTACACTATGTTAAAATAGCAGGATTTCTACTATCAAGTATACTACTTGTTGCAAATTGTGGCAATTATCTGCACTTCAGTATGCAATAATAATGTATTGAGTATAAATTATAATTTTAATTATTAAATGTATGTCACCTTATTGGTACAATAAAGCCCTCCCTACACCTACACCTACACCTACCCTAACCCTACCCGATACTTTATTTTCAACTTTTTGATTATTTCCTTAAATTTTATTGCAAATAAATGCCTTTATGATGTGATATGAGATTTGAAAAGGGAGAAAAAAAAAGTTTGGCAAAAGGCGGGATCGAACCCGGGTCGATCGCGTCAAAAAGCCGACGACATGCTCTTAACCATCTGCACCACTGGAGCTGATGAGTTGCATGATACTTTATTTTCAACTTTTTGATTATTTCCTTAAATTTTATTGCAAATAAATGCCTTTATGATGTGATATGAGATTTGAAAAGGAGAGAAAAAAAAGTTCGGCAAAAGGCACGATCGCACCCGGGTCAATCGCGTCAAAATGCCAACGACTAGCGCTTATCCATCTGCACCACTGGAGCTGATGTTTTACAGCTACTTTTAACTAAATGTAAATAGACACTCGTATTTTTTGATTGACAGATGTCTCGTCCAGTCAGCGTGTTATAATATTTTCTGAATTGTTGTTGTGCTTTCTGAATTGTTATTTTGTTTTTTAGACTTGCATTTGCGTTTGTAATTTGTTATTTTGTTTTCAGAATTGTGATTTGTTTAGCACTTCTCGGCCACCGTAGTTGGGTACCAGTATGTACTAGAACCGAATCCAAACACAGATTTCAGTGCCTCATTATGGTGCCATGCCTGAGCGATCGATTGAAATATTTGTCTTCTGGTTCTCCGAAACAGACGTAGCCTAATCAGCATCATCACTGGCACCGCACGTGAAAAATAATTTCCCGACTGAGAAAATGCACGTGAACTCAAGTCGGAAAGCACTAATAATACAAATCCAACACATCCTTGTAGTTTCGAGAGTGTCCATTTTGTTTCCACATTCCAACTTAAAAGCAAAACTCGGGAAATGAGAGCATCCGAGGAGCGCGTGAATGCAGTAATTACACTTGCTCTGATGGCAGCAGGTAGCCTTCCGTTAACTAAGCTAAACATGCTTAAATTAAAATGCCTAAAGCTAAACCTCCCTTGTATTCACATTTCTAAACCTGTTGTCCAACAAAAGAGAACATTATAACCTTTTTACTCCACAACACCAGTCAAATGCTTCCTTTTGTGATCTTATGTTGCTTCTTGTCACAGAATGAGGCAGAAAATATGTTACATATGCTATTTTAAAAAGAATACATCGATTAGCAATAGATTATAAATTAGGGTGACCATACATCCTCTTTTCCCCGGACATGTCCTCTTTTTGGACCTACAAAAATGCATCCGGCCAGGATTTCTTAATTGCCCAAAATCTCCGGGATTCGGCTGTTTTCTTAATCTCACTCCCGCTGATTCTCTGACCATTGCTGCCATTGCTGCCAACATGTGTTTCGCTCCCGCGATTTTCGTGTCCACTCCTTTAAACATTCTAATATTGTATATAATTTTGGCGCATCAGGGAGCCGCTCTCAGGATGTGGTGTATTTAAATATTTTTGAATGAGCGTTTGCGCTGTTTACTTTCACTTTCAATTTCGCAATCACATGCACTCTGTGTAAAGGGAGC
>NW_015505470.1:787269-790864 GCF_001515645.1 Sinocyclocheilus grahami
AAGAAGCATCATCACTGGCACCGCATGTGAAAAATAATTTCCCGACTGAGAAAATGCTCAAGTCGGAAAGTCGGAAAGCACTAATAATACAAATCCAACACATCCTTGTAGTTTCGAGAGTGTCCATTTTGTTTCCACTTAAAAGCAAAAAAGCAAAACTCGGGAAATGAGAGCATCCGAGGAGCGCGTGAATGCAGTAATTACACTTGCTCTGATGGCAGCAGGTAGCCTTCCGTTAACTAAGCTAAACATGCTTAAATTAAAATGCCTAAAGCTAAACCTCCCTTGTATTCACATTTCTAAACCTGTTGTCCAACAAAAGAGAACATTATAACCTTTTTACTCCACAACACCAGTCAAATGCTTCCTTTTGTGATCTTATGTTGCTTCTTGTCACAGAATGAGGCAGAAAATATGTTACATATGCTATTTTAAAAAGAATACATCGATTAGCAATAGATTATAAATTAGGGTGACCATACATCCTCTTTTCCCCGGACATGTCCTCTTTTTGGACCTACAAAAATGCATCCGGCCAGGATTTCTTAATTGCCCAAAATCTCCGGGATTCGGCTGTTTTCTTAATCTCACTCCCGCTGATTCTCTGACCATTGCTGCCATTGCTGCCAACATGTGTTTCGCTCCCGCGATTTTCGTGTCCACTCCTTTAAACATTCTAATATTGTATATAATTTTGGCGCATCAGGGAGCCGCTCTCAGGATGCAGTGTATTTAAATACTTTTAAATGAGCGTTTGCGCTGTTTACTTTCACTTTCAATTTCGCAATCACATGCACTCTGTGTAAAGGGAGCTCATCTTACAAGATCAGATATTTGTCAATGAGCTCAGGATCTGTTGAGCAGCAAATACTCCAGCATGGTCTTGTCAGTCATCTCTCCTTATTCTCGACCTGTGATCAGTCAAAGCTTACTCCGGTAGCTCTTGTTGGATGCAGGGTTGCCAAGTCCGCGTTTTTTACACAGAATTGGGCTACTTTTAAACTGTTGCCTTGGGTTGATTTTCCCAAGTGGGTTAAAGGTTTGAAATATTGCATAAATTACATTTGACTGAAATGCTTGTATTGAAACATTTTGCATTCTACCTATGATAAAACTTTCATAGACTTCTACATTAAAGGAATAGTTTACCCAAAAATGAAAATGTGATGTTTATCTGCTTACCCCCAGGGAATCCAAAATGTAGGTGACCTTGTTTCTTGTTTTGAAATCATTATTTTTGGGTGAACTATCCCTTTAACTGTTCCCTCCTGGTGGAATGACCTGCCCAACTCAACCCAAGCAGTCCTTAATATTTTCAAGAAACGGCTGAAAAAACATCTCTTTCATCTTCATTTGACCCTCTAACTCTAGCACTCTCTATTCTAATGCTACTTCTAATTTTATCAGTTTGTTTTTTTTTTATTAAAAAACATCAAATCCAAATTAAACCCTGTGGCTCGTGACGACACATTGATGTCATAAGACGCGAAACGATCGGTTTGTGCGAGAAACCAAACAATATTTATATAATTTTTTACCTCTAATACACCACTATGTTTAACTTCCTTGAGCGCGCGCACGGCATCCAATGCGTGAGGTGTGTACGCGCTCTGGCATAGTTTACGTTAATAGGTGTGTTGATATCCAGCCAAAGAGCAATCAACCATAACTTATGTATGACGTATACGCGTGAGAGATCACTTCCGGCGCTTGCGTAAACTACGGAAGTTGGATGTAGTGGTGTATTAGAGGTAAAAAATAATATAAATACTGTTCGGTTTCTCGCACAAACCGATCGTTTCGTGTCTTAGGACATCAATGTGTCGTCACGAGCCGCAGGGTTTAATTTGGATTTGTCTGTGCATGTTTTTTTTACTCTCATAGATTTTGTTGCCATTGCCATGCATTATATGACTGATAGACTGCAACGGCTGGACTTAAAAATCATAATTTGTGTTCTACTGAAGAAACAAAGTCACCTACATCTTGGATGCCCTGGGGGTAAGCAGATAAACATAAATTTTTCATTTTTGGGTGAACTATCCCTTTAACTGTTCCCTCCTGGTGGAATGACCTGCCCAACTCAACCCAAGCAGTCCTTAATATTTTCAAGAAACGGCTGAAAAAACATCTCTTTCATCTTCATTTGACCCTCTAACTCTAGCACTCTCTATTCTAATGCTACTTCTAATTTTATCAGTTTGTTTTTTTTTTATTAAAAAACATGACCCTCTAACATTTGCACTCTCTATTCTATTTCTATTCTAACTACTTGTTTTATTTATAAAGAAAAAAGAGCCTCTAACACTAGCATTCTCTATTCTTTCTCTATTCTTTCCACTTATTTTATTTTTATTTATTATAAATAATGACCTTCTAACACTAGCATTATCTGTTCTTTTTCTGTTCTATTGAATTGTTTTATTTTTATTTAAAAATGACCCTCTAACACTAGCATTCCCTATTCTTTTTCTATTATTTGTTATAAATTTGCTATTTATTATAAAAACAAAATAAGCAAACAAACAAACAAAAAAACATTGCTACGTATACTGTTAGGTGAAGCCACGCCCACGAACCCCGCCCCCTACTGTCCTTTTTTTTAAAACTAAAATATGGTCACCCTATTATAAATATACTTAATTATTATGAAAATACCTGATAACACAGATAAACTATATTGTCGCAGTAGAGTGTTTATTGTCTTTGTTTTATCATTCAAAACGTTTACATGTTCTGTTTACTCAAGTTACAGATATAATAGCAATGCCTTTGTCCATATAAGGGATTTCCTGGAGGGTCATGAGTTCGCTACTTCTGTGACTGGATATGGGGATTTTCTGTGCGAGGGCACCCTCTGGCGTCCAGTATGAATGAAACAGACATCATGTGTTTATAGTGCTAATGGCCAATCCATCATTTTTTGGGGGGAATTATATATATTTTTAATAAGTATCGGTTCAGGCACCGTTTAGGCACCGGAACCGTTTTAAAAGTATCGATTTGGCACCAGTATCGAAAAAAATCCAAATGATACCCAACCCTAACGGCAACATAATATTGCCTCTACAATATTTTTATGAATAAATCTCTGGCAGAGACTATCAGCCAATCACTGTGTGCATAGTTAGTAAGCATGCTGACATCATCCATAGTAACGAGGTCAACCCCGCCCTTACTTTTAGCTTAAGACTTCTGTCTATTTCTTAGTAAAATTTTGTCTCAGCAGCTTTGTGAATAGGTTTTAAGAGAAAACTCTTAGCTAAAAACTTTTACTGCTATTTAGGAGGACTCTTAGTGGTAAGATAAAATGTTTTGTGAATACGGGCCCAGGTCTTCTAAAACCATATGCCATAGCTCTTAAATCTCTGTCTTGGTTCGGTTCATTTTAAACATCACATGAAGGTCACAAGAAGTCAAACCTGGCATAAAATGTCTTGAAGCATCATATAAAAAAAAATAGTTTCTTTATTTAATTTTTGCTCTGCCGTACTGGATTCTGATTGGACAATCTTAGTATATTATATTATAAAAGTAAGCAATACAATTTAGTATCACAAAATAAACACCAAAATAAATTTCATTTATACTGTAT
>NW_015505470.1:794409-801047 GCF_001515645.1 Sinocyclocheilus grahami
AAAAAAACATGCACAGACAAATCCAAATTAAACCCTGTGGCTCGTGACGACACATTGATGTCATAAGACGCGAAACGATCGGTTTGTGCGAGAAACCAAACAATATTTATATAATTTTTTACCTCTAATACACCACTACGTTTAACTTCCTTGAGCGCGCGCACGGCATCCAATGCGTGAGGTGTGTACGCGCTCTGGCATAGTTTACGTTAATAGGTGTGTTGATATCCAGCCAAAGAGCAATCAACCATAACTTATGTATGACGTATACGCGTGAGAGATCACTTCCGGCGCTTGCGTAAACTACGGAAGTTGGATGTAGTGGTGTATTAGAGGTAAAAAATAATATAAATACTGTTCGGTTTCTCGCACAAACCGATCGTTTCGTGTCTTAGGACATCAATGTGTCGTCACGAGCCGCAGGGTTTAATTTGGATTTGTCTGTGCATGTTTTTTTTACTCTCATAGATTTTGTTGCCATTGCCATGCATTATATGACTGATAGACTGCAACGGCTGGACTTAAAAATCATAATTTGTGTTCTACTGAAGAAACAAAGTCACCTACATCTTGGATGCCCTGGGGGTAAGCAGATAAACATAAATTTTTCATTTTTGGGTGAACTATCCCTTTAACTGTTCCCTCCTGGTGGAATGACCTGCCCAACTCAACCCAAGCAGTCCTTAATATTTTCAAGAAACGGCTGAAAAAACATCTCTTTCATCTTCATTTGACCCTCTAACTCTAGCACTCTCTATTCTAATGCTACTTCTAATTTTATCAGTTTGTTTTTTTTTTATTAAAAAACATGACCCTCTAACATTTGCACTCTCTATTCTATTTCTATTCTAACTACTTGTTTTATTTATAAAGAAAAAAGAGCCTCTAACACTAGCATTCTCTATTCTTTCTCTATTCTTTCCACTTATTTTATTTTTATTTATTATAAATAATGACCTTCTAACACTAGCATTATCTGTTCTTTTTCTGTTCTATTGAATTGTTTTATTTTTATTTAAAAATGACCCTCTAACACTAGCATTCCCTATTCTTTTTCTATTATTTGTTATAAATTTGCTATTTATTATAAAAACAAAATAAGCAAACAAACAAACAAAAAAACATTGCTACGTATACTGTTAGGTGAAGCCACGCCCACGAACCCCGCCCCCTACTGTCCTTTTTTTTAAAACTAAAATATGGTCACCCTATTATAAATATACTTAATTATTATGAAAATACCTGATAACACAGATAAACTATATTGTCGCAGTAGAGTGTTTATTGTCTTTGTTTTATCATTCAAAACGTTTACATGTTCTGTTTACTCAAGTTACAGATATAATAGCAATGCCTTTGTCCATATAAGGGATTTCCTGGAGGGTCATGAGTTCGCTACTTCTGTGACTGGATATGGGGATTTTCTGTGCGAGGGCACCCTCTGGCGTCCAGTATGAATGAAACAGACATCATGTGTTTATAGTGCTAATGGCCAATCCATCATTTTTTGGGGGGAATTATATATATTTTTAATAAGTATCGGTTCAGGCACCGTTTAGGCACCGGAACCGTTTTAAAAGTATCGATTTGGCACCAGTATCGAAAAAAATCCAAATGATACCCAACCCTAACGGCAACATAATATTGCCTCTACAATATTTTTATGAATAAATCTCTGGCAGAGACTATCAGCCAATCACTGTGTGCATAGTTAGTAAGCATGCTGACATCATCCATAGTAACGAGGTCAACCCCGCCCTTACTTTTAGCTTAAGACTTCTGTCTATTTCTTAGTAAAATTTTGTCTCAGCAGCTTTGTGAATAGGTTTTAAGAGAAAACTCTTAGCTAAAAACTTTTACTGCTATTTAGGAGGACTCTTAGTGGTAAGATAAAATGTTTTGTGAATACGGGCCCAGGTCTTCTAAAACCATATGCCATAGCTCTTAAATCTCTGTCTTGGTTCGGTTCATTTTAAACATCACATGAAGGTCACAAGAAGTCAAACCTGGCATAAAATGTCTTGAAGCATCATATAAAAAAAAATAGTTTCTTTATTTAATTTTTGCTCTGCCGTACTGGATTCTGATTGGACAATCTTAGTATATTATATTATAAAAGTAAGCAATACAATTTAGTATCACAAAATAAACACCAAAATAAATTTCATTTATACTGTATACACACACACACACACACACACACACACACACACACACACACACAAAATAAAATATTATTTTGAAATAAAGACTTGACATTATCCCTTATGTATGTTCTAATTAAAATATGCCTGAAATATTTCCTTTTTTGTTGTGAAAACAGAAAATTTAATAATATTAATTATTATTATTTAATATAAAACAATAATAATTGTACTTTTACAGTGGTACTGTGAAATACAATTATTATTATTATTATTATTATTATATTTTTCTTAAATACAGTGAAACATTACAATACAAACTATATCTTAATAATAATAATAATAATAATTATTATTATTATTATTACAGTCAACCTAGAGCTTTTTTTTAATAAATTAAATCACTCATTGTTTTTTTTAAAATTCAGAATCACACTTTTTTCCCCCCGAAAGCCGTGCAGCCCTTTTTGTAAAGTTAAGTAAATTATGACAGATCTTTCATTTTGAGGTCAAATACTGCTTTAACTATAGTTTTGTTTTGAAATGTTTATCATATTGGAAACACGCAGCCTTTTCTATTCAAAAAGATAGATAAGGCCCATTTACTTATCACAGATCATTGAAGACTGACTGTTTCAAGACTCAAGTCTCCTCAGAGTTCAGTGAGAGGGAGGGAGTTTGTGTTTGCTTGCTGGGCTTTGCATTTGTCTTTAAGTTTAGGGAGTCACACTGCAGGAATAAAAAACAGCTGGAGATGTAATTCATCTCAGCTGGGGCTGAAACAGAAGCTGATCTTTGTTGCTGAGTAGACAGACTGATGTTTCCCACTTTTGTATGGACACAGTGTATATGTGGCAGTATAATTGTGATAGTGTATCCCATTGTTAAGATAATATCTTGGTTCTTAGAGGAACTCTCTTTCAGCTTGTGGCCCACAATTTCTCCACCCCTGTGTTCGTTCTGATACACACACATAGCTGGTATTCATCCTGCAAAAACAATGTGGTTTCAGGCATCCTTACTCTTGTTATTTGAAACTCTGTCAGCACATCCAAATATTCAGCGGTGGTTTCCAGACGTGGGTTTGCAGGGTACGCAGGCAAACTGCACTGAATGTTAATAACACAGAGCAGCGGTTTGACATACATGGGCCTTAGGTATCTGTCTCCTCTCTGTCTCAGTGTTTCATTTGGTCAGTGACATGACACACATTGTTTGGTCTGGATATGCAAATGTATTCAAAAATGCATTCAGAATTCCTACATATATAAACTTGAACGATGAATTCATTTAAAAAAACTTTGAGGAGACATAAAGATCGGTAACATTTTCCCTCAATTAACTCCTAATTACTGCTTATTGATAGTAAGTAAGGTAGTTGTTGTTGTAGTATAGTTTAGGAATGGGGTAGGGTTAAGGAATCTAGAATATGGTCATGCAGAATAAAGCAATAATATGTGCTTTAAAAGTACTAATAAACAACTAAGATGCTATAATACTCTGCAAATCGATTATTGGTTTCATCTTATCTCCCTTTTATATGCTTTTTGAAGTTGTTTTGTTTTGGTTAGATTTTTTTTTGTTTAGTTTAGTG
The DNA here is from genome assembly GCF_001515645.1 of Sinocyclocheilus grahami. NCBI lineage: Eukaryota > Metazoa > Chordata > Actinopteri > Cypriniformes > Cyprinidae > Sinocyclocheilus > Sinocyclocheilus grahami. The sequence continues at coordinate 798,148 of NW_015505470.1, forward strand.
TTGTTGTTGTTGTAGTTTTGTTGTTTTCATTGTTTTTTGTTTTGTTTCATTTAGTTTTGCTTCACATTGTTTCATTGTTTTTGTTTTCCCACCTTTTTTGTATTATTAAAAATGTATAACAAGGCAAGGTTAGTTCAGGTGGTAGAATATACTGTATAAATTGTTATATTTTTTTACTATGAAAGTAAACATTTCTTGAAAATGTATAAAAGTAAAAAACAAAAACAAAACAAAAAACAAATGAAACAAACATGAATACAAAGTTTGCGTTCCTAAGAACTGTCAGACTCTGTTCCATGTTTTGTCTGTCTTGCTCCCCAGGTGTTTGTTGATTTCATCCCAGGTGTTTCCCATGTGTTATTTCCAATGATCCCAGGTGTGTCTCCTTAGTCCCTCGTCATCCTGTGTTTAAAAGTCTGAGTCCTTTGAGTTAGTGTTGTTCGGTATTGTTTGTTTATGTCAATTGATTCCCAAATGATTATCCAAATGATTCCCCGCGATGTAAATAAACTCCTTGGTTTGTACTCCTGGTCTTTCATTTGGTCAGTGACATGACACACATTGTTTGGTCTGGATATGCAAATGTATTCAAAAATGCATTCAGAATTCCTACATATATAAACTTGAACGATGAATTCATTTAAAAAAACTTTGAGGAGACATAAAGATCGGTAACATTTTCCCTCAATTAACTCCTAATTACTGCTTATTGATAGTAAGTAAGGTAGTTGTTGTTGTAGTATAGTTTAGGAATGGGGTAGGGTTAAGGAATCTAGAATATGGTCATGCAGAATAAAGCAATAATATGTGCTTTAAAAGTACTAATAAACAACTAAGATGCTATAATACTCTGCAAATCGATTATTGGTTTCATCTTATCTCCCTTTTATATGCTTTTTGAAGTTGTTTTGTTTTGGTTAGATTTTTTTTTGTTTAGTTTAGTGTTGTTGTTGTTGTAGTTTTGTTGTTTTCATTGTTTTTTGTTTTGTTTCATTTAGTTTTGCTTCACATTGTTTCATTGTTTTTGTTTTCCCACCTTTTTTGTATTATTAAAAATGTATAACAAGGCAAGGTTAGTTCAGGTGGTAGAATATACTGTATAAATTGTTATATTTTTTTACTATGAAAGTAAACATTTCTTGAAAATGTATAAAAGTAAAAAACAAAAACAAAACAAAAAACAAATGAAACAAACATGAATACAAAGTTTGCGTTCCTAAGAACTGTCAGACTCTGTTCCATGTTTTGTCTGTCTTGCTCCCCAGGTGTTTGTTGATTTCATCCCAGGTGTTTCCCATGTGTTATTTCCAATGATCCCAGGTGTGTCTCCTTAGTCCCTCGTCATCCTGTGTTTAAAAGTCTGAGTCCTTTGAGTTAGTGTTGTTCGGTATTGTTTGTTTATGTCAATTGATTCCCAAATGATTATCCAAATGATTCCCCGCGATGTAAATAAACTCCTTGGTTTGTACTCCTGGTCTCCTGGTTTCCTCATTCCGTGCTCCTCACAGTAGCAACCCGTGACAGAATACCGGACCCAAAACAGAAAGTGAGAGGCGACCTTTTCCTCGTGTTTGTTTTTTCCACCGGTTTGAAAAGTTTTTTTGTTTTCCTTGTTTTTCCCGCGGCTATGGAAATTGCCGCTTGCTTCTCCACCCTAGCTCACCTCGATCTCCCCTTTGTCGAGTATTCCTGGGAGTTCTGCCGGCTCGCAGCGGCTACGGCCCTCGATGACGACACCATCAACTCGCTGTTCTGGCACGGGGCCAACTACCATCGCCCTGTGGACCTCCCAGACACCATGGGACTGAGCTGGAGGGAAGGAATCCTCCGGTGTCTGGACAGCGTCCTGCCCCGAGCCAGAACCAGCCCACCAGCAAGGTCAAGCTGAACAGCAGCGATCACTGCAGGACAGATGGAGGCATCGGTGCGATCACTTGCTCCTAAAGTACTCCCTCATTTTTGGTCATACAGATAGTAATACATCTTTCGAATCTGTAAAGACTCTACGTTTATTTGTGTGCACTCACAATAACAACAAAACATTGCACTTTTGTAAAATAATGAAAGCAAACAGGATGCGCTTTCTGCCATCAAAATCACGGAGCCCCTCAAGTTCACGGAGCCCAGTGGCGAAACGCCAAAACTCTGTGTATGCTTGCCTTACAGATATGAAAATATATATATAGAGAGTGAAATGTTTACTTTTCAAATGAACCAATTCAAATGGAAAACAAATATTCTCAGATTATGTAATCCGTATGAAAGATGCATACAGGTGCATCCACTACTGCGAGGTGCCCGCTCCTCGTAAGTGCCTTCCAGAGCGCCCTCCAGTGCCCGCTCCTCGTAAGTGCCTTCCAGAGCGCCCTCCAGTGCCCGCTCCTCGTAAGCGCCTTCCAGAGTGCCCTCAAGTGCTCGTTCCCCCAGAGCTCGCCCCAGAGCTCGCTCCCGTGTCGGCTCCAGCCCCAGAGCTCGCTCCAGTGTCAGTGCCAGCTCCTCGAAAGCGCTTTGCTGTGCCTGCTCCTCCAGAGCACCCTCCAGTGCCAGCACCACGTAAGTGCTACCCTGATCCCCAGTTAAGCCCACGGAGGGCTCCTGTTCCCAAGTTAAGAACACGGAGGGCTCCTGTTCCCCAGTTCAGCCCAGGAGGGGCTCCTGATCCCCAGTTCAGCCCAGGAAGCGCTCCTGTTCCAGAGTATAGCCCAGGAAGGGCTCCTGATCCCGAGTTAAGCCCACGGAGGGCTCCTGATTCCCCGTTAAGCCCAGGGAGGGCTCCTGTTTCCCCTTTAAGCCCAGGGAGGGCTCCTGTTTCCCCATTAAGCCAAGGGAGGGCTCCTGATCCCCCGTTAAGCCCAGGGAGGGCTCCTGATCCCGAGTTCAGCCCTGTAAATTTCCCCAAG
>NW_015505470.1:801155-847958 GCF_001515645.1 Sinocyclocheilus grahami
TTGGGGGGGGGGGGGGTAGTAGGGCTCCAGCCGTAGTAGCCGAGGCTGGGGCCGCGGCCTCGGAGGCTGCTCCGCTGCTTCCCATGTGTTATTTCCAATGATCCCAGGTGTGTCTCCTTAGTACCTCGTCATCCTGTGTTTAAAAGTCTGAGTCCTTTGAGTTATTGTTGTCCAGTATTGTTTGTTTATGTCAATTCCCTTGTGCTACGTGTGATTCCCCACGATGTAAATAAACTCCTTGGTTTGTACTCCTGGTCTCCTGGTTTCCTCATTCCGTGCTCCTCACAGTAGCAACCCGTGACAAGAACTTGGCAGACTTTTTTTAGACTGGATTTTTAAAAGCTCTTTACTGGGAACACTGACTGACCCTCTTCTTTCTCTCTCTCAGATAAGAAAACACCATGTAGGTCTTTGCCTCAGATCTCCTTTGACAAGATATCCTGCACCTTTGCTAATCGGATTATCCGGCCATGTTAAAGGAAAAATCATTGTCAACTTGTTTGTTTCAGGCTATTTCAGAAATATTTGTTGGAGAAGATAAGAAAAACACCACTTGAGGCAAACAATGAACTTCTGTTCACCTTTCTGTTTACCTGAAGACTTAAACAGGGGCATATGTGAGATACTTCAGGATGTTTTAAGCTTAGATAAGGTTTGGAGACAATCGGGGAGAAGGAGATTTGCTCCCCAGGTGTGGGAACAATGGCTTGTATCTGAAGGCCATGGGTGGATGGACGCAGTCGGGGGGCCTCAGTGAAGCTGTGCTAAAGGACAGCGAGGTCTGAGCAAATAGGGCCAGCGTCTTAGTCACAATAAGTGAGGCGGCTGCTCTCGGCTGGGGTGGGGTGGTCGAGGGAGGGTGCGAGAGAGAAAGGCATCAGCCCTGAAAATGGGGTGTGAATGCAGAATGGGACCAGTGGGATGTGACTTTCAGTTTAATAAGGCTTTGTGTGTGTGTGTGTGGGGGGGGGTCAAATAGCTGTACTTTAGGGACCAAATTGTGTACAGACGTTGTAAAACCTGAGAAAATCTCCCACTGGGGAAATCCTCAAAGGTTAAAATGGTTTATTAATAAAGTTATTTTTTTAAATTCTAAATATATAATAAGTTCGTTTTTAGAAGCAGGATGTTGGTTGGGGTTAGTCTGAAGTAAGTACGATCAGCTTTATATAGGCTAAAAACTCTAGTTATGGTATGTCCACATTTAGATAGCTAAACATGTGTGTCTTCAGACTTTTACTAGAAATATCCACATATGAACTGACGTTTCTGTGATATTATGTTTTCATAGTTCTGATATGTCCTTTAAATGACATTTGTGGCTATAGTCCGTATCTAGTTTGAAAAGCTCTATGTATAAGTATATCAGTACTTTTGTCTTGTTTAGAATAAAAAAATAAAAAGATCTAAACATATTTAAAACTAAATGAATTTATCCAATAAGCAAATTGCATAAAAAAAAATCATTTTTAAAAAGTATTTGTTTTGACATTGTTTTGAGTATAATTTAATATGGCAGAATAAATGTATTTTATTTGGTCTAGTGGCAGATTTTTTCAAATTTTTCAAATGCAAGCTCAATTTCATGACTTAATATGAAAGTTTTACTTCATAACAAAGCGCATTGCTCATAAGTATCGTTGCATTCTCAGAATTGCCGCAAGAGGAGCCATAGTAGTGCAAGTTGTCTTCTTCTGTGGTCGGTTTTAATTTTTTGGTCAATTCATGGGTTGAGGGTTTTGCTGATTAGCATGGTTGTTAGCCCCTGCTGGAAGATGTAATAGCTGCAGCATCTGGGTCCAGCATCTTTCCGTATACGGAGCCTCGCACATGATATGCAAGGGAAAAAAATATTGAGAAAAAGAAATAATAAAACATTTCCATGATTAAATTAAAACAATGGAATGAAATCACAATTAATGTCAGATTATTAAATATTAAGTAGTAGTTAATCACATTAACACATTATGTAATTGCCGTACACTTTACTCCCATATATATGCGATTCATTCAGTCAGCCGATTTCTCCACAATGTACTTTCTCCAAAATGCTGCTGTAATGATCATGTCATCTGAGGACTATACTTAACTAGTTTTGCTTTATTTGATGTTTGATTCATTAAGGGTTTGATTCGTTGCTCTTACGTCATACTCCAGGGTTTCTTTGCACATTTATGTACATACACAATCGAAAACGGCGCTGATATATATACTGTATATACATTGTGTCCAAGAGCATAATCTATGGAAGTCCACATGTCAGACTAACAGGAAACTATGCTTCTAAACACAGGTTGAGAGCTGTATAATCCTTGAACTATGTTGGTAATGACTGAACTATTGTTGGCTATTGATGCTTTTGAGAAACTCTCTCCTGAGCAAGTTACTCAAACTAGTGAGCTGCTTGAATAATAACACATAAAGATTAAAGACACAAACATTTGAAGGGAAATCTATCACCCCCTTGAGGTCTGTTACCAATAGAGTGCAACTCTCAGGTTCAGGGAGTAAAAATGCCATTCAGTTTTTCCATAGGGAAATTGATTTTTTTAAAGATAACTTGTAAACCTTTAAAGACAGATCTGCCGTGAGCTCCAAGGTTGTTTATCGATGGCATATGCTTTTGTTGAAGCCAGCAGTTCTCATTATTTCAACTTATGTTTTAAATAATCGCATTTAACAGTTGAATCCTTTGTGAACCAATCAGACGAGCCAAACGAGCGCTGAGCTCCAGCCATTCCCATGAAGCACTGCAAATGATATATGATATATATGCATATTTTTCAATAAAATTAAAATATATGTATTCTATATATACACAATCAGCAACTATAAATGGATATTTCTCCATCATTTTTAATTCAATTAAGTCATTCACAATGGTTCATGGGATTGTAGTTCTCATTAAAGACAGTTTGTACGAACAGTTTGTACTGTTTTGATTCTCCTTGTAGCTGGTTGGCTTGGTTCAGGGCTTATAGCACTTTAACAAAGACTTTTTAAAAATCTAATACACTCTATTCAAGATCACACATTAGTATGTACTAAACCTAAACCTCATTCAATTATTAGTGCATCTTGTTTTAAGCAGTGCTTAGTGTTATTCATTGAACAAAGATAGTGATTAAGGATAAGATTTGTGCGGTTTTGAGGTGAAATTCAGAAAACCATGTCTCATTGCTCACTCAATCACAAACACACCGTGAGCTCCGAGGCTAACCCATCTCGGGTGTTGTTGACACAGCCAGACCCCCTCCAGCAGTAGCTGTGCCACTGACCTCACACCGCTGAGGGGAGGGAGACAAGTGATGAGGTTGTTGTGTAGCAGCTTCACCCCTGATCCCTCGCCAACGTTTCTCTCCTCCACCAGTCACTCGCCAAGGACGTGGAAATCCCATAATAACCCGTCTCCACGGCACCCCACCAGTCCAGCTCCCTACTTCCCAGATGTTTCCAATTAAAAAGGAGGCCTTTCAGTCCGAGCCTATTTTCTGCATGCTGAGAGAAAGAGCGGGAGAGAGACAGAGAGCAGGTTGCAGAGAGATAGAAAGGCTGAAGGGAGGAAAAAATGACTTTCTTTTAATATAAAAAGGCCGTTGAGGGCAGAGAGTGACATTTAAAAAAAAGTCACAGTGGCTGGACGCTTGTTTTGATCGCGGATATCTGAGGAACGGAAGATGAGAAGATGAATGGTATCGCTCATGTCTGAGTCAGACAAAGATTTTCAGATTAAAATCACGCCTGTGGTCACAAATTCTGGGTCTTGTTTTTAGAAATGCTGTTCTTTCTCTGCTTCATTGAAGGTGTGCTGCCAAACATAATCATGACACACAAAAGACACATGGTCTGTATTTTTTCAGTTGGTGTGGTGGCAGCCGCCGACAGGTCTGTGTTTGCCACTCAAAACCTCAATGTTGCTACAAAAGAGATGGCCAGAAAGTAAAGAGAGGGAGGATTTTAAATGAATAGTTCACCCAAAAATTAAAATTGTGCCTTTATTTACTCTGCCTCACACACAAGTGTTCCACACACAAAGCTATTGTCTGGATTCAGAAGACTTGGATTATAGTACACAAGCCATACCTTTTGGTACTATTATATCGGACCAACCCAGTAATTTCTATTGTATGGAAAAGAGCAGCTTGGGCATTTTGCTAAATATCTTATTTTGTGCTACATTAAAAATAAATTAATGAATTGATGAATGAATGACAGTACACTACTATTCAAACATTTGGGATTAGTAATATTGTTTTTTTTTTTTTAAAGATGCATTTGTTCGATTAAAAATACAATAAAAACAGCAATATTGTGAAATATTGTAACAGTTTAAAATAATTATTTTCTAAATGCCATAAAATGCCTTTTATTCCTGTGATGGTGAAGAACTGATTACTTATTTGAAATGTGTTTATAACTTTACTTTATTTCCCTTTAGATCAATGTAATGTATCCTTGCTGAACAAAGTATAAATAAATAAAATCTTACTGACCCCAAACTTTTGCATTTGCAAAACTTTTGGTTTTGTGCATTAATAATTCATAATTTCAGGGGTTTTTGGGTGAACTATCCATGTAACGACAATTTTTACAAAACCATTCAATAACTTTTGTATTGTTAACTTATTTGTCAAAATAATTCTTATTTGTAAAGTCTCGCTCCTCTCAGTTCTCATTACTGTAATGCAGAATCTCATTCTCTGTACAGTTAATTAATACAGTAAGAAATAAAAAAAAATATTTTAAAGTACTGGGCACATTATAGTAATAAGAATATGGAAGAAAAATTAGCTTAACTGTTTTTAATATGTCACAATGCAAAGAAATAAAAAGTTATTTCTTTCTAACATGGACATTTTTTGTGAGATTCAGCTTAGTTTAAATGCATATGAATAGTTTTTCATATTCTTGCAAAGACAATCCACTTTATGCATTATGAAGTAAGTTAATGGGCCATGTTTTATCCTTTGCTTTCCATGAAAATGTATTTGAGAGCCATAACATGTAATAGGTTGTATGGGGAATAGCTTGTATGGAGTTAATGATTTTGCCTATTTTCCTATGATTCGGTCAGCGCTGATGTGGTATGGTGGCCTAGAGCATTCTTCAAAGTAATATTGCCAGCCATGTGAAGCTGTGCCAGTGCGGTTTAGCTTTCAACTTCTGTGAGATCAATGCATCTACAAATGTGGGTCATCAGCAAGGCTGCAGAGAAGCTGCCTGCAGAATTACACTAAAAGTTCTGCAGGATTTACATTCCTCAGTCAATTTATGCACCTCTTACACCCCATTGTGTATTTGTTTACTAAATATATTGTCTAATTTGATTATGCTTTTTTCTATCAATACATCTGACGGATGTGCATTGGAATTACATTGATTTCCCCCAACAAACAGAGCCGGAAAATTGAAAAGAGCTGCATAGATACCATGTGAGCTGTCCTGAGAACAACCACAACAGGATAACAATGATTCGTTGACTGTCTGATGTTCTCAGTTGGCCCACATGCAATCCACAGTCACAGAATTCAAAAGCTTGATAACATCATCAACATGAAAACCTGAGTCACCAGCAATACCGTTAAATCTCGTCGTCATTGACAAACTTGTAGACATGCACCACGCCACCATGCCTTTCTCTGCTTTGGCTGATTATAATTTCATTTTCAGTTTCCCTCAGAATTCCCTCTTTTTACCATACTAAATCTAAATAATTTCACCCCTCAATCAGTGCAGAACATGCAAAAACAGTCCACAGTTCCGGCAAGCGCCTTGTCATCATGCACAGACTTCAAATTACCCTGAACAATTTTAACAAAGAGAGTGTTTTACTGCTGCTGGCCTATCATTAATAGGAGTGTAATTGAGTTTTCTTAAGGTTGTGGCTTAAACATTAGTACACAATCTAAAATGCATTAAAAGCTTGTTAATGTGTTTTTTTCACGTGTTGATAAAGCAGCCTTTGTTCTCACATGGCCTCAAGCTCACAATCTCTGTGTTTTCTTTGGCAGCTTGGGCGCTAGTGGATCTGAGGATGGAGGACACTGTAGAGGTTTACATGGACAAGTCTGCAGAAATCCCCTGCCTGTATAACTTCACCGAGCAGCCCATGATGGTCATAGTCCAGTGGTTTGTGGTGAGTCCTGAAATCTCTCAGGCTTTTTCACACTTTTTGATTTAAAGGGATAGTTCACCTTCAAATTCCTTCATTTCTTTTCCAAACCAATAGAATCTCTGTTCATCTTCGAAACACAATTGATATCAAAGATATTTTTAAAGAAACCTAGAAACCTTATGTCCATGCATTAAAAAGTCCACGCAACCAAAATGTAAACACTTCAAAATGTTCGCAAAGGCTCTAAAGAGACACATTTGTATGGAAGCTTGTTTCCATTACTAAATAAATTGTGACTTTTTATCTCACAATTTCTCAGAATTGCATGTTTATATCGCACAGTTCTGACTTTATAACACATTTGCAAGTTATAAAGTCAAAATTTGGAGATATAAACTCACAATTGTAAGAAAATAGTCAGTCTTTTTTCCCCTCAGAATTGGACTTTATAACTTGTAATTGCAAATTTATATCTCACAATTCTGAAAAACGAGTAAAAAAGACAGAATTGCGAGATATATACTCACAATTGCGAGAAAAAAAGGTCAAAATTGCGAGATATAAACTCGCAAATGCGAGAAAAGAAGTCAGAATTGCGAGTTTATGTCTCGCAATTCTGACTTTATTTCTCACAATTGCAAATTTACGAGGATGAATAAATGATGACAGAATTTCCATTTTTGGGTCAACTAAAGGCCCGTTCACACCAAGCACGATAACTAAAGATAACGATAAAGATATAGTTCTAAAAATCGTTCTCAATATTAAAGAATAGCATAGTTCACACCACATCTATAACGATAACGATACGGAGGAACGATATCATTGTGATCACTTTCAAAACTATTTTTTTCCAGCTGATGAACGATAAAACACTGACAGCCAATCAGAATCCATCCTGCTGTAACAAGCTCAAGAATTTAAAGCAGCAGACGCATGTGCTCTTAGAATAAACAGACGATATCGTTCGCTGGTGTGGACACTAATATCGTTATCTTTATAGTTATCGTTCTTGGTGTGAACGGGCCTTTAGACTTTAATGTGTCTGGATATGTAGATATGCGGATATGTGTGCTCAGGCTTCACCTGGCTGACGTAAAAATGATTAAAATGTCCCTTGGACTTACATTTGAATGAGGGACTCATATCTACAGACCATTTACCAAGTTTTACTTCCCATCATCCTCAGCGGGAACGTGAAGGTCATCGTGTCCGAATCTCATTCAGCGATCTGACCATGCAGAAGGTGGATGAGAACACGACCTACAGCGATCGTATCAGTGTGCGATCCAACAGTGATGGAGAAACTCTGACCATTCAGGATGTTAAGCTGTCTGATGAAAGAGAGTTTTTCTGTCAGGTCAGTGGATTGTCAGCAGGCAGTGAAGAGGGCAAGACTGTCTTGAAGGTTTTTGGTAAGTCTCTTCTCTCTAAACGGCTTGTTGCTTCTTTTCCTTCATTTATATGTAAATGTGAACTTGCTGTTTTCAGACCCCCCAGAGCCTCCCGTCATTGAAGGTATCCTCTCTGGAGTTTCTGTGTCCGGTGAATCCCCAGCTAAGGTACACCATGCTCTCAGATTCTCTCTGTGTGCATATATAATGTTTGTGTCAGTTATTTATGGTGGGTTTAAGCTGACACATTTTTTTTATTTGGTTAGATTGCATCTTGTGAGACCAGAGAAGGCTTTCCCAAGCCGAACATCACATGGTACCGTGATCACATCCCCATCCACCCCACTAGTGGCTGTGAGTAAAAAACACACAGATTTATTATCTATGTATTTTTGTCTATATATTATTATCATTGATTTATCTTTATAATTCAGTATAATATAATTTAAGTTATTTTATGTCATATTAATAATTTTATTTTATATGAATTAATTTGTATACAACCGTCCTAAAGTTGGGTCAGCAGGTTTTCTCTTATATTCTTGAGAGGTGTGTAATGCTAACAAAGGCTGATTTATTTAATCAAAAAGAAAAGGAAGACTCTAATATTGCAAAATATTTTTACAATTGAATTTACTAACCATTTTTATATATTTTAAAATGTAATTTATTCCTGTGGTGGCAAAGCTGAATTGTCAGCAGCCGTTACTCCAGTCTTCAGTGTCACATGATCCTTCAGAAATCATTCTAATATGCTGATTTACTTCTAAAGAAAAATGTCTTCTTACTAAAAATGTTGAAAACAGTTGTGCTGCTTAATATTTTTGTGGAAACCATAATACCTCTTTCGAACACAATTTATTTGAAATATAAATCTTTTGAAACAATGTAAAAGTCTTTGCTGTCACTTGGTCAGCTTAAATCATTCATCAGCTTCTGACCCCAAACATTTTTTGTAACAGTATGTAAGTATATAAACATTCATTACCCCTGCTGGAAAACCTAGAAAAACCAAACCTAAAGTAAACATCAAATCAAAACTGACCTTATTTACTTTCTTAATACAAATTCTTGTCATATTGTGCATGACTCATCAGTGCACATTATACAAAGAAAAACGGATTTATGTGTGTCATTTTACATTAAAATACAATAACTTGCTTCACATCTGAGACTAGAGATGTACATATGTTAAAATTCTAAAAAGCCAAAAAAAAATGTTTATGTTGTGGTCATTAACTGATGAGTGGCGATAAATAAATTGCAAATTTGGTGCAAATTTTGGCTCTTGTCCAACCTAAAAGCTGAAATTAATTGTTTTAAATGCCACAAAAGAATATTAAGCATCACAATATTATAATGTACAGAGATTTGAAATTTGCTAAAAATTACATTTAACCTTGTAATTTTAAGTGAGTGTTAGATGACAATCAAGGTAATCTATATGTAAAATATGGTAAATGAGCATGCACAATTAATGGTCTAATATCTTAATAGCTTATATTGATTAATTAGAAAAATCTTTATTATTCACAATCCACTAATGGCCAATTAAGAAAATCCCATTTTGAGTTGCAGACACGTTTGATGTTTACTTGAGAGCAGTAGCTGGTTATTAGGTCATTAGCTGGTCCAGGCTGTATTCGATGTTTGGTCAGCTGGACTACCATTTAGTGGAATCTGTATCAGCCTGGTAGACCATCTTGGTCAAGCTGTTTTGAGCTGGTAGGCCACACTAGACAAGCAACAGTGTTCCAAAAACCAGCTAGACTCCTTAAGATGGTATGCCCTGTTTTTTCCAGCAGGGTTTATATGAAGAATTAAGATCTGTTTCCTCTTAAAGGTTGCCACTAATGTGAATGTATGTCTGGTTGTGTGTGTGTGTGTGTGTGTGTTTCATGCCAGTGGCGAACATGGTAACTCTACTGACGAGGGAATCCAGTGGTCTATATACAGTGCAGAGTGAGTTGCATTATAAGGTGACCAAGGAAGACAAAGACGCCCACTTTTCCTGTGAAGTTAGCTATTTTGTCCCAGGAGCTGTCAGGACATCCGAGTCCAAAGGCATCAATATTACAGTTCACTGTAAGTCCATTTATGAATGAGAGTTTTTGATGAAGTGAAATGTGATATATTCAAACTCTTGCAGCGGTGACTAGCTAAATAACACTGCTTGAATGCATGGATTTTTGTTGTCTGTTGCACTGTGCTGGGTGCTGGTCTAAAATCCCACTTCACATACCTGCATATACATCATATTTGATCTCACTGGCTATGATTCTATCTTTTCACAGTATTTTCACTTTAATTGTCGAAAAAAACGAAATTATTTGAAGCTGATATTAACACTTTTTTGCGAATATAAGGTTATAAGAGCACATTAGATCTGCCAGATCTGCCATGGTTTTGCAGAAAAGGACTTGTATTTTCTTGTTTCATGTTTTTTATATTTCAGATAGCTTTAGAATGTCACAGACAGCGCTGAGTAGATTACTTACAAATTGTAGCCCCTTACTGATTAAAGATTACATGATAAAAAATTGTAATTAGTAATCTATTAGATTACACATGTTAAGTAATCTAATCAGACTACTTTTTTGACTATTTTACTTTTGACTCACATTGATTTAAATAGAATTATTTTGTACCACACTGATATAAAAATAGAACGATGACACACCTACAAGGGTCTTTGCTTTGTCAGCATTGACTAAATAACTGAATATGAGAATTATGTTGCCTTAGCAAGATACATTTGAATGAAATCAAATTCATGGCCCCTTGCTCTTTGTGTATGTGCATATGTCATATAGACCCCACGACCAGTGTGGAGATATGGAAAGAATCGCCGGAGGGCTTGGTCAAAGAGGGGGACACAGTGGAGCTCCGTTGTCAAGGCGATGGGAACCCCCCAGCACCCATCATTTTCAACCGAGAACAAGTGAGAATAGCCTCTTTTTTCTCTTTTATTTGGACCCGTTTTTTTCTGAATGGGAGGCTGTAAACCATTGAGAAGAAGCAGACATAGTAGACATCTGGCCCAGATAATGTGCTTGATATGCACAGGATGAACAGTACCATTACTGATTTGTAGCTTTAAGTGTGTGTTTAATATGCATTTGTTTTAATGACAATATGACAAAATGACAACAGGGGTTCTCAAATGTTTCAGATGGCAGAATTAAAGCAAAAATCAGAGAAGTACCAATTATCTCAAAACAACTACCTGCAGTTTTCAATAGCGCAAAAAAGCCAGTCTATAAATGTGCCAAATTGCTTTTTTTTACTGAAATACTGACATCTTTTTACTTTTATTTTTTTACTGAAATAACTCATTAATTAGCTAATGAACCTTAGATTGTTTCCTAGCTAAAACAAATTAGACTAAACCCCTACATACTCGCATAAATGTCAGTGTTCAATAATGTTTCACTACTGAAGTGAGACAAATTAACACTAATTAGTCCAGAAATAATGTTAAAATAATCATAGAGTTAATTCTTTGTCTTACATAATTAATCCATCAAAGAACCCAACGATGGTGCTTTTTGACAATTACTGTATATTACATAATTATAACGTCTAATAATTTTTATATATATAGTTCTAATTGGTCTCTGAAGGGCAGTGTTATTTTAGTATTATTTACATAACATAATTTTGTTAAATTTGCTGCTTTGTGTTTTATTTTCAAAGCAACATTTCTCATTTTTCTTGAAGTTTTTCGTCTAATATTTATGTTCAGCCGGCATTGTAGTCTACTCTACCAGGATCAGGAAACAGTCCTCCATAAAATGCTGCACACATCTGAATATTTGGGTTGAAGTGTTCTGGAACAGTGTTGTAAATACAACTTAACCACTGATTTCTAGTCGTGTCCTCTTTTGGAAGGTCAATCAAAGTAGTTTCGCTTTCACAACGAAACACAGCGTCACACACGGCGGGCTAGAGAGAGCGGAGGAGGGCTTGCAGCAACCACATGTGACGACCCCGGGCTGGACTCGATCCGGCGATCCACAGCGCAAAGTTGACTTTACAGATCTTCTTTATGCACCAAGAGTTTGTAACACTCCAAGGAGAAAGGAAAAATTGAAATTGCATTATATGACCCCCTTAACATCAGCATATATTTAGTTAAAATTGTTACTGGATCTGTTCCTCCAGGGTCGCCTCAGATGAAGGATGCGGAGAGAGAGATTGAGCTGACGGAGAAAGTAGGGGGTTGGGTGAATTTGAGCTGTGAGGCGAGAGGTTATCCCAGACCCACCATCACCTGGAGCATCACCGGCAGTCAGGTAACACTGATTTCCTCTCAGCCATCTGCTTATGTTACACTGAGCCGTGGATTGACGCTTTTGTCTTGTTTGTGTGTGTGTTGTAGTCTCAGAGCTGGCGTGAGGTTGTTAAAAGAGAGATTGAGGATCAAGTCTACAGCGTTGTGATGCTTAAAGTCACCACTGACACGGTTGCTGTCTGCAATTCAACAAACGACTTCGGAATAGAGACCAAGACTTACAGCATCAGGCGCAGTAAGAGTCGATTTCCCTTATTTACACGGCAAATCAGGACTTCCAGTTGATCATTAATAATAAATTGTATAATAGTAATGATTATTAATCACTATTATTAATCATGATCATAAATGTGACATTAAAATATAACTGACTAAATCTATTCTAATTATAAACATAATATTTATTTTAATATAAATGTAATATCTATACATAGATTACTATGTACAATTTTATACTTAGTGCTGTCAAAATTAATACGTCAGCACAGGCGATTAATTTTTTCAGTTTAACACGTTAAAAATGTTTAATGCAGTTAACACAGGGGTGGAGCTAGTGTGGGCCAACCCACTCAACTGCTGCTGCTTCTGTCTCAAATGCAAAAAAAATTGCGTTTATTTAGACGCAGAACGTTTTTATAACCACATCAAACTGGAGACAGAGACGATACTGGCCTTCAGTCATAAAAAAACATGCCATTAAACAAATATTTAAAATATACTGTCTTTATGTTGTTTGTACATTAATTTAAGGATTGAATGTGAAATTATTTCAGTGAAAAAATATTTAAAAATTTATAATATTAGGTGGAATTAATCATGATTAATCGCGATTAATTTCAGAATAAATGTGCGATTACTTATTAAATTTTTTTAATCGATTGACTGCACTATTTTATACATTACTTATTTTATAGTAAAGTGTGAAATTGATAATATTTCATTTAATATTCATGTATGTATTTAATTTTTTATTCATTTTTACATTTTAATTTATTCTTCAAGTGTTTTGTCTGTTAATTTTTTTAATGCCACTTATTAGTCACTTATGCTCACAAAGGCTATATTTATTTGATCAAAAATACATTAAAAACAAAAGTAATATTGTGAAATATTGTTACAATTTAAAATAACTGTTTTCCAATTTGGTGGTAAAGCTGAATTTTCAGAATCATTACTCCAGTCTTCAGTGTCACATGATCCTTCAGAAATCCTTCTATTATTATAAGTGTTAAAACCAGTTGTGCTGCTTAATATTTTTGTGAAAACGTACTGTTGTAACGTCTTTATTTTTTAAAGACATGGCTCATCATCAGATTTATAATATAATTTTAACCATGCAATTTATTTTGAACTTTTAAATGAATAGGATATGTTTGAATATTGGTTGTTTGGAATAAAATTTTTTAATGATGTCTGTTGTTTTCTCCCAGTTCCATTCTCCCAGACTCCAACAGCTAGAAAAACTTCAGGTACCATTTTTTCCCATTTTCTGTCTCTCTATTTGGCTGTTAGAAAGGATCGTATGCTTTAAATCAACACCCAGTCCATTTCATCCCTGCAAAATCCAACCCTAACAAACAATGAAAGATCATCTAATGTACTTGAATAATTCATTGATTTGATATGGCGAAGCCTCCACAGCAGCTAACCGCTTGGCTCTTCATGTCGGCCTCTGGGCATATTTACAATTCTGTGTGAAGAAAAGTCACAGAGCAAAAAAAGCAAGCAAAAATTGAAGCAGGCATTCATTCAGATAGCAGGGGCAGATCCAGCACAGAATGTTTTCCAAGTTGAATGTATAATTAGTTCTATGCAAATATTTTAACAAATGTTTTGAAGTGCTGGGCTGCAACTGAGACTGTTAAACTATTATGGTGAAGATTGTGGTGGCGGCCTGCTGTTTTATTGAGTAGATTTAACTCATAAAATTCATTCCCAGACAATTGTTTGTCGTCTCTGTGTTTATTTATAGCATTTGATGACGCTTCCTCTGAATGGCGCACCTTAATTTTCTTTATTTGACTCTGAGGAATATGAGTCTCATTTAATTTGACTAAAACACTCTAATTATACGTTTCATACCAAACTCGTCTCATATACTAGGGCATGTGGTGTGCGTTTTGAATACAAATGTTGCTGCCTTTGTTAAAAAGTGCAGTGTAATGTGTCCTTCAGTGCTCTTTTTGTGATTTAAGATGGTATTTCACTTTTGTATTTTGCCTGAAAGCATGTTAATTTAAGCATGAATTAATTGTGTCTTGTTGAAATGCTAATAGTTCATTGGGAATTATGCATCAGTCAGTCATACCAATGTTGACATCTGTTGTTCTCTCTCTCCAGTTGATAATAGTGGAGTGATTATTGTGGTGATTATTGTCAGCATCCTGTTGCTGGCCATCCTGGGCAGTGTCTTCTACTTCCTGTATAAAAAGGGCAAGTTTCCCTGTGGACGATCAGGCAAGCAAGAAATGTATGTAATACCTTTTCCTTCTGTCCAGTTTATTAGTAAACATTAGTACAGGGTTTTCAAAGTGGGGTCAGGGGACCCTCGGGGGCTGCAAGGAAGTGCTGGGAAATCTGTAGACAAGATTAGAGAAAAACAGTATAAAAACTACAGTTTAAATAAATAAATACATTTTTTTTTAATTATTAAAATAAATAATGAATACATCTAACATTACTGCACCGTAGTGAATAGAAAAAAAGCACAATAATGTAATATAATAAATCTTACACACAAATCTTTATAATGTATAAATGTATAGTTCCCTTTTTACATTTTAAATGTAATGATATTCTTTAAAATATCCTGTAGTACCATGTAAAAAAACATGGTAAATGACATATTCAGTACCATGGTACTATTACTATATTATTATTATTATTATTATTATTATTATACTAATAAGGTACCATTTAAAAGTTTGGGGTCAGCAAGATTTTTCTCAAATATAAGTCTCTTGTGTAAATACTACAATTTAATAACTGTGTTCTGTTTTTATATATTTTAATATACGAAATGTAATTTATTTGTGTGATGGCAAAGCTGATTTTTTTAAAAGCCATTACTCCAGTTTTCAGTGTCACATGATCCTTCAGAAATTATTCTAATGTGCTGATTTGCTGCTCAAGAAACATTTCCTATTATTAATGTTTAAAATCTGATAAATGTAAAGTTAAAAAGAACATTTCTTCGAAAATATTTTGTAACATTAGAAATGTCTTTACTGTCACTTGTGATCAATTTAATACATTCTTGCTGAAAAAAAATTATACTGACCTTAAACGTTTGAATGGTAATTAACATTAACCAATAAATAGTGTAAAAAAGAAAAAAAATGGTTTATGTCATGCTAAAGCATTTACTAATATTAATGTATAGACCCCGATAAAATGTTACAATTTTAGGAAAGAAATTAATATGTGACTTTTGATTATTTGTCTGCAAAAATAATTTCAAGCGTTTAAGCGTAATTTTTAGATCAAATAATCTTTTGATGATCATGAGAAACAAATTCTGTCAAGTGTGTCCAAACTTTTGTAGGGGTAATTTGATCAGACTTTCTAACAGCGAATTGCATATGCAATATATAACTCAGTACAGAAGTGCAGAAAAACATCTGTTGCAGTCTGGTGTATCGGGTAACACTTTAGAATAATGGTCCGTTGTTAAAAAGTAACTATGCAGGAAGTAATAGGTAGTACTACAATAACACTTAACTTAATACTATTAACTAATAGAGAAGCAAGATTAACTGAGCAGTAAGTAGTAGCAAATTTAGGACAAAGCTAGTTCCTTATTAGATATTTGATAATTACTAAAAAAATATATCCTCATTGAGAACTACTTGCGAACTATGACCAGTTAATAAAGAATAACCAATGAATTACTAATCACAACAGTAACGTCTTAAACGTGAACAATTGGGTTCTTTGTGGAAACTAATTTATGAATATGATATCCCCCAAATAAGTCGGCTACATTTTAAAATAGTGACTACTACTCTTACCAAAGGATGGATGCTCTCTGTTTATTTCAAACAAAAACATAAAATAATAATAAAAATAATTCATTTAAAAATGTTAATAATTAGGAACTGATTGAATTAGTTCACAATTATGAGCTTTAGTTTGTGTCAGTTCAGCAGTGTTGGGGGTAACTCATTACAATTAACGCGAGTTATGTAACACAATATTGTAATGCATTACTTTTAAAAGTAACTTTCCCCAACACTGCAGTTCAGTATGTCTCTGACTCCAAAGTGACAGTAGGCTGGAGAGGACTTTTCTTGAATATAAATAATGATGTTCTCTTGACAAAAACAATTCATATCCTTAATGAAGGCATCGACTGCATTTATATTGTGTTAAGCACAAAACCGCATATTCCAGATTACAGTGTCTGGTAAAAGATCACTAGTGCCTCACACAAATCAAATATGTTAAATAACTTATTAAATTACTTAGTAATTACCGAGTGGTTAAGGTGTTTTTCACTTTAAAATAATGGTCCAGATCACTAGTAGTTCCTGCAGGCTGACAAGGTAAAGCTTGAGTAATTAGTGAGAGGCTAATGTATTTTTCACTTTAAAGCTAAAGTGCTACTAAGGAACTACTAGTGATCTGGACCATTATTTTAAAGTGAAAAACACGTTAACCCCTCAGTAATTCATAAGTTATTTAACATATTTTTTATCGGACATACTGTACAGTCATACATTTGTGTGAAGCACTAGTGATATTTTACCAGTAGGTCTTTTGAAGTGGGATACATTGATACTGAACTGACACGAAGCAGAGATCATAATTGTGAACTAATTCAATCATGAGCTTGTCAGCATCACTTCTTAATTATTAACATTTTTAAGTGAATTTTCATTTTTATTATTATTCTATGTTTAAGTTTGAACATCCGTCCTTTGGTAAGAGTAGTAGTCACTATTTTAAAATGTAGCCGACTTATTTGGGGGATATCAAATTCATAAATTAGTTTCCACAAAGAACCCAATTGTTCACTTTTAAGACGTTACTGTTGTGATTAGTAATTAATTGGTTATTTATTAACTGGTCATAGTTCACAAGTGGTTCTCAATGAGGATATTTTTATTTAATAATGATCAATTATCTAATAAGGAACTAGCTTTGTCCTAAATTTGCTACTACTTACTGCTCAGTTAATCTTGCTTCTCTATTAGTTAATAGTATTAAGTTAAGTGTTAATGTAGTACTACCTATTACTTCCTGCATAGTTACTTGTTAACAACGGACCATTATTCTAAAGTGTTACCGTGTATGGGTGTGTTAATCTCTACAGCATTAATGCCTACAGCACCAAGGAGAAGACTAACAAAGATGACATTGTCGTAGAGATGAAGGCAAAAAAGACAGAGGAGTCTGTGCTACTGAAGGGCGTCAATGGGGAACAGAAACCTCCCAATGACCAGGTAACCATATATACTTGACTCTTGTTCAAAGAACATAGCATTTATCATGATGAGATGACCATTAGGAGCCTCTCTATAACTTTATTATGTGGCGATTTTTCCTGGAATAAAGAACAGCACCCTTAGCTCATAAGCGGAGACTTGTGGGCGACTAAAGATGGCGTCTGTACCTCCCTGCTGACCCAACAATCAAGTCTTAAGAGCTGGAGGACCTCTTGTGGAGCAGCCACCTCCTCTGGATAAAGTGGACTGTACTTTTGTATCTCGTGTGTGAGCAGCAGTATTCATGCTTGGATAAATGGGACGTAAGCGGTAAAGGAAGATCGTTCTCTGTTCTTCATTGTTTTTCTTCAACCATCGACCAATTTCAAGACCACGAGTTTCATCCTTTAAACACAAGCAAAATGAATTACTGAGTAAAAACATTCTTACACTCTGTCAGCACCACATTGCATCCCAAACCAATAGAATGTTGCAGGGATGATATATTTTTGTAGGCCAAAATCTGGAAATTAGTTTCCGGTTCCATCATTTTTTTGGTTAATTGTCTAAAAACAATGACTGTGGTTAATGCAAGCTGAGGGTATTCTATGACATAAAATACGGTAATCCAAAAGTCATTGGAAAAATCCTGTTGCGTTTTTGTCAAGGAAACAAGGGTGATGCTTACTTCCGGGTTGGCCTATGAAAATTATATCATCTCAAGCTGTTGCAGCAGGCGTGATGTTGGGATTAGTTCACTTCCAGAATAAATCCAAGATGCTCATGACTTTCTTTCTTCAGTCGAAAAGAAATTAAGGTTTTTGAGGAAAACATTCTAGGATTTATAGTGGACTTGAAGGGCAGCCAATGGGTTGAAGGTCCAAATTGCAGTTCCAAAGGGCTCTACACGATCCCAGCCGAGGAATAAGGGTCTTATCTAGTGAAACGATCAGTCATTTTCTGAAAAAAAACAAAAAAACAAATGTATATACTTTTTAACCACAAATGCTCTGCGATTGGAAAGGTCACGCGTGGTTAGTTCTTGATCTGTGTACATTGGTTCAAAAAGGTAGGGCAGGGCTCATTTTCTCCAACTTTAAAATCATTGTTTTACCTTTTATTTTTGTAAAGGGCGTTTAACTTTCTTTGCACGCTTGCTTTGTAAACACTGAGTCGGTACTTCTATGCCTGTCACACATTACCTTTCCTACGTGACTTTGTATCTGCTTGAAGTCGAGCTAGTGCTAGATGAGCATTTGTGGTTAAAAAGTATATATGTTTTGTTTGTTTGTTTGTTTGTTTGTTTGAAAATGACCGATCGTTTCACTAGACAAGACCCTTATTCCACGGCAGGGATCTTGTAGAGCCCTTTGAAGCTGCATTGAAACTGCAAATTTGACCTTCAACCTGTTGGCCTCCATTGAAGTCCACTATACGGAGAAAAATCCTGGAATGTTTTCCTCAAAAACCTTACTTTCTTTTCGACTGAAGAAAGAAAGAAATCTTGGATGACACAGGGTGAGTAAATGATCAGGAAATGTTTAGTCTGGAAGTGAACTAATCCTTTAATGCACTGATTTAAATGTGACCATTATGTAAAAATGGTTTTACTAATTAATTCATTCTGCTTGTTTCTCAAATGAGGCTCAATGTCCTTTTTAGACCACAAAAATGTATATAGTATAAATATGTTTAGCGATTGATCCTACTTGTGACCTTATTTGTTCCAGTTGTGCTTTTCTACGCTCTGCTCAGAAAATATTTTAGTTTTTCGGTCCTTGCATAATGCTGCAGAAAGCTTACTTGGATTTTTTTTTCTACTAACAAAAAAAGTTGATTTTGTTTTATGTACAGAACAGTTAGTCATCTCCTGATTTTCCAGTAAATCCCAATGGACCAAATAATAAATGTAAGTTTCAAGTTCCATTTCAAAGGCAGTTAATTAAAAACCCCACATTAAGACACTGAGAATAACAAATGTGAAGGCTTCATAAACACACAGTCCTTCATGATATTACGGAACCCCATCCAACTTAGATAAACGGATAAACATGAGTAATACTGAGCTGACACTTAATAGTGTGTGTACGGTCCAACTCAAACTACTGCAGAGCTCATGTACTGTTTGTAAATAGTCGTAGGGAAGGAAATTGTAGCTCTTTGTGTTTTGACTGCTGAGGGGAATTGCAGCTCCCTCTGTTTCTGCCTCAACTGCAGTGCCTGCGGAAATGTGTCTTCATTTCACATCAATGTTAGTTACACTGAAACCTTTGTGTTGTCTTGTTTGTTTTGCGCATGTCTTCGTATTTGGTGAAGGGGAAGTTTTGTTGTTTTCATAAATGCCATGAATAATAATACTTTTTATAAAGAGAAGCAGTACATTTAAAAACTTATGGCTCCTTTACATTTTTCACTTTTGTTACTTTAAGCTCATTTTTGAGACCTGTCATTCATGCGATTTGTTCTAGTGTGCAGAGTTTTCTTGTTTCTTCTTGTTGACTGTGGCTTTGGCTTTTACTTTTGTACATTAAAGACATGACACACATGTTATCTACATCAGTGCTTGAGGACGCTGGACTCAAATAACTTCAGGACTATTGTTACCACACTAAACCACGCTTGGACAATTAATATTTGATTCTAGCTGTGATCATGCATTCTTTTAGCCTCAAGTTGTGTTATGCTTAAATTCCATTGAAAAATCTAAAAAAGTACGCTGATTTGGTCCATTCTTGTGTTCAGCTTTTCCTCTAGAAGTCATGTTCACTTCACAGCCTTTGCGTATATCGAAGTATAACAGAAACACATGCACCTATTTTGTAAACTTCCATTGTCTAAATATTAGTGTGAGCCATTTGAGACTGTCAGAACACTGTCGAACCACTGCATACTACACTGGCAACTTTTCCCTGCCTGTCCTCGTGAGCAAATTATGTTGTAATAGTGCAAACTATCATTCTCATTGTAGATTGTTTGCAAACACAGTTACGCAATGTTTTATGTTTGATTTCACCTATGGTTATAAATTAAGTACTTGTGGTATGCGTTTGATGCTTGCATTTTTTTATATAATTTTTGGCCAAAAAATAAAGATATGTTACATTCAGTGTTTGTCTCCACTTCTTGGAAAGCTTCACTTTTGTTACATAATTTTCAGTGCAGGTCTTTCCTCCAGGTGTCCAGTTGTGTTTCCTCTGGCAGATCTGAATCCAGAAGAGTGTTTTTACAGAGGCTCTGTCTGCTGAGGAGAAGCATCCGGCTGCACTGACGACAGTATCTGCTGATACAAGCTAGTTTTGTTTAAATCAAGGTTTCCATGATAGCCTATCTGTTACTGAGATGACTACTTGCAAAGGGTACATTTACATTTGTCATTCAGTCTCACTGAAGGTATTGCTCTTAATTACTGTGTTATTCAGAGTTTAATTATGTAGTGCTGAATATAAAAGATGTAGCCTATACCAGACAATGAAATGAGAAAACGTTTGAGTCACTCTTGTTTATAACAGTAATGAGAAATGTCTGAAAGACATGACCAAAGTCATGAAATATATTTAATTCAACCTAATTTAGTTTTCAGACTCGCTCACTCTACTCAGTTTTATAACTATGTGAAACTGAAATAAATATAGAGGAAGGCTGCCCTCTACATTTCGCTAAAATAACACACCGGGCTCGAGCTGTCCTGGATCAGAATTTATTTGTACAAACATGACTCACACATTATCGACTTGAACTCAGTGTGACATTCCTGCATGTGGGTCCCCTGATCGGTAGCCTAACTTTTAAACTCTTTTTAACTTATTTGTGTGTGTGTGTGTGTGACCACTGATTAAGTTGTCTAATTGAACATTTTTTAATCTGTTTGTAATTCTCTTGCAGTTTTTAGTGACTTAATTCTTAAAACTTGTCGATATTGTGCTATTTTTCTCTTCTGTTTTATTTTGTTTCTCATTGCTGTTATTTGTTTCTGTCTATATTGTTTTGACCGTTAATGATAGATAGATAGATAGATAGATGATAGATAGATAGATAGATAGATAGATAGATAGATAGATAGATAGATAGATAGATAGATAGATAGATAGATAGATAGAAATAAAAGTGATTACCAATTTACACAAATTTAAACAAAAAAGCTTAATGTTCTAAAAAAAGGTTGGAATGTTTAATAATAACTGCCCAGTGATTTTATAAGTCAGTGCAAAATATCTGAGGACAACAGGAACTAATATGACATTTAAAAAAAAAGAGTTGAATATTTTACCATGTTTAATATTTGCTGATAGATAGATAGATAGATAGATAGATAGATAGATAGATAGATAGATAGAAATAA
This sequence comes from Sinocyclocheilus grahami, assembly GCF_001515645.1. Taxonomy (NCBI): domain Eukaryota; kingdom Metazoa; phylum Chordata; class Actinopteri; order Cypriniformes; family Cyprinidae; genus Sinocyclocheilus; species Sinocyclocheilus grahami. The sequence continues at coordinate 822,724 of NW_015505470.1, forward strand.
AAGTGATTACCAATTTACACAAATTTAAAAAAAAAAGCTTAATGTTCTAAAAAAAGGTTGGAATGTTTAATAATAACTGCCCAGTGATTTTATAAGTCAGTGCAAAATATCTGAGGACAACAGGAACTAATATGACATTTAAAAAAAAAAGAGTTGAATATTTTACCATGTTTAATATTTGCTTTGGGTTAAATATGTTTAATGATTTTGGTGATATTTTTCAGACGTTTGGTTACTGTTATAAACGAGTGACTCAAGTTTACCATGTCATTATAACAATTATGTGTGTGGTGTATTTCTTTCTTATTCAGCACTACAGAATTCAACTCAAAATAACACAGTAATTAAGAACAATATATTCAGTGAGACCAAATGACAGTCTTGCATTTTACTACCTAAGAACATGGGCAAAATGGCAGTTAATATGATTTATGTCTTTAAAAATGTTGAGGTTACTATTTTACCATGTTTAATATTACATTTGTTGTACGTGTATGAGAGCAGCAGAGAACAATCTTTCTATGTGAGATTAAATCTAATACAATATTAAATTGTGAGTTTAATATTTTTTTAACATTTTAATATTTATCTCTCTGAACACTGAGCATAATAAGTGTTCATTTATGAGGGCAGAAGAAATGTCTGAAAAAATGACCTTAATGCACATTGCTTTATCAATCATTATAAGCCATTGGATCTTCTTGAATGAACTTGAAAAGTGACAGCATCTAGATGTTTTTATTTACATTATACAACCAAAATATATGTTTAAAAGATTGAAAATTACAAGTTATTACTTCCAGGTCTCTGTTGGGAGGTAATAACATTGCTCTGTCCCAGATTATAGCTAAACTGGATGTGGGTTAATGCTGGGGCTCAGATACCTGGCCGTCCCCCATCCTCAGGACTCTCTTCAAGGGTAGCCTATAGAGGGAGGATGCTGGGAACATGTGTTGTGATTGTGGTCTTTAAGTCGGCCATTGAGGTACCAAAAAACATGCTTGCTTTAAAAAATAAATAAATAAAACAAAACTTAGACTCTGAAAATAACGTTTTATTTTGTTTGGTTTTTTTCCCCTCGAAGTATAACATGAGTAAAGTTTGAGAACAAACTTTGAGGTTGACTTGAGAAAGCTGAGCCTGAACATTTGAAGCAGTTGTAAAGGTTAAAGTTTGAAAGTTTAGATAGCTAGATTAGTTAGATATTAATAGCATGTTGCTAGCATGATTTAGCACATTGCTAACATGATTTAACATGTGGTTAGCATGTTTTAGCATTATTAACATGTTACCATGCTGCTAACGTGTTTCTAACATGATTAGCATGTTACTAGCATGATTATCATGATTAGTGTTGATAGCATGTTGGTGGGATGTTTCTAACATGATTAGCATGTTGGTAACATGTTTTAACAAGATAGCATGTTGTTAACATGTTTCTTGCATGACTAACATGTTGTTAGCATGCTAGAAAAGATAAAGCACACCAAGTCAGACAAGTCTTAAGGTCTAACCCAAGTTTGGTGGTTGTACTTTTAAAGTAGTTAGTGTTAGTGTTTAAATTAAGTTAGTGTTTAAATTTTGGCTCAGAAGAAGAAGAAGAAAAAAGAACAAGCTTAAATAGTAGATCAGAAAGTTGGCTCTCTCAAGCCAATTTAAATCATTCTTCTGATGGTACATTGACTTCTAATAAGACAAATGGCCTTTGTTTCTTTCCTACAGTCTCCCCCAAACGTCTGCTCTGGGAGTTTGAAAGTTTGCAAAAAGGGCGGATTGCCTTATGGCAGCAACAATTCTGCGTTGGAATTCGCATACTCTCTAATAGTCCAGGTGATATGTGAAAATAATGTTCACTTTTTCATAAAAGCATGAAACTTCTTACACTTGTATAGTTTGCAGCCCTAACCATTTTCAGAAATGGAGCCATCGCAAAAACTCCTCGTGGTTACCATGGCGGCCATTTTACTTTCCACCATAACCAAATTATGTATTTTGTGTCATATCTCCTGAACCAAACATGATAGCACAGAAAATGTTATGTCTACCCCTATGTTTGGATGGTCAAAGATTACAATGATACCATATACAGCAACATAAACTGTTCAGGTGAAGAGGTAATTGTGAAATCAGCAATGTGAGAAGGAAATCACAGTATCTGAGTATCACAGCATTTACAATAGTCCACATTAAATTTTTTTGATAATTAACTAGTATTTTATTCAATAATACATTAAAAGATTGTTTTCAAGAATATTATCATATAAAAAAAATCATCTCAGGTAAGTGTATTTTTCCTTACCTCTCAGGCAGAGTCAGGTAGGCGGTAGTATGTTTCCAATTTATTCTTGTTCTCTCTCAACAATGCTCTAACATCCAGTGGTGTATAAAGTACCTGAAAGCCATACTCAAGTAAAAGTACAGCTATCTTATCAGAAAATTACTTTGGTAGAAGTTGAAATCACCGTTTAAAATATTACTTGAGTAAAAGTATTAAAGTATGTGATATTTATTGTACTTAAGTACAAAATGTATTTTTTTAATCTTAAATGTACTTAAGTATTGAAAGTAAAAGGTACAAGTAATGCAAAATGGAAAAGAAGCAAATAGATATATATAAAAATTATTTCTGAGGGTGCTGAGCCTGTGGCTGTTCTGTACGCAAACATCAATGTCTTGAACTTTATGTGAGCCGCAACAGGTAGCCAGTGCAGGGAGATAAAGAGAGGAGTGAAGTGGGCCCTTTTGGGCTCATGGAAGACCAGTCATGCTGCTGCATTCTGAATCATTTGTTGAGGTTTGATTGCGCATGATGGAAGTTCAGCCAGAAGAGCATTGCAATAGTCCAGCCTAGAAATGACAAGGGCCTGGACAAGAAGTTGTGCAGCATGCTCTGTTTGGAAGGGCCTGATCCTCCTGATGTTGTGCAATGCAAACCTGTATGATCGAGATGTCTTTACAATATGGTCCTTGAAGGTCAGCTGGTCACCAAAGAATAATTTTTAATGAACCCATCAGGATGATGAAATCATGCTGTAGAGTTGGAGTGGCAGGGAAAACGAGAAGCTCAGTCTTTGCCAGGTTGAGCTGCAGATGATGTTCCTTCATCCATGCCGAGATGTTTGCAAGGTAGCCTGAGATCCATGCAGCTACTATTGGATTGTCTGGTTGAAATGAGAGATAGAGCTGTGTGTCATCAGCATAGCAATGGTAGGAGAAACCATGTGCTTGTATAATGGGTCCCAGTGATGTAGTGTATATGGTGAAGAGGAGGGGTCCAAGAACTGATCCCTGAGGAAACCCTGTGGCCAATTGATGTTCTTTGGATACCTCTCCCCCCAAGGATACCCTGAAAGACCTACCTGTAAGATAAGATTCAAACCAGTAAAGTGCAGATCCTGTGATGGCAGACAGGATAATCTGATGATTCACAGTGGCAGAGAGATCCAGAACTGATGATTTGGAATCAGCTTTCGCAATCTGCAGGTTTATACTGATCAACAGCAAAGCAGTCTCAGTTGAATGGCCGCTGCTGAAACCTGATTGGTTAACGTTCAGTTGGTCATTCTGTGAAAGAAATAATGTAACTGTGTCTATAAAGGTGTGAACCAAATGGTCCATTCCATTGGAATAACAAAGGAACAGCATTCCTCAGGAATGTCTTGTAGATTGCAGGATCTCCAGCGGGAAGGCCCTAACAGTATCTGTTGTTTCTAGCCCTTTTGTATCTTTAGGTATAAAAATCTATCCCACAGACAGAACTTTGGGAGAAGCTAGGATTCATACAAGGGTTAAGATTGTTTGAAGGAAGACATGCAAAACGTTGCTATTGAAGAACTGCTACACTACCATCTTCAATCAATTCTTCTCCCCACAAAAATTTTGGTCAAGCCTACTTAATTTTTTGTATTAGAGAAATCTAGTACATTGGTTATGCGGCACATTGGTGGTGGTTGAAGAGATTTCTATGTAAAGCGCTTTGAGTACCTAGAAAAGTGCTATAAAAATTTAACAAATTAATAATTAATTAATTAAAACAATCTTTTATTGTACTATTGATATTAATTAATTTGGTTATGGTGGAAAGTAAAATGGTCACCATGGCAACCACGAGATGTTTTTGTGATGGCATCACTTCTGAAAATGTTCAGGGTCCTAACCTGTACAATTGTACCAAGTTTCATGCTTTTATGAAAAAGTGAACATATCACCTCAAATTTTGCACATACCTGTATCACCTGAACTGTAAGTAGGTACATTTTTTTGGAATAAGTATCACCAAGCGACTATCAAAAAAGTATTCTATATAGTATGAACATATGTGTAGTAAGCGCTATATAAATAAAGGTGACTTGACTTGACTTGACTAGTTTGAATAATCCAGACCAGAGCATGTTGTCATTGTCATGAGATCCACCAGCATCAGTTCACTTCACTGCCATTCACAAATCCTCTCACGTTGCCTCGTGGAATAGTAAAGTGTCCATCATATGCTCACATCTGTTCATGTAGGCCTACTGTTAATTACAACAGCTGTTGTTTACGACAGTAAATTCCGCTCATTTTACTGTAGGGGGCTCTAAAGACACAAAAATGCACAGAACTACATGCAGTTGCTTTAACACCAGTGCAACCTTTCCATTACACAAAAGGTTCTTTATAGCGGAAAAGGTTCTTTAGGTTATCAAAATGTCCTTTACACTAAGAAAAATATTGTTCCTTTGAAAACTGATCAGTTTTTTCTGGAATCATAATATGTGTCACGCCCCTGGACACATTCTGTGTGTTTTTCCCTCTCCACGTGCTCCATGACCCAGTTTTCCCTTGTTAATTGTTTGAGTTCCAGGTGTGTGTTGTCAATTACCCCATGTATTTAAGGTCCTGTCTGTGCTTTCTGGTTTTGTCTGGTATTGAATGTTCGTATTTCCCCGTTACGTGTGTGTTCCTTGTTCCATGGATGTTAATTAAAGTCTCTTTGTTTGAAGTCAACTCCTCGTCTCCTCGTTCCTCGCTCCTCACAGTAGCCGTTCGTGACAATATGCTTTGTCTATGGCTTGGCTGCAAAAACTCTCTTTTGAAAGTGTACATGTGCATTTTTCAAACTCCACAAACTATTTTTTCTACAAGCAGTAATCTGTCCCTGTTTCACTGGCGCGTACAGTGACTATCACACTAATCCTATGTCTTATAAGTAACATCCTTCCAGCCCCTGACACAGTGACACTTCGACGTTGCACAATACTTCCCTCTTTTTGGCACAGTTCCCAATTCCCTCCTTACTACAGTCCAACTTGAATGAAATTAAAGTTGGAAGTTTATGAGGGCACAAATCACCCTACTGTTAGGCCATAGGATGGGCAGATGAATGGCCCATGAATGTAGTGTGGAATTTAGCCGGGGGTATATTGGGAGTGAAGAGTCTAATCTCATAAGAGGCTCAAGCCGCTTGAGGCCGGGTAGAGAAGAGGAAGTGAGCGATCAGAAGCATTGTAATTTTACACTGTGATTGTGTCTGTCATGTCACACCACTTTCAGGATTTTTCTGATGGGGTTGTCACTCGCAGTTGGATGTCCTGATGTGACGCTGCAATGCAATGAGAATGCAAAGGGTTGAGGAGAAGCCTGGAGCTACTTCATGGATTTACCAGGATGTTTAGGTCCTTACGCATGAGTTGTATCTGAGGTTGGTAAATGAGATTTCTGCAAAATGCTTTTGAGCAGTTAAGTCACTCAACTGAGATGATATTCAGCATTGTAATATGTCAAATTCAAAAATAGAGAAACATTTATCTGAAAGAAAATGTCTTGATTGAATGCAGACCATTATCATACTTCATAGTATCATACTATTATTATTATTATAATTTTGAATTAGTATATATATATAATTTTAATGAAAATGACAAATGGTGCTTTGGAAACTAGTTGAATAAAATTGTTTTTTAAAATATTTTATTTTATTTTATTTTATGTCAGTTAACATTTATTTTATTTCAATTCACAATTATTTTATTATTTTAATTTAAGTTAACTCTGATGCAGACTGAAATTTTAAGTATTTGCTCCACAGATTATTTATATCTTCTTAAACTTTCTATCTATTTTGTCTTTCACCGAGATTAAATTAATTAGTAATTTTGATCTCTTAATTAAGGAGCAAAATATTGTCAGATATTGTCAAATTACAATATTGTATGCAGACCAGTGTTATAATCACTATGAGAGTTCTTATTAATATTTTAAATTAGTTATCAGTTTATTTTCATATTTTCTGTTTTAATTTTAATTTTAGTTAAAGTTGTAGTAATTTTGCTGCATTTCTGCTTTAAAAAAATATGTATAGTATTCATTACGTTTAATTTTAGTGTTAGTTATTATTGTAAATCAAGTTACATGATACGAAAATGAAAAATGTAGCCTTGGCAACTAGTTGAGTAAAATATGTTTTAAAATAAAAAAATTCCAGTTAAAGCTTATTTTATTTCAAGTCGCGAAAATATATTTTTTATGGTTTCAGTTTTATTTAACTATAACCCTGATGCAGACAGGAATTTCAAATATTTGCTGCACAACTGTGAATGTCTTTTTTTATTTCGTCTTTCAGTGCAGAGATGCCTTTGATGATTGTGGAGATGAGCTGCAGTCTGATTGGCTGGCTCTTTCTGTATGTGCTGCTGTGCCACTTGAACAGTGAAAGAGATTGTGAGTGGAACTGCAGGCTGGTAACTCTGCTCCACGGCATCCTGATCGTCTGTGTGACTGCCTACATTGGCTTCATTGCTGGGCCATGGCCTTTCACAAACCCAGGTAAGTTGTCCTGTTTGGAAGGTTTTAGTCAAGTCAAGTCAAGTCACATTTATGTAGCGCTTGCTTTATACAATACTGATTGTGTCAAAGCAGCTTTACAGTGTCAACAGGAAAATAGTTTGTCAATAATGCAAGAGGACAAAAAGAGTCATTTTCCAGATGAAGTTGTAACCCTCTAAAGCCTGACATATGGAATAATATTTAGAAAAAAAAACATTTTATTTAAAAATGTAACACTTTACTGAACCTTTCAAACAAAACGTAAATGTACAAAAGTGTACTCAACCTTATTTGTTGAGTATCATATTGAAAACGAGAATTAAACCCATATTGGGTTTAACCCAAAGCCACCTTGTGGCCGATTTTCACCAAATCCAGTATTAGTTTTACAGTGGCATATCAATTTCTTCTCTTCCATGTCAGTCTGACACGGAAGAGAAGAAATTGTTGAATAAAGTCGTTTTCTTTGCATACAAAAAGTATTCTCGTAGCTTCATAACAGTACGATTGAAGCAGTGATGTCACATGGACTATTTTATCAATGCCCTTACCACCTTTTGGGCCTTGAACATGGTAGTTGCGTTGCTGTCTAGGGTCAGGAAGTGCTTGGATTTCATTTTTTTATGAATTAATTTGTGTTCCGAAGATGAAAGAAGGTCTTACGGGTTTGGAACGACATGAGGGTGAGTAAATAAAGGGGTCATATGATGCGATTTAAATTTTTCCTTTCTCTTTGGAGTGTTGTGGAGTGAAGCTCTTGGTGCATAAAGAAGATCTGTAAAGTTGCAAAGACTAAAGTCTCAAATCCAAAGAAATATTAAAAACAATAAGAGTCAGCCACACCTATCTAAAACAGCTCGTTCTAACACGCCCCCACATGTCTATGTCACAATGTGGGAAGATTTGAATAACGCTGCCCAAATGTTCACGCAAAGAAAGAAGGCGTAACTTTCATTCTCGCTGTAGTATTGTTGCTGCCGCCATGTTGTGAACGTGCTGTGTGTTTCGTTGTGAAAGCGAAACTACTTTGTTTGGTCTTCCAAAAGAGGACGATATCTGCTTCGTCATGCCTAGAGCTGATCCGTGCTGGTTGCTGAGGAAATACTACAACTTTGCGCTGTCGATCGCCGGATCGGCTTTCACCGTGGACGAAGCGGAGTCTAGCCCGGGGTCGTCACGTGCGGTTGCCGCAAGCCCTCCGGACGCTCCTTCGTCGAATCCGCCACCTCTGCTCACTCTAGCCCTCTGGCCGTTCCTCACTTTATCCCCCGGCCTCTGCTCACTCAAGGCCATCGTGTGTGACGCTGTGTTTCGTTGTGAAAGCAAAACTACTTAGTTTGGCCTTCCAAAAATGGACACGACTAGAAATCAGTGGTTAAGTTGTATTTACAACACTGTTCCAGAACACTTCAACCCAAATATTCAGATGTGTGCAGCACATTTTATGGAGGACTGTTTCCTGATCCTGGTAGAGTAGACTACAATGCTGGCTGTAGTGCCATCTCAAGGGGTTTAACCCAAACAATAAATATGTTGACATATTTGATAATGCATATATGACTCATATACTGTATGATAAAGGAATACAGAGCACCTCAGTTTTATTCCGACGCCCAAACTGAATAAAAATATGCAATTTGTTGCAGTTACTGTGTTATATGGCCAAAAAGTACAAGACAAATAAAAAACTGACCCTAAGCAGCACTGTAATAATTAAGTTTTTCAATTATTTCCATAATTCTGGAGCAATAAGGCCTTAAATCTTCTTTTTTTATATGAATCCATGATTCAGGCCCTACAAAATATGCCATTTGTTTGATTTGCATGAAACTTTGCTCATATCATCCCCAGACACTCATGACAATAAGTTATTTTTGAACGAAAGAATGTTGATGTGTTGAAGCATTGCAAAGATATAAGTTAATTAATTGCCAAAGCAATGCCCATTTTTACGAGCTGACCTGTATCTGCTGTATGTAATGTCCAAACTTAACAAAACTTGACACACATAGACAACAGGACATTCTGAGGATGCACAAGAAGTTTCGTAAAATTCTGCCCATATGGGGCGCTACAAATGAAAAATATCGTCCTCTTTTGGAAGACCAAACAAAGTAGTTTCGCTTTCACAACGAAACACACAGCACATTCACAACATGGCGGCAGCAACAATACTACAGTGAGAATGTAAGTTACGCCTTCTTTCTTTGCGTGAACATTTGGGCGGCATTATGCAAATCTTCCCACATAGTGACGTAGACATGTGGGGGCATGTTAGAACGAGCCGTTTTAGGGAGGTGCGGCTCTTAACTTTTATAAAGAATATCTCTTTGGATTTGAGACTTTAGTCTTTGCAACTTTACAGATCTTCTTTATGCACCAAGAGCTTGTAACACTCCAAAACTGAAATCGCATCATATGACCCCTTTAATTACTCACCCTCATGTCGTTCCAAACCCGTAAGACCTTCTTTCATCTTCGGAACACAAATTAAGATTTAAAAAAAAAAAATGAAATCCAAGCACTTCCTGACCCTTCATAGACAGCAACGCAACTACCATGTTCAAGGCCCAAAAGGTGGTAAGGACATTGATAAAATAGTCCATGTGACGTCAATGCTTCAATCGTAATGTTATGAAGCTACGAGAATACTTTTTGTGTGCAAAGAAAACGACTTTATTCAACAATTTCTTCTCTTCCGTGAAAAAATTGATATGCCACTGTAAAACGAATATGTGTACTGGATTTGGTGAAAATCGGCCACAAGGTGGTGCTATAATAGGGAACTTTACCTTTTAGCTAATAACTCAGCAAGCAACCAGGTGTAACAAAATCAAAATTCTTCTTTTTTTCTGCATTCTCACTTTAAGTCCAGACAAAAGAAATTTAATTAAATGCACAAAACCAGTTTATTTGTACAATTATGGTGCACTGGTAATGCTATTTATTATTATTATAAGGGGTGCAAGCACCGAAGGTGCTGGAAACCTGTTGTCCTTATACAGATTTTTCTCTGCTTCTTCTTTGTTTTTCGGCCATAAAAATAAATGGGCATCAGAGACCATAAATCATAGAGATCCCAGAATCAGCAGAATGGCTTCAAACATGCACTCAGGCGCACAGACACATTTGCCCAACACTAGGTGGCACTATAATAAGCCAACTCACGTTTTGGTCCATAACTCTGGAACCATGGAACCTCTGGAAGTGCTTGGTTCAGTTCATTCATTTTGAAGTGTTGGTGGCAGATGGCAGTAGATGTTTGGCCTGAGTTCATGTCAGGGAGCTCTGGGGCCATAGCAGCTTTAGAAGTAATAGAAATGACTTTTTTCAGGAGCCTAAAGAGCAGAAATGTTCCATAAAACTCTTTCAGGGAACAGTGCAATATAAATATTAATATACATTTATTATACATTTTCTAACAAAATTTCTAAATTGTCATAGAAATTCTTACAAAAATGTATTACAAATTTTCTTATGAATTTTACTCACAAAATGTTTCAATTTTCTAATTTACAAATTTTTATAAGAAAATGTATCTTACAAAATGTCTTATGAATTTTCCTAAAACATTTCTTATCAATATTCCTACAAAATTATAAATATAAAAAGTAAATCTAAATATAAAAAACAGTATATAATAACTATTATTTACACATCCCCAAGTAAGTAATATCATCAGACGCAAGTATTGCTGCTTCAAGTCATTCAAGTCAAGAAAACTGACATGTAGGGTCTTATTTATTGAAACAAGTTTAGAAATTTCAAGAGGGTTCCCAGTATTAATGTTTAGGGTAAGGGCTTTGTAAGGAGAATATGCAAATTAAATTTAAATAATTCTTAAATAATTCTTCAAGAATTAATTGGATGTGATTTTTGACATCTCTTCCTCTTGTTTCCAGGCACTGAAAACACATCTCTCCAGATCCTGGCTCTTGTTCTCAGCTTAGGATACTTCCTCTTTGACATGGCTTGGTGTGTGTATTTCCGCACTGAGGGTCCGGTCATGCTGGCCCACCACACCATGAGCATCCTCGGGATGGTGCTGGCACTAGGGCTAGGTGAGTCGGGCATCGAGACCTGCGCTGTCCTCTTCGGCAGCGAGATCACCAACCCGCTCCTGCAGGCCCGCTGGTTCCTCAAGCGCATGGGCCGCTATGACAGTTTAGCTGGAGATGTGGTGGACCTGCTCTTCATTCTTCTGTTTGCCTCTGTGAGGATTGGTGTTGGGAGTAGACTGCTTTATTGTGAATTAGCCTCTCCGAAGCCATCGCTTATAGTGAAAGTTGGTGGGGTGGCTATTTACACTCTCTCCTGGATCTTCATGATAGACATTGCACGTTTTGCCTGCAAGAAAACTCGCGCCAAATACAGGCGATGGAAGGAACAGTACAAGCTGGAAGAAGCTAATGGACATGCTGTTAAAGTGAAATAGGCCTTTCTGTGCATTAGGACTGGGAAAAGTGGCATTTTTGCTGATATACATAGCTATATGTAGCATTTTGTTATTTTACAGGGTTCCTTTTTAATGGACAGAGATGAGCTTCAGTGATATTTGGAAACTAAATACAATGCTGCTCCAAATTAGTTATTCCAAATGTGTAGGCTATGACTTACCTAAAGCAAAAGCTTTTGTTAGAAAACAGAGCCTAAACTGGAGGTAGGAAGCCATATGTATGTGAGCAGAGGAATTTTGAAATGTAAAATGTGGAAAACTTTTTTAATGATGAAAGAGGGCTGTTTTGGGAGTAAAGAAGAATGTGGTACCATGCAGATCTTCTAGACAGTATGCTGCATGAGTCCATATGAATAAAGACTTTTTTTGCACAAACAAAATACTAAAGATAAATTTGTGGATTCAGATGAAAAGTTTAGTTTTTAACCACCTGCTTATTTGTTGGTCTGATTATTAAAATAATGTGCTACACAAGAAATATTTTGTCAAAAATATTATCTGGGGCTACAACTTGTGATTGCTTTATCATCTCACATCTGCAAGTATTTTTACAGTAGGCCTAGCCTATATACAGTATACATACATTTTTATTGTCAAATGAAAAAAAATATCTCTTTAATTATCTCTGTTTACATATTATTTTAATTAGGGATTATTGCTAAATGTTGTTCACTAACATTGAAAATATGATAGTCATCAATCGCTTTGAACTCTTCTGAACACTGATCATTTTTATAGTTGGTTTGGCACTGCGGAACCACCAGTACGAATAAACCGCTAGGTGGCGCAAAATATTTAAATATGCTCATTCTGATAAATATTGACAAATAAATCACAGCTTTATTGTATCAATCAGTCTGTCTTTCCTTCCAGAATCTGTATTTTTCTGTATTGCTTTTATTCTTAGTTTCTCCTAATTTGATCTTATCATTCGATTATAAATGATAATTCATTCTTCGTCAGAATGTGTCTTTAACATAATGATTTTGTTTATTCATTGCAGATTCTGGCTAATCTGTAAATCGCCTTGTTTGATTTACTGGTTTAAGTGAGTGAATAATACTCCTAATTTACTGCCTACTAGTTGTCAGTACTTTCCCAATGACAACTAGTAGGCTAGTCTACAACACTTGGGAGGCGATAGTGCTGTTTGCGGAAGGATACGGCAAAAAGTGGTGAAGCGTCGCAGGCGGAGGAATCCGGGATGTGACTTGACTGAAACTCGGGAATTATCTGGATTTTTGTGATTTCTTCTTAATCGTTTATCATCTTCGTACAGCGCCAAACTGACACATGTGACAACGCGCTTGTATAGAGACGGAATCCTTGGTGTACAGATTTTGTTGGAAAAAGACCGGCTAAAAACTACTGAATTTCGGAAAACATGGAGACAAGAAGGGAAGGACCCGACTAAACCAAAGTTTCCAAACAACTTATTCCAAGAACAGAGGGAATCCTTGTTCGCGAGACGAAAACAACGTGTTGCACATCCGTCAAGTTTGGATTGTATTTTACTGCTGCTTTGAAACGAAGCTGTTTTGAGCAGAATTCCTGAACTGGGAACTATGCCCCGCTGCCCCTAGAGCAAACATCAAACGATTTGTAACGTTTTCTCCCGATTTCGCAGTGGAAAATATGGGAATTCTAGAAATTGAACTAGGTAGGGAAGGAATTACAATGAAAGGTTGAACCGTGTGGATGCTTTAATCCATCCTTTGAGTGAATTCCCCCAGATTTTCACACATTTGGAGTGGCCAGGATACGTTCTTCTGGAGAAAAAGTCCATTCAGCGTGTAAGGGGCCTAAAAAAGATGTATATTTAGTTAACAGGCTTACTTTGCACTGCCCATTCAATTGACGGTGTGGTCTGTACTGCAAACGGACGGTTTGTGCAGCAGTGAAAATCCCACGTTTGAGATTAGGTTGAGTTTAGGAATGCCGAGCTGGAAGTATTTCAGTGGGGGAAATGATAGAAAGCCGTCGAGATTTACAAAGTAGAGCTGGAGCGAAGAGCTTTTGGACTGACGCGACATGCAGCCGGACAGTCTCCTTCATTCGTAAGGCAACACATTAACAAAAGATTGTTTCTCTGGCTTTACTTCCAGCCGAGCTTTGGGATTGACAAAGGCGACTGTATCCAGACAGAGGCGAGGGGGAAGCCTGTCGGTCTGTGGTGGCATTTTGGCTGGGAAAATCATGAAGCGTCTCAGACAACAGAAAGAGTTTTTCTCCATTGATCATCTATGTGTTTGCGTTTAGCATCGATTTCCTTTGCTAACTCTTGTGTTGTGTAGCGCTACAGTCAAATGACACCGACTACTGAAACGCAGACAAACCGTGGAAATATCAAACATAAGCTTGTTTGTTTCTGTTCTGTTCAAGAGGAGACTTTACCATTCACATCAAGACGGAACTGTCAAAATTGAAAAGTGCCACCCGGCTGTTGTTGTTTTGTGTTTCTTTTATTTATTTTTTCAAACACAAAGGTGTTTTACCATGGTAAAATGCTAATTGGATAAGAGCTGAAGAAAATCAAGAAAGGAAAGCCCAATGAGCGGCACACAGTCCACGCTTGCTGAGAGGTAAATTATGACCTATAATATTTACATGGTTGTGTTTATGATAATGATAGTGATCTGTCTTAGGTTTATGACTCTGTTTATACATATATATACGTAACCAAAACACTGTACGGTTGAGATAAATCTGCCACCCTTCAACAAAATATATGCTATACAATTCACTTACAAAGTGCCATGGTAAGACCCTGATGTTTGGACATGTACCATAGTAATACCACGGTATTGTCGGGATACTAAGTAAAACCTTTTGGTATATGAATAGTTGTCATTCACTATCATATATCAAAATACCATAGTATTAACATGCTTCACCATGGTACTGCTGTCATAGTACTTTTTTTTTTTTATAAAGGTGTTGTCTTTAAAAGCTCAAATATTTTCAGAAATGTACTATGGTACTACCAGGGTTTTGGTACCCCATAGTATTCTTTGAAATACTTTGTAGTACCATGTAAGTACCATTTTACAAGTATTTTATTGTATTAATAATTTAGTATTCCAATACACAGCAGTGTACCATGGATTTGCAATTACTGTACCATAGTACCGGTGCTGTTTATATAATTCAAGTTAGTCACCTGTTGAAATGGGTGAGTAGAAAATCAGAATAAATATCCCCATATAATAGAACACTAACAAATTGAATGCTGAATCTTAAAGAGCATGATGGGTAACATTATCATAAGTGTGATGCATTTTTATTTCAAGACGATGCATTTTTATTTCAAGTCATTCTGTCTGGTCTTTTATGTGTTGCTAATATGTTTCCCACAAATTAGTCGAGTTGATAAGAAAACTGATAGGTGACCTTATGACCTTGCAGCACAAATTTACTTGTCTATCTTTCAGGTAAACTCAGTCTATGTGAACATTTTTCTAAGCAGACACATTTTGAAATGTGCTGGTCACTGTGTGGTATGTGTTTTGACGATGCATTAGTCACTCAGAAGCCGGAGGACTGACTGATGTGCGTTTGTTGCGCACACCTGTGAGCACACAGCTTGTGACAGGAAGCACTTTAGATATGCGGTCAGTATGTTGCTCCAGGTATCTCGCTGTGCTCTGCTAATGCTGCTCTTAAGAGCACAGCTGGCCTCGATGTGAGACTCTCTTGTTGTGGTTTTCCACCTCTTGAGTTGTTACCTGTATTACACGACCAGGCGCACACATTTCAAAGAACAAAACACAGAAGCATGCTGGGTAAGCTAATGTGTTGTCATCTGTGTGCAGAGTTGTGCCTTGATGCATGTGGCGACACTTCTTTGTTTTCACACTCACTCTTTTTTGATTATATCCATCGTGCAAACTGCGTGAATACATAAGAGGTGTGCAGCAGGGCTGAAGCTCTCTCAGTTCAGTGTCAGAATCTGAGCAGGGTATAGCTGGTTTTGTAAGGTGATGTTCTGTGATAGTGAGCAGGAAAGACAGGTCGTCTCCTTCAGAGGCAAGAACAGGCTGTCTGCTCTCAGGTAGACATCACCGTTTGCTGTCAGTGATTATCAGATGGACAGTTGTTTGTGTTTTTTGAGACCTATTTATTTTGAAAAGGAAAGTTCGGATAAGCATCAGTGTTTCATGTGTAAAGATTCTTCTTACAGTAATCTGTATTTATGTTCATTGCTACTGAACCTTTGTATTTTACCTGTGTATATTTGCGGTAGTTTTATACATTAAACTGGCTGCACAGAAATAAAAAAATGGAGTCCTTTAAAATCCTGCTCAAATGGTGGTGTGGTTGCAATTAGGGCTGGTTAATCGAAATCGTCATAAAATCGCGATTTGAGCGTGCGCGATTTCTAAATTGCTTTATAGCACGATTTTCCACGCCCCCGACCTCCCGCAGTATGCTATCTGAACCAATCAGAATGCAGCGCGCCTAAATGGAGCAAGAGAACAGAACAGACCGGGCGGACATACAAACGTAACGCCAGGTTCACACACTCCGTCTGTGGTGCGTATTTTTTCCATGCCCATGTTAATGGATCAGAGCGTTCACACAAATCGCAAAATTGATCAAAAAAATATTTTTTTTTCCATATCGCACAGCCCTAAGTTGCAATACCATTATAGTTTCCATTAAAATAATCGTAAACGATCAGTACTTTTACCCCAAAATAATCAGTTTATAGGGAAAAAAAAAAAAGTCATTTAAATTTCATAAATTGATTCAGATCTGTATTATTCTGAAAGATTTGGAAAGTAAATTACCTGCCAGTTGGCCAGTAGCCTTAATAAAAAACTGCAGATGCATTGCTGTTGCTGATGTAAATGACTTGAGTGAATCCGGCCAAATTACTGTGAACTAGAGAAAACAATTGTTGCGACTTGAGCATATTTAGCAATAAATGTGCCATTGCAAGTTTATTTAGATTATCTACATATTTTGCTCCAAACCGCCATGTGATGACACATACAAAATCCTGATGTGCCATCATGTTTTTAGTGATGATCCGAAGACTGAAGTCTGGAGTAATGGCTGCTCAAAAATTCAGCTTTGCCATCATACATTTTAAACTTAGAAAACAGTTGTTTTAAATTTCAATATTTCACAATATTACTAGTTAACTGTGTTTTTGCTTTAATGAATGCAGTCTTGGTGGGCATAAGTCTACTTATATTGTATATGATAATTATTTATGGCATAAATTAATAAGACAATTTTGAACTTCAGTCAAATTGTAAATCTGGGTCAGTAACACACTTTAAATACATATAAATGGTGGTGTTGGTGTGTATATATTCATAAATATAAATAGATGACCAAACCTACTTGATGGATAGACAGTGACTAAGATGTTGTATCAATGGCATTCATTTGCTGTAGTGGTATATTGATTTCCTCCACTGGGCAGCTAGAGGTTTGGCAGTGAGTTCAGAGAGCATGTTGGCATTTTTGGAGGAGAATTATTCTTGAGGCTGCTCTTGTATTAAAGCTTCTCCAGTCTTTCCTCTGAAGATGTCTCACCAAAGCAAAGCTCCACTCAGCTCTCGTCATTTGTCTGAATAACTGTCTGTCTGGCAGTAGCGAGTGAGTCAGAAGCCTTTTTCTCCTGGAAATATTTTGTACGTCACTACTTCAATCTCAAAGCTTCACAGAAGCATTTTATGTTTTTAAAAATAGTGCAGGTGTGAGAAAGAAACTCAAGATATGTATCTATTGTTTTTCATAGTAACACAACGGCTGTGTCCGAAACTTAAGGCTGCTGCCTTGATGACTAAATGGGTGGATTTCTTTTGTAAATCACCTAATAAGGAAACTAGGTTTAGACACCAGAGCATCATGTTTAATGATCTAGAACAGTGTTACTTATTGCACGGCAAAATAATACGATGTTATGATCATGCAGTCAATACAGATATTTCATAAAAACATTAAAAACAAGCAGGGCTGTAACATAACCCACTAAAAAAACTCACACCATGTCTACACCGGACGCGAGTGGCGCGATCCGACAAAGACAATAGAACCCAGTGATGTTGTCTACACTGGATGCGGCGCGATGAGATGCGACACGATCCCCATCAGTAAACTGGTGCCTCGTTCTATTTATGACGAACTGTACTGACACTACGTTCAGATGATTTGCAAAGTTGTCGCTTTGTCGCGTCAAATGTAGACAGACTTTTAGTGCAGCGTGACGCGGCACGACAACTGTCGCGCCCAGTGTACAGTAGACATGGTCAGACAGTGTCTGCTTTATTATAAATAATTTATATTTAAAAAAAAAAAAAACCTAAACCAGCGGCATTACAAGATGGAAATATAGACTAGAAAATATATTTTTTTCCCCGAAGAGTGAAACAAAAAGTGAAACGGCATTATATGGAGCCACTTAATGGTTAGCCGCTTGCTAGCGGTAGCCCGTTGCATTACAGTACATGAAAGTTCACTTGCCACATACACCGAGTAAGAAGAATGGCATCGTCGCGACAAAATACAACGAACTCATTATAATCAGTATTTCCCATTAAGATTACAGACATGTTCTTTAGACATCACTTTAAATATCTTTTATTGGAGATCAAGTCTAAAGCCCCGTTCACACTACAAGCGACATGCAACAGCAAAGCGACACAATCCCATTCATTTCAATGTGGAGCTGGCGATTTCCGGCGACACGAGCGACAGCGGCCATTGGCGACCGGATGGGGCGTGTCCAGCGACGCGACAAAGTTCAGAATCCTTCAACTTTATGCAAATGAAGAGCGACTTTCGGGAGTGACAGCCAATAGGAAAGAAGACAGTAGAGCTCATGTGATCGTTCTCCTCTCAGCGCCGTAGATAAACATACGCAATGGAAGAAAGTAGGCTCTGTTTCTCATTCATTTTTGTTTGTATGTATGGATTTAATTTAGATTTAGATTATATTTAGTCTTTTGACTCCAAAATGTTTGTACTTAGCGGCAAGAAACCTGATTCGCTGTCAAGGCAACCAGTATTGAGAACGCCCACTAGCAACCTCATCGCCAGACCCTGGTGACATGAGTCGCTGCTAATGTGAACGGGGCTTAGCAGAACAAGCTGAAGTGTTTGTTCACAAATTCCTGGCTCTATGTTGATGTGAATGTATTAGGAAATTGCAGCCTCAATAAGTGCATCTTACACTGATGTGTACAGTATAACGTCATGTAACATGTTTAATCAAGAAAAGCTTATAACAGGTTTTAGCTAAACAACAGTGTTTACAGGTAAAGTAACTAATTATTTGCATAAATTGGCACATTTAAACCTCATATACTTTATACTGTGTTTTTTATTCCACAGCATTCAGCTTAACATTAGATCAAAACAGGAAAAACTATTTTATAAAATAATAAATTTGAATTTTTTCAGCTTTAATTTACATTTTCTATTTAATTTGATAATACTTTAAATAGATTGGAAAACCTCTTAAAATATAATAGTGATAACTGGTAGAAATAATAATGGCAGAAATAAAAAATAATGCATATCTGTTGAAAAAAACTAATTGATTATGAAATCTTACCAGGCATATTGTCCTTTCAAATGACTTTTTTTAACAATAAAGAAAAAGTCTTGTCAGATGAAGTTCCTGTACAAGACCTGCAGGAACATGATCTTCACAAACCTGAATTTGACCCAGCATTTTAGCTCTTGGCTGTCTGTCATGATCTTTATTGAACGATTAGTTGTCACCAACACAACATTTTGGACAAATGGTTGGAGGGGAGCCATGCTTTGCTATGATTCTGAAAGATCAGACCCTCAGCACATGAGACATGATTGTGGGAAAGATACCATCAGGTACAGATCCTCGCTCCATATAAAGTTACATTGACACTAATCTTGCAGGTCTGCTGGAACCTAGTGTCTGACAAATCATTTTTAGACTCACATTCATGTGATGATTTACAACCAACCAGTTGCAAATGACATGGGACGTATTTGATATGAATCTGATTCATTCAATGTAGGGTTCAATCTTTTTCTAGTTTTATGGATTTAAGTGAGCAGAGAATGGAGAACATGTATGGAGCAGGGCCACCTGCCAAGCTTTTCCCAGCTAGGCTGGTTTTGTTGATGGAAGGCAGGCTTTGCTTTGTTTGGTCAGCTGATGGTCGGCAGCCCTAGTCAGCATTTTATGTGCCACTCTCATTGGCTGCACAGAAAATGTGTGCGAGCGTGTTTGTGTTTGTCTGTGAGAGATTGAGAAATTCTTGAAAAACAGATATGCTGAATGATGCTGTAATGGTGATCTCTTAAATAACATGGTCATCTTTCTCAATTTTTCTTTTCTAGTCTTCTACTTTTATTCAAGCTTTTAATTGGAGTTTTAATGGGAAGGAATCTAATTTGTTCAAAGATGCTAGCCATTTATGATTTCCAAATGTTGTATTAAACATTATTATTGTTTTATTACAGTAGTTAGTCAGAAACATTAACTATGCCATTATCTGGGCTTAAAGTTCTCCGTCACCGTGCTGGATCTCCGGTGTGCGGCATTTGGCTGTGGGAAAAAAAAGATAGTCGTCCTACATTTAAAAAACACTTGTGTTTATCACGTTCGAGTTCATGAGTTCGCCTACCAATGTATGAGAGGAACACAGCTTTCACTCTCAACCAAACTAACATTACTAGCCAATCAGAAGTTTTTGCTCTTATAAACACGAGACGTGCATAATAGTATTCAATTGCAGAGTCGCAGCTGATTAGGGCTGCTACTAACGACTATTTTTATTTAGATTAATCTGTCGACTAATTTATCGATTAATCTTAAAGATGAATTTCCCACAAAAAATCAACAATTTTACTTGGGAATATTGTATTAAACCAAATTAACCAAATTTCTATGAAATCCTTTTTTTAAAGCAAAAGTAAATTGCAACAGAGTGCAAGAAGCAAGTGTCCATCTCATAGTCCAAATCACTGAAATCAAAGTTCAGTATTATAGTGTAAGAATGACAACATATCCACGTGTTCTAGTCTACTAATAATACAATTATAATCAAAAAAACAATTTTTAAAGGAGTATTTACCAGAAATGTTATTTACCAGAATTTATTTATGTGCAGTATTTCTGAATATTTTTTATTTATTTATGTTTTTTATAAAATCAATGAATTGGAGATGCTTTTGATTATTAAAATGTTATGGAACCATTAAAATGGAATCCAGAAAATAATGGAAAACAGAATTTGGTAAAGATAAAACTGTAAAACTCAATTAGACAGGATTTCTGATTAATAAAATTTAATTTAACCATTAAAATAGAGTATAGAAAAATGAAAATGGAAAGAAAACTGAATTTGGAAATAAAACGGATTTCATCGGGCCCTATAATTATAATAATTTTTTTTTGTGGTGATAAAAATAGATGTAAGTGAACAATAGCCTTTAAAATGACTTAAAATACATATATAATAGCAATGAGGCAATAATAATTAGTTCAAATAAAGTATCAAAAGCAAGAAATCATATGGTTTTATTGAACAAAACTGTTAAAATACATAATGTATTATAAACAATAGAGCTAATGTACATTACGCATTACAACAAAGGCCTGCAGAGGGCGCCAACGGCCTGATGATTATTTTTACACATTGCTGTGCGATCTAATCCTTGATTAATATTGACCAAGCACCATTTCATTCAAATGTCCACTTAATCTTTAATATTTGGCCATTTCTTCAGGACAGAAATGCTATAGCCACTCTAATTAAAAGAATATGTGGACATCAAAACTTGTAAACTCAGAGTGAGGGTTTGAGCTTTTATTTTGAAAAGTTTGCGTAGATTTATAAATGATTTACCTTACAAATCTGATGAAATGGCGCACGTTGCATTCCCAGATAAACGTTAAAATAAACCCAAACTCACAAAAACATGCAGAGATGGAGTTTGAGACGCTCCACACATGTAAATGATAACAGTTCCTGTGGAACTACTGTGAACGGAGACGCTGTGTGATGCACGTACTTTACCTACACGCATGTAAATACAAACTTGTATAGTGGGGAAAAAAAGTATTTAGTCAGCCACCAATTGTGCAAGTTCTCCCACTTAAAAAGATGAGAGAGGCCTGTAATTTTCATCATAGGTTCACTGTACTATACTGTTACAATATGAATAATGTTTTGCATCAGTTCACGGGAGGCGATCTTTCCCTGGCCACGGGGTATTATGGCAAAAATGCCACTAAGTTGGACAAAAATGCTCCTGCACAAACAAATTAAATCTATTGCGTCTGTTGCTAACAAAGTGAAAATGAATAGAAAGTGTCGATTGCGGCATTATATTAAGATATGCTCATGTTGCACCGAATTTCATTTTAGGCGTTTTTACAGTTTTACGCATTCTAAGTAGAGCCCAACCGATATGGGTTTTTTGGGGGCCGATACCGATATTAGGGAGTAAAAAAAGGCCGATACCGATATATTGGCTGATATTCTTTGTGTAGGCTATATTATAGTACAGTATAGTCAAAAGTTTGGACACACTTCCCATTCGTGTGTCCAAACTTTCGACTGATTCTGTATATAGAATAGGCTACAGTATATAGCCTACATTAACAGAATATATATACATAAACACATTTTTTGCAATGATAACTCAAATGTGGTGATCAAACACTTATAATGATGTGACAAACATAGACCTATGTAGTGGAGGCAGGGTATTTAACAATTTAACAGTAAACTTTATTATTCAAAATGAGTCTGACATCAGTGCACTTAACAGTAAACTTCACTTATTTTTAAATAACTTAACACAAATAGAACAAAATATATATAACTTTAATTAAGAAATTAAACAAGGTAACTGTGTAGGGCAAGCAAGCTACTGCCAAACATACAGGGGCAAGTTTATGCAGGAAGCACAGCTTTTCCAAATGTAAACATCTCAAATGAATAAATAATAATAATTAATAATATTTTTTTTTCTCACAAACTCTGTGTTGTGTATTTTCTGGTAATCAAATGAACATGCAGAACATTCGTATTTAAATCGTCTTTTTGCAGTTTAATATTCACAGACACCGTCTCTCTCTCTCTCTCTCTCTCTCTCTCTCTATATATATATATATATATGTACTGACCTGTTTTTTTATTTATTCATCAAAAATAAGACAAATTTCATGAAATTCCGCGTTATACAGTACTTTTTTTATAAGTTTTTATGACTGGATTCCGCCCATGTTTTCTGCATCGTGGAAATCATAGGGCCCTACTACTGTAGCAAACGAGTATGATAAGCTCATTGTGGGAGTGAAAGACGTGAGAGTGAAACATTGTTGTTTATTTACTTAGCATTGAGTCTCTCCAACTAGGTGTCAACGTAACGTTAAATTACCATTCAACAGCCTCAAGCCACCACCGCAGTGCCGTCTATTGGACTGCAGAAAGATACTAACTTTTCAATCTGCTACGTTACTGACTGTACTGACAAAATATGCTGACACCGTGTCTGCGTCGCAACAGGATGCGACAAAGCGACCGTTGAAAGTCATTTGAACTTTGTGTCAGCACATCATAAATAGAATGCGGCATCAGTTTACTGCATCCAGTGTAGACAACATCACTGATTATAATAGGTTCTATTCTACACCGGATGCGAGTGGCGCGTCAAAATACAATAGAATTCTAAACACCAGCACTGACTGAGTGGCCGCGATCAGCTCCGGTGGCTGTAACACAGGCTTTAATGTGCCGCAGACACATGCCGTGATGCGCAGATCAGCTCTAGTCTTTAACATCACTGAATCTGCTGTTAAAAATGAGCCATCCATTCATCATATCATCATGCAAAACTAAGAATTAGAATCATTGTAATATGACGATCAAATATAGGTGCGGGTGGATAATTTGAAGCAGCGGACTCGGGTGAAGTTTGAGCTCATCCGCGCATCTCTACACTACACTGGCCTGGGTCGCCAGTAGCAAACAATGGAGCACGCTCTGCTGGACAAACTAAGTAATTACACCATTCAGAAGCATTTAATCTGCGTTATATGTTCTGTAAAAAAAAAGTTAATATCGACGGCATATTCGCCGATACCGATATACCGGAAGGCTCATATCGGCCGATAATATTGGCTAAAAGATATATCGTCGTGCTCCTAATTATAACCAATCACACACGATTCTGTTGAGCTTAGGAATGCAATGGCCAATCAGAGGCATTCAGATGAGTCATCGCCGAAACTCATCAGCTTTGTTGAGTGCGCGCGTGTTCGCTGACTGAAATCTGGACGCTTGCTAATTCTCTCATCATATACAACAAAACGCAGATGTACGTACAATGCAAGTAAGAGATTAATTTCGTAGTGTAGACCGCTTCAGTGATTATAACGATAGTTTATTTTTTTTGAGAGTGCTTAAAATCGCGATAGATCAAGTTTAGTGATAATGTCACTTTCTGTAGGCTATATAATTTATTCGCCATTTGAATAACCGTGGAAAGGAAACGTTATATAATTATCAATTTCTAATGTTTTAATTAAATTGAAATCACGTTAAATACAAATTCAGTCCCATTAAACATTTTATTAGCTTACATGACACCCATGTCTGGTTCTTGCCTAAAAAGACATAATGTTTTATGCCTTACCTTGGAGTTGGTTCACCCTACGCCTATGGGTGATAGCATGAACTGTTAGTAATGACCCCATTCAAGATCACATAAATATAGACCTGCATTCTTGAACATTTCACCTACAGTAAATACAAATGACATGAGAAAGGATGAGTAATGTATGAGCAGTTCCACATGGTAATTTTGGCCCATTTAATTAAATACCCCCCTCTTTAGTGTGTCTGACATGCCTCAGCTTGCTGAGTAGATAGAAACCTGTACTAATCGTGGCCCACACCCCAGTGAGCCAGACACTGAAGGAGAAGAGTTCACTCACAAATGCGCTTTATTGTTCATTTCGAACTCACTTAAAGAATTTAGTATAATTTTAGCAGAAAAAGTTGTATAATTTTGATCATGTTAATGTAAAAAATCTTGTGTAATATAACTTGTGTTTGTTTGTTTGCTGGTTTTTATTGTATTTGTTATACTTGTATTTTTTTAAATTGTTTTTGCCATGATTATAGCCTTAGATGCTGACATGGCATTAAATAAATATATTCTACTACTATTGTTCATTTCTGAATTAAAAACAAATGTGCTTCAGAAAGCTTTTGATAATACAAAGTATGATTGAGTAAACATGGGCTATTGGAAAGAGTTGGGAGAAATGAGAAAAACAAATTAGAGAGATCTCACTTTGGTCATAGTGAATCATGGCACATAGCAGAAGAATGGAGCTTGAGTACCGCAGGAAGTGACACAATGTCATGGCTTTAAAAGTTGTGGTGATTTAAACTAGACTATTAAATACTGGGATTTCTTACAAATGGCGCTCCACTGAAGTATGTATGCAAGCATAACAGCGTAACAACAACATGAACAAACAATGAATGAACGACTGTATTTTTATTAACTAACATTAACACATAAATAAATAGTATAGTAATTATATATGTTCGTCGTCTTGTTATTGTGTTGGGTTTGTATACAGCGTGCAAGCTTTATGCGCATGCTCCAAGTCGTCTTCTCCGTTTTTAGTGTATCTCTGTGGCAGAATTACAGCGCCACATACTGATCTGGCATGTATGATCCACATTGGGTACAAGAAATAGATGCTCACAGTTGAAGACGTCATCGGAGAAGCGATAACCTTTTCCTTTCTTGCTCTTTCGGCTGAATTTTCAGTGCATCACCACAGTTTAGGGACTCAAACAACTTAAAGGGTTCATATGATGTTGCTAAAAAGAACATTATTTTGTGTATTTGGTGTAATGAAATGTGTTTATGCGGTTTAAGTAGGGCTGGGTATCGTTCAAAAATTTTCGATACCGATACCTCGACTTCGATACCGGTTCCT
>NW_015505470.1:853693-858469 GCF_001515645.1 Sinocyclocheilus grahami
CCTGGGTCGCCAGTAGCAAACAATGGAGCACGCTCTGCTGGACAAACTAAGTAATTACACCATTCAGAAGCATTTAATCTGCGTTATATGTTCTGTAAAAAAAAAGTTAATATCGACGGCATATTCGCCGATACCGATATACCGGAAGGCTCATATCGGCCGATAATATTGGCTAAAAGATATATCGTCGTGCTCCTAATTATAACCAATCACACACGATTCTGTTGAGCTTAGGAATGCAATGGCCAATCAGAGGCATTCAGATGAGTCATCGCCGAAACTCATCAGCTTTGTTGAGTGCGCGCGTGTTCGCTGACTGAAATCTGGACGCTTGCTAATTCTCTCATCATATACAACAAAACGCAGATGTACGTACAATGCAAGTAAGAGATTAATTTCGTAGTGTAGACCGCTTCAGTGATTATAACGATAGTTTATTTTTTTTGAGAGTGCTTAAAATCGCGATAGATCAAGTTTAGTGATAATGTCACTTTCTGTAGGCTATATAATTTATTCGCCATTTGAATAACCGTGGAAAGGAAACGTTATATAATTATCAATTTCTAATGTTTTAATTAAATTGAAATCACGTTAAATACAAATTCAGTCCCATTAAACATTTTATTAGCTTACATGACACCCATGTCTGGTTCTTGCCTAAAAAGACATAATGTTTTATGCCTTACCTTGGAGTTGGTTCACCCTACGCCTATGGGTGATAGCATGAACTGTTAGTAATGACCCCATTCAAGATCACATAAATATAGACCTGCATTCTTGAACATTTCACCTACAGTAAATACAAATGACATGAGAAAGGATGAGTAATGTATGAGCAGTTCCACATGGTAATTTTGGCCCATTTAATTAAATACCCCCCTCTTTAGTGTGTCTGACATGCCTCAGCTTGCTGAGTAGATAGAAACCTGTACTAATCGTGGCCCACACCCCAGTGAGCCAGACACTGAAGGAGAAGAGTTCACTCACAAATGTGCTTTATTGTTCATTTCGAACTCACTTAAAGAATTTAGTATAATTTTAGCAGAAAAAGTTGTATAATTTTGATCATGTTAATGTAAAAAATCTTGTGTAATATAACTTGTGTTTGTTTGTTTGCTGGTTTTTATTGTATTTGTTATACTTGTATTTTTTTAAATTGTTTTTGCCATGATTATAGCCTTAGATGCTGACATGGCATTAAATAAATATATTCTACTACTATTGTTCATTTCTGAATTAAAAACAAATGTGCTTCAGAAAGCTTTTGATAATACAAAGTATGATTGAGTAAACATGGGCTATTGGAAAGAGTTGGGAGAAATGAGAAAAACAAATTAGAGAGATCTCACTTTGGTCATAGTGAATCATGGCACATAGCAGAAGAATGGAGCTTGAGTACCGCAGGAAGTGACACAATGTCATGGCTTTAAAAGTTGTGGTGATTTAAACTAGACTATTAAATACTGGGATTTCTTACAAATGGCGCTCCACTGAAGTATGTATGCAAGCATAACAGCGTAACAACAACATGAACAAACAATGAATGAACGACTGTATTTTTATTAACTAACATTAACACACAAATAAATAGTATAGTAATTATATATGTTCGTCGTCTTATTGTGTTGGGTTTGTATACAGCGTGCAAGCTTTATGCGCATGCTCCAAGTCGTCTTCTCCGTTTTTAGTGTATCTCTGTGGCAGAATTACAGCGCCACATACTGATCTGGCATGTATGATCCACATTGGGTACAAGAAATAGATGCTCACAGTTGAAGACGTCATCGGAGAAGCGATAACCCTTTTCCTTTCTTGCTCTTTCGGCTGAATTTTCAGTGCATCACCACAGTTTAGGGACTCAAACAACTTAAAGGGGTCATATGATGTTGCTAAAAAGAACATTATTTTGTGTATTTGGTGTAATGAAATGTGTTTATGCGGTTTAACTAGGGCTGGGTATCGTTCAAAAATTTTCGATACCGATACCTCGACTTCGATACCGGTTCCTGAACGATACTTTTTTCAATACAAATTTTATTAAATCAATTTTAACAAGATTACATTATCTAAAAAAAAAAAAAAACTTTGGTTTTATTTTTCAGCTTGTTGATGTTTATACAAACTCAAAGACTCATCTCCTGAGCCACTGCACAAAGGAACAAAATGTAACCAACACAATGTATCAGTGCAAATAGTTTTAATAAAGCTCAAATAGTCTTCAGTTTACACATCTGTTAGGCTACATTTACACTAGTGCGTGTTCGTTTTAAAACGCATAGCTCAGACAGAATCATGATTTCTATTTATTTTCCACTGATTTACTGATGAGCATTAGCAGCTTCCAGCGCTGTCTGCCTGTGTTCTCTCTTCCATGATCGCTGCTCTGACTCAGAGGTAATAACATATTTAATTTCAGCAACATTAGATGGCTAAAACACACATTAGATGGCAATCGGAAGTTATTACAAACACTCGATGGTGGTTTAAAGTGAGTTTTGAGTAAAAGCAGAATATAAATCTTATTTATTGTCTTATGTAGCATGATGCTATAGTTTGCATGAATAGTCACATAACACGCACTTTCGGTCGTGTAACGTTAGTATGAACGGACATCTGCATATGATCGGAACTCCACGCAGCTCCCGCACTACTCTTCATTGGAAATTAATGACAGAATGGTCTGTCGCTTGTCGTTTGTCGGAGATAGTGGAAAGCCGGCTTGAAACGCAGTGGAACGCCAGTACAACGAGGATCGTTTTCATTTTAAAACACAAACGCACCAGTGTAAATGTAGCCTTACATCTAAGGGGGCTGGGGCTCTGTGCCGCAGCTCTTCTAGTCGAACACACCGGCTAGTGCTGCAGGCTTATTGGCTCACTGACGCTGATGAGATTAACCCCTTAGGTATCGAAATTTAGTACCGAATGATGAGACGTTTTTCGATACTCGATGGTATCGAGGCATTTTGGTCGGTGCCTAAAAAGTATTGAACTTGATAACCCAGCCCTAGGTTTAAGGTTAAAAAAACACATTATTTTCTACATAATGTACATTATTGTTTCTCCTGTATGCCCCGCCTTTCTGAAATGATTTTTAAAAAGCTCATCGGTCTGAAAAGCGAGGTGTGCTGTGATTGGCCAGCTATCCAGTGCATTGTGATTGGCCGAATACCTCAAGCGTGTGATGGAAACATTACGCCCCTTACCATACTGTGATGCCGTCTCCCGGCGTGATGAGACAAAACTAGTAATCTTTCAATTCAACTAATTAGAGCATTGTTGACTGTTTGGCATTATGGAACCCATGAACAGTCTGGTTTTAGGTTTACTGGACCCCGATCGGACATATAAATTCGATTATAATTAAAATTTTCCTAGAGAAAAAAATCTACCTCAGCATATGCTCTAAACTATAGGGAGCCCTTTTACATTACTATAAGGTTACAATTAACAACAGAGCCCAACATTACATTTTATTACTTTTATTTATTTTCAAATATAATAATCAACACTCAACTTAAAATTGTATGCAAACATGTAAATTCAATTGCACAATTTTTAAAATTAATTTCTAAATTATAACATTTCTATTTGTTGTTGAAATATATTAATTTACACAGTGGCTGTAATAACTTGTTTCATAACAGATTTATTTAGCATACATTAAATAGTTAAGACATCACTAACAGGTGAAGTAAGATATAATGAGGATAATGTCTAATATTTCATGAAATGCTCCCTTCTAGACTTCATTTCTCTAGTGACCTAACTAGGGGTCGACCGATTATCGGCCTGGCCGATTATCGACGCCAATATTAAGCATTTTATGATTCTCGGTATCGGTCATTTTCAAAACCGATTCGCCGATAAAATAACTTAATTTTGAAACGCGCTATTTGGCTCTGATGCAGCCTGTCAGAACTCACCACTCTGTGGCCTAAAGCAGTCTCTGCCCACCGCTCATCTGATTTTTTGGGAGTCACGAGTCCGACCAATCAAAGCGGAATTCACTCTCACTCCGAACGCGCTTGCTAACTGGAGCTGCTTCAGTGATCACGCATCAGTTGTCTCTCAAAGGTAAGGCAGCAGCAGACATTGCTTAAGTTGCAATAGATCCCAATCCACTAACGTTAAACTGAAGTTGCAAAACACCTCAATATTATCTATGATTTCCGCAATGCGGAAAACACGGACGGAATCACGGAATCCAGTCATATAAATGGAATTCACTGTATGACGCGGAATTTGTTGGATTTGTCAAATTTTGGATGAATGAATCATAAGTAGGTCTGTACACTTTTGGTCGTTTTGTTTTTAGATGATATAGCCTAGGCTACATGATGAAGTATGTTTTTAGAAGCCGTTTTAATGCTATTCCTTGATAAAAATGTCCTATTGTTTTTGACTTGTGATTTAATATGTTGTAAACGTTGCTTCTCACTGACAACATAACGCCGCTCGCATCATTCACAGTCGGGTTATTAGCAGAGAACACAGAGCAGGTCTTGAATTTCAGGCGGAGGATTGCGGCTATTAATAATAATTATACTCATTCCCGCATGTTCCGCGCTTATAACGCGATGACAGATGACGGAACTTACCATTTGCACGTACTTTTGAGTCTTGAGAACTCTTATTTTATGTGCGCCCACAGATTGCCATAAGGAGAGTGACAGATTTTTAATAATTATTCAAGGAGTTTGCAAATGTGATCTGATTTAATACAAACAGTTCAATAAACACGTACTGCCTGATTTTGCTCTATTTCATCAACGAA
>NW_015505470.1:858702-866205 GCF_001515645.1 Sinocyclocheilus grahami
TATCAGAATTTTTGATTATTGATCAGAAGGTGCTCCTTAATTTTTTTTAATTAGGAGGACAAGCGCTGCTCTTGATTACAAGAAAAACACTGCTCTTAAACTGGGTGTGTGACAGGTATGGCTGAGGAATGGGGTTTGGCCGAGGAAAAATTCAGTCAAAAGATTAGTTTTTTGCTTTAACCCCTGACTACTACAACAATTATTACAACTTTTGTTTAAAAGACTAATCACACAATACGCTATTTCTTCCATGTTTTAATTTTAATGATAAACCCTTTGTTTGCCAAAAAATAAAGAGTTTAACTCTTTAAAATAAAGAGTTTACTGTGGGAGTACTACACTCAACCAACACCAGGGAAGGCAGTTTTTGTCAGAGCCCTTGTTATTCTTAATTTTGACATTAATTTTAATTTTTACACCAGACATATATATCGGTTCAAAATATCGGTTATCGGTCTACTTGATCTGTAATAATCGGTATCGGCATCGGCCCTGAAAAACACATATCGGTCGACCCCTAAACCTAATGAGCTTTGCACACTGATGACTTGCTGGAGGTAAATGAAATGCTACATGACATTTTGTTTGCAAGCTGTTGAAACACTGATTGAGTGATTACATGATGTTCATTCATGTTTATTTCGCGTTAAACTAGTAGGCCTAGTAAAGAAGAAGGGATGTGATCGCACTCCGCGCTGCTGTTTGAACTGAGGCGCCAGAGATCTGTCATCAAAGAGTGTCAAAACAGCATGTATTGTTTGAATTTCCTGAAAAATTTACATAATTTGAAAGATGGGACTTTGGTTAATTTAAAAAGTAACGATATATAAAGAAGTTCACTCGTGCAGTGGTTAAAACAATGCTGTATTTCTTCGGTACACATGCGTACCGAACCGAAAGACCAAAAGACCCGTGTACCTTTACACCCCTACAGAATATTCTCCATAGAGAAACATCTTTCTTTAATATGGGTAACACTTCTTTAATATGGGTAAGGCCAATACACAGTTGTACCATATTACTGACTAACGGTACGTGTTTAATGTTATCTCAGTGTAATTATCATGAGTTTAATAACTGAAGTAGTAGGCCTGTTTAAATTGAAAGGACTTTAGGATGTTAATCTCTTAAATGGCTTTGCTGCCTACAGTTCCCACAGGAAGTGTGGCTGGGGAGAGAGAGTGAGCGAGAGAGACAACGACGGGGTTAAAGACCTGTGTTGAAAAAGTAGGAAGTGGCTGTGGGAGCCAGTCTGCTTTTGGAGGCTGAAGTTATTGGGGCCAGAACAGCACACAGAGTCCTCGTGCTACACACACGTGACAGGCCCTTTGACTCTCCCAGCTGCGTCACCTTGGAAACTGCAAGTAATGTTGCTGCTGCTTTCCCATCCTCCTGTGCCAGACGAGTAGTTAGGAAAGGAATTGACCTCCTCAGATCCAACCTTTGGACATGCTGCTCGCTGACTACACCCCTCACCAACCTGCTGACATACTGCAGTCTTCGGGATGAGGTGCTTGTTGAAGTTTACTGCTTTATTGCGATCAGCTCCAGATCTTTGTGTGTTATAGTGAGAGTTGAAACATTCAGTCAAGCATTATCCTTATTTTTTCTCAAATTGATTTTCTACAATAAGACTTTGATCATCTTTGCGTGTCATGCTTTAACGTTGTCTCAGTATTGTGGTATTCCCTCTGCGAGCCAGACTTGTGTGAAAGGTCAGTTACATCAGTCTTATTAAAGCATAGACAAAAGTATGTGTCGCTCAAGAGGATCTGATGCTTCACTTTCTTTAACAATCAAAGTATGTAAGAATATGAGAATGGGAAAACCAAATGAGCTTTGAGCTGCTTTCCAGTGCAGGGGATGACAAGAACGTCTCCGATTAAGCGATTGAGGTGTTTTGTTGTTGGATGTAATAATGAATATAGCAGTCATCATTTACTCCCGACATCTGAGCTGCTGAAGACGCAGAGGACTAACGTTACTTTCGTTTTGAAGGGAATGCGCCGATCCCAATCTGCCTAAATGCGTCTATATTCACGCGAATCATTCGTGATCCAGCTTTATCAACAGAAGAAGTGAGTATAAGGGTTTATTATGAATCTTTGCAAATCGCCTTTCCTAATAATGTGCTAGTTAGCCAGTTTCACGACTGAAGTTTACAGTCTGCTCGTCACCCCACGGAAGAGAGGGGCGGGATCAGCAGAGCTCATTAGCATTTAAAGCAACATGGACTAGAATGGCTTGCTGAAAACAGAGCTGATTTTGACAGGGTAAAAAAGGTGTTTTTTACACTACCATTGAAAAATTTTAACCAAAGTATGTTATAGACTTTTCATTAAGACCCTAAAGAATCATATCAACTTGGAAAATGGGCATCCGATGACCCCTTTAAAGGACAGGTGGTGCTTTGTTGAGGAGTAACTTAAAGGGATGGTTCACCCAAAAATGAAAATGATGTCATTAATTAATCGCCATCATGTCGTTCCAAACCCGTAAGACTCTTGTTCATCTTCAGAACACAAATTAAGATATTTTTGATGAAATCTGAGAGTTTTCTGACCCTCCATAGACAGTGATGTAACTGACATGTTCAAGGCCCAAGAAGGTAGTAAGGACATTGTTAAAATAATCCATGTGACATCAGTTGTTCAACCGTAATTTTATGAAGCTACGAGAACACTTTTTGTGTGCAAAGAAAACAAATATAACGACTTTATTCAACGATTTCTTCTCTCTGGGACAGTCCTCCGCAATTGTTTTAGTAACACATTTTTGTTATTATATTCATATAATTATATCATTTAGCACAAGCATGTGAGTGAACTCAGACTTGATATTTCTTGATGCAGTTAGGCTAATTGTATGAGGCATGAGAGAGTTTAAAACTACATTTGTGGATTCATCTCTTACTTGGCCTCTTTCATGCATTTGCCATCATTTTTAATCTCAAATCAATTATGATATTGTAATGCATTGCATTGTATTAAGTGGTGCCCAGTACTAGAATGCACAAAACACATCAAGCAAACAGAGGCACAAATGTGACATTTATTCCAGCAAACCTCAAGTCTTACTTATTTTCGGAAGTCAATTTGTTAAAAAAGTTTCGGTGCAAGCAGCTTGTAGTTCATTTGAATCATCACTCAACAATTTCCATGTGGGCATTTTTTAAGGAGTAATTATTTAGTTTAATACTGCTGTTTATCACTATATTTTTTAATTAAGTTGCGCAAGTTGATGTCAATGTAAATTCTAAAACAAATTCACAATCTCTGTGGATATAAAGGGGTGTTTTTTGAAGTGCATCACAAAGAAAGTGCAGTCAGACACAGACATGGTGTCTACACTGGACTCGCGACAGCTGTACAGAGATACCCATTTGAAATAAATTTAGTAGCAGAGCTACTGCACGTGATTTTCAGTGCTGCAAATCCATTTATCCTTTGCTGAAACTTTTGCGTCGTCGTGGAGAACGCAGGTCACAGTCGCTTAGCAACGGCAGACGCCACGAGAGCGCAAGCTCCTGAGCGCTTTGGAAAGAAAGAGAAAGCGGCGCGGCTGGCTTTTTCCACACGTTTTTAGGCGCGACATGTGAACGGCCCAAAGTCTGTCTAGTCTGTCTACACTGGGCGCGACTGTTGCTTATCATTTGAACTTTTTGAAAGTACGTCATACGAGGCATCAGTTTACTGTCGGGGATTTGTCGCGCCACGCTGCATCCAGTGTAGACTCGGTGAAAGCCATGCAGATGCATGTGAACATTGAATTCTGATCACTTCTGCGTCTATTTGTGCCCGAAATACTGTGCTCTGCAAGTATCCTTGTAAACACAGTTACTTATGGCTTAGGCGAAGGGAAACAATTGAGAAAGAAAATGGATGTGTTTTGTATCTTTGTTCTGTTATTTATCTATGCTTGTAATTTGTTTATTTCCTATGCTGAGTTACTCACCTACAAAATCACCCCAGTCATCTGATTTTTTTTCCATATCGCAATATATATATAGCAGGAAAAAAAAATATCGCAATGTGAGTTTTTTCGTGCAGCCCTAGTCTGCTGTGGCATTCAGATTGAACTGAGTTGTCAAGGATTGCCGGTGACAGAGGAAGAGGTGTGAAAGGGTGACAGCTGCAGTGTTGTGGGTGAGTCTGGCTGCTTACTAGCCGAAGGCTCAGAGGAGATGGAGGCAAAAGGCATTTGGAGCTCTGAGGGAGCTGGTGGTCATGGGGGTTGGGTGGTGAACCACAGAGGACCTTGACTAAATTCCATTAAAAAACTGGTTCAGCTTGTTGGCCATCTCCAGGTTCTTCTTATTACTCTCCCCAAAATATCCTTCAATTTTCCTACAGCTTGCTCTCTACCTTTCTACTGTTAGCAGTCCCTGTTTTCCCTCGGTTTAAGTTTTCTTTGTACCATTCATCTCTTCCCTGTTTCCCTTTTTAAGAGTCTCAGTCAGTTAGTAGAGCCTTTAAAGTCCCCATGAAATCAAAATTAAAGTTTTTTGGGTGTTAGTATCAATATGTTAGTCTTAAGGTTATCTATAAGGCAGTGTGCTCCAAAACAGTGACAAAATTCGCATTTAGAAGATATAAGCATTCAAAGCTGGCAGTTCGTCACTTCCGCCAAAACGTCTCAACATTTTTGACGTCACATCGTACTTCAGCTTCTCATCAAGCTTTCTGTCCAATCAAATGCTCTCTAGAATCTGAAGCGCCCGCCCCCTACACTATAAAATAGACGCTGAAATCGGTCACTTGTCCACAGAATTAGTATTTTCTGTACAGTGAATGGCACGTAGTGCACTATATAGGGGACAGGGAACGATTCAAACAGTGTAAATATGATTTCCATTGAGGAAAAAAAGAAGTCTTGTTTCGCGCTGTCACGCTAACACACTCTGCTCTGGTCCAGAGACACGATAGCACGGAGCAGATCACATGCGCGAGTCGGCGCACACTACAAAATGTATCAGAGCTATTTGAATTCTACACAGAATGCTATCTTTTATAGCAATATGGATGAGATTGTGGCTGGCGTACCCTGTCAAATGCTGCTTTACGGAGCTCAACGGCTCTGAACGGCTCTAGCCCAAGCTGTGATACAAACAAACGCTATTGGCTATTTTAAAAAGGGGCGGGGCTGCTTGATATGTCCCGCCCTGTCTTCCTGTTTCAGTTAAAATGACGTCAACACATAGAGTAATGCTGCGTGTTTCTAAGCATTTCAGGGGACCTTTAAGGAACTGGTGTTGTTAGGAAAGCTGCATACTACACTAGTGGATACAGTGTTGTCAACACAAATGTTTAAATCAGTATTATTAGTAATGCACTGCCATCAAACAGGAAATTAAGATTGCTGGTTCAGTCCCGACTAAAATGATGACCACTGTGCCCTTGAGTAAGGCCCCCCAGGTTGCTCCAGACAGGTTGTACATGTTGCTGTCATATGCCGACATTACGTGATAGTCAGTTCTTGGTTTCACAAACAGAAAAACTGGTTTCACAGACAGAAAAAATTTTATGCTTTTGTTCATGTCGGTGTATTGATGTACAGTTAGCTTTTGGAGTACCTGATCATGTTGACAGCAGTTGTTGCATTCCTAAACCATTGTGCGTTGTACATCATACGGATAATTGCCTGAGAAATGTGAAGCATTTTAATGGACTTAGGTCAGGGGTAGATGACGTATTTCATTTTACTTGAAAGAAAACACAACATAGAGTCAGATTAATGTGTTGTACTGTTGTATTCAGTTGTCAGATATAAAGCTGAGAACACATTAAAAAAAAAGAAAGAAGTAAAATAGTCAAACTATTCCAAAATCTCACTTACATTAGAATTGGCTGAGATATGATTTATATCATGTTCAAGCATGCCAATTTTAATATAATTGGTTTTGAATCAGCACTAGGTTCATGGTGAACATTTTAAGAAACAAAGTTTGGACCCACTTTAGTTTGGATGAGTCAGTGTTCAGGAGTCTCTCTGCTGTCAGTACCTGTGGTTGGGCAAAAGCTGCATTCCTGCATCCCGCGTTCTCCCCCACCTCTCTGCTCTCCAGTCCATTGGAGCGAGTCTCAACAGGAGGCGCACCCCGATCACTATCTCTGCTCCACACAGCTGGCAACATCTGCTCCTGAGAGGGAGATAAGAAGGGCTTGGCCGCTCCACTCTGCCACACGTTCCACACAACATCCTTGCCCGTCTGATTCCTGATCCAACAGACCATTACCAAACCCAGCCACAGAACCATAGCGCTGTACGTCTGCCTGCTCCGTCTCTGTAGGACTCTCCCAGATGACGGCATGACTCAGGGATTCAGACTTGGCTCGACATCTGCCAGGACATCAGAATGAGTGTATGGCAATAATTAACAGGAAATTGTCATTGTGAATCTCTGCTTTCGGGTTTGAGCAGCTTGTTGCCACTGTGGGATGTGAACAGCGTAATTTTAAGTATTTTGCATATTTTTGTCAGAACAGTGATGTTTCAAGTTTAAATTCAAATAAAACAAATGCACTGCTTCATGGCAGAGTACCAATAGAATTATAGATTTGGGTCCTGTAAGACTTTTTAAATTGATTTGGGAACTACGTTTGATGTAGATGTTCAGCTGCAGCGAACGGGATGTACATTTTCAAAATGGGATCAAATGCTATCTATTTAGTGGGAGCAGTTGTGAAATTGAAAATGAAACCGTAGGTGTGTCCCAATTTGCGAACTTTTTTTTGTACAAATAGTGTGAATAATGTGTTCACAATGAAAATTTCAAACAGAAAAACTGCACTTTATATACTCCGATAATGCCCTTAAATAACCGAAAAGACCTAGCAACCCTAGGTCTTTTCGGTTATTTAAGGGCATTATCGGACACTTAATACACTCAATTGTTGCAGCTTTAATTACATAGCGGAGGGGGATGGAATCTATTTAGTGGGAGCAGTTGTGAAATTGAAAATGAAACCGTAGGTGTGTCCCAATTTGCGAACTTTTTTTTGTACAAATAGTGTGAATAATGTGTTCACAATGAAAATTTCAAACAGAAAAACTGCACTTTATATACTCCGATAATGCCCTTAAATAACCGAAAAGACCTAGCAACCCTAGTTCTTTTCGGTTATTTAAGGGCATTATCGGACACTTAATACACTCAATTGTTGCAGCTTTAATTACATAGCGGAGGGGGATGGGCTATCAAACTCTGATGCTGAATGACAAAATAACCTTATATAATTCATACAGTACACGGCTGAGTGCAAGTGCATGGTGTAGAAGTGCAAATTGTATAGTGTGTCATTTGGGACACAGCTAGATCCTTTTAGGGTGCTTTCACACCTGTAGATCAATTGCTTTGTTCCGGAACAGGGATTAAAATTATTACAATGTTGCTTTTTATTCTTGGTGCGGTTCGCTTTCACATGGCAAAGTTTCTAAACGGACCAAATTTGTTAATACAAGTCACGCGCGAGTAAACTTTTTTTTTTTTTTTTTTTTTTTTTT
>NW_015505470.1:866398-887917 GCF_001515645.1 Sinocyclocheilus grahami
GAAAACATTTTTAAAATGCACCTACTAGGAAGAAGAGCAATAAGACGGCATTATAAAATGAAAAATTGCGCTTTTTTATTTTGAATGGCGAAGACGTGCTCACCCACAGACATTCACAGGTTAATTTTGAAGTATTAGCAAAACAACAAAACTAATGCTTTTCACGGAACTTACATAATGACCCATTACACATATAGCCTGGTTCGTTGGTCCGTTAGACGGCATTGCATTCTCACTACAACCGAACCGCTCCAGAGTTCGTTTTCAGTCGAGCTGAAACGACCTCGTTCAGGTGATCTCGGATCCCGATTGTTTTGGCACGGATCCGGGCGCGATTGCCGTTTTCACATATGCCCAAATGAACCGAGCTAAGGGGGGAAACGCGCCAGGTTCCGAAACAACGAGACAGGTGTGAAAGCACCCTTAGTCTTCATTCATTTCACCAAGTATTCCCGGATCAACTTTGGGGACATTCCCGAATCAACATCTTTGTTGGTTCTAAAGCAACAATTTCCAATCAGCCAATCTGATTTTAAGGAAGGCTTAGATAATTGAACAACTTTCGTATCAATGTATAATTCCCCTATGATTTTAGGGCTGGGGTCTGGGTTGCCAGGTCTGTGTAACAAAACCAGCTCAATTGCGTTTTGGGGGACACTTTAACGCTATCAAAATTGATCCAGAATCGCATTTCAGGAGGTCAAAATCTTCTTCCAGGGTGTTCCACCTTGGTTGAAATAGCATTCCGTGGGGGTGGGGGTTTCGCTTTAACCTGCGGACTAAAAAAATCAACCGCGGCAGTAGTGTAAAAGTAGCCCATTTCCACGGGAAAACCATAGATTTGACAACACTGGCAAGGGTGTCCTATCCTGCTCTTGGAGGGCCAAAGTCCTTGAGAGTTTAGTTCCACCCTGCCCAAATACACTTGCCTGGAATTTTATGGATTGTAACAAAATGGAATGTAGCATTGTATGGATTGTAGCAAAACTCTACAAAATATTGGTCCAGGATCAGGACTGGACACCTCTGTGTTAGGGGTTGTGTTTGGATGAGGCTTTGGATTGTTGTTTGGCATTATTTATGTTCCAGGAGCAACAAAAGATTATAACACAGGAATGTATATTTACCGTATTGTCATCCCAGTGGCAATGCTTTGAGATTTTCTTTACTAGTTATAGCAGAGTCACCTGACACCTAACACCATTTCCAAACAATATTTAATCAAAGTAATGGACAGACTTGTGGCATGTAGCTAAAAGTGGCTTCCACTGAGTTCAGCAAATGTCAAAAATCAGGGGACAAGTGATCCTTGTGATCATTCATTGCAGATAGAGAGAGCGAGAGTCATGGTGGCAGTGGCGGCTCGTGGGTTTTAAAATAGAAGTTATTGAACTGTATATTAATATCACATAATTTTAACATCACATTTGAAATCATTTTGATTTTTGGAGAAAAGAAACGACTGATATATAAATGATATTTATATAAACTATATAAAATTACATACATTTATATATTTTCTGCTCCCATATCTTGAATTTTATGATCATTCGAAATGTATTTTAGTAAACTGAATCATACAGCAAAGTTGTGGTTGTGACACATATATTTGTATATGTTTTTTATTTGCAAATCTCATTTTATTTATTTGTGAATTTAATTCATGTTTGTGAAACTTTAAGATTTATTTGTGGATCTCATTCTATTTATTTGTGGATCATAATCTACTTATTTGGAATTAAGCAACAATTCTACCCCCATACACAACCCTCTTTTAAATAGGCACAAATTGGAATCATACAACAGCTGTTACAATAATGTATAAATGATTTACACATCATTAAAGGGATAGTTCACCCAAAAATTTAAATTTTATGTTTATCTGCTTACCCCCAGGTGTAAGACGACTTTGTTTCTTCAGTAGAACACAAACGAAGATTTTTAACACAAACCGTTGCAGTCTGTCAGTCTTATAATGGAGGTGAATGGGGATCACGGCTTTGAGAGTAGAGATGTGCAACAGTGATCGAGTACTCAAGTACTCGACCGTGACAGCGATGATCGATCATGTAAACAATGATCGATTTTTTTTTTCTTCCCTGATTGGTTATAGCAGCACTTTGGGCGGCGCCCTGAGCTCTGATTGGTTAGCTTGCCACAGGATGCATCAAAAGACGTGAGAAGAGAGAGAATCATGGCCTCAAAGTCACGTAGTGATGTCTGGCTTCACTTTGAGAAGACCAGTGAAAATACAGTTCAGTGCAAGCTGTGCAGCGCCAAGCTGTCACACAAATCTACAACAAGTACAATGCGCTATCATCTAACATTTGTATATAAAATGTCTGGCGATAACAGAACGGCAACTCAGACGAGCATTGCATCATTTGCCGTAAGACCAAAATGCAACGCAGGCAGAACCAAGAAGATGACACAGCTAATCGCTGAAATGGTGGTGAAAGATTTGCTGCCCATTAGTTTCGTCGACGGAGAAGGATTTAAAGATTTCATGCATTACGTTGAGCCCGAGTATGACATTCCGTCACGCAAAACAGTCACGGCAAGAATAGATGCTCTATATGAAAAGACTGCTTCTTCACTGAAGGACAGACTGTCAAAGACAGCGAGGGTGGCTTTCACTACTGATTCATGGACCTCGCTGACCACTGAATCCTACATAACACTAACTTGCCATTACATTGCTGAATGGGAAATGCACAGTGCACTGTTACAGACGTGATCAGAAAGTGCAAATTGAATCCAAAATATTGCTGAAATATTAGAATTAAAAAAAAAAATAACAATAGTGACACTAATGTAGTCTAAGAATGTGAATTTATTGTACTTTCGTGTTTTTAAAGCGCAATCCGAGTTACACTTTCGGTCAAGCTCACATCTGCATTGGCAAATTTTTTTTCAGATGAAAGTTGTAATAGCTAGCCTACGTCTGATTAATTAACATGAACATTTATTACATGCTGAAAGCGCTGCATATCAGTGATTAGTTTCATGCTCAAATGCAATGCCCGATAATGATTATATTGCTTTTAGATGTTTTTTTTAAATTATTATTATTACTGATGTTATAATAATGCAGCCGTGCTTTTTTTCGTCATATTTGTGGGCATAATTCAATTCATATGGCTTTGAAAACACGCAGGCGATTTATGCATTTATGGAAAATAAAACGTAATAAACTTAACTTAAAACTTATAACTTAAAATTTAATA
Organism: Sinocyclocheilus grahami; assembly: GCF_001515645.1. Classification (NCBI taxonomy): domain Eukaryota; kingdom Metazoa; phylum Chordata; class Actinopteri; order Cypriniformes; family Cyprinidae; genus Sinocyclocheilus; species Sinocyclocheilus grahami. The sequence continues at coordinate 869,626 of NW_015505470.1, forward strand.
ACTTAAAAAATAAAACTTAATTACAACTATTACACTTAATAACGTAGATGAAAATATAGCACAAATCTGCCATACATTTATAATGAGAACTTTATAGAAATCTATAGTAAATTCTGTCCTTGCCCATCTTTCAGCGTGCTGTCATGAAAACGCATCACGGCGGGAGCTCGCTCTCTCTCTCTCTGTCTAGCGCATAACTTAGCATCCTATTGTGCAGATACAAGTTGTAATGTTACGTCTGCTATGTATCTAAGTTATCTGATTTATCATAGGATGTGTCATAGAATGAGCTTCAGTTTATTGGCATAAAGTCACTCTTCACCTCAGGCAGCTATTCCTTTTTTAGATGCTTCTTTATTAATAACATTGCTTCATCATAATCATAATCTAACATGTCCTAATCATGTGTTCATGTTTTAATAGACAGGTTTTCATGTCATATTTTTATTTTTAACATTTTCATAACAATCTTCAGATTTTTTCATTATATCAATTACGGACATCGGCTTCACAAGCCCGCCCCCGATTACTCGATTAATCGTTTTTGAAACCTATCGATGATCAAAATGAGAAATTTCCCAAAATGCCCATCCCTATTTGAGAGTAAACAAAAACATACACAAACCAAACCAAACTAAACCCTGCGGCTCGTGACGATACATTGATGTGTAAAGACACAAAATGATTGGTCTGTGCAAGAAACTGAACAGTATTTATATAATTTTTTACCTCTGATTCACGCAATGTCCGAACTGTTTGAACTCTCCTGAGCGGCGGCGCGTCCTGTTGAGCGCGTTCTCAACAGCCGGCGCGTCGTCTTCTTGCTTTATGGCGGATCGCAGACTTATAAGTGCATTACCACCACCTATCTCTCAAATGGACCATTGACACTCTATCTACAATCTCAATTAGGAGTGTCAATTATAAATAGTTGGAGTATCACTATAAATAGTTATACATGATAAAAAGAAGGCTTTAAAAAGATCGGTATCTGTGATCGGTATCGGCAGATACTGCTTTCTGCGATCGGCTTCAAAAATCCTGATCGGAGCACCCCTACACTTGAATGTTTAAAATGGTAAGACTCAAAAGCACGTGCAAATGATACATTCCGTCATCTGTCTTGAGCGTCTTTCACGTTGAAATATTTGTGGGAATTTCCTGCATTACAAGCGCGGAAACTGCGGGAATCAGTAGAATTATGCACAATCCTCGCAATCCCACACTGAAATTCAAGCCCTGGATGTATACATTTTTCTCAGGTATAATGTATCTGGCTCTGTAAACTGTTGTTTGGATTGGCACTAAATGTTGTATTGAGCTCTTTGTCTGTCTGGTTACTGGTATAAAATGATGTCCATGTTGGACGCTCAATGGTTGGCTTATCCATTTGGTTCAATGAACCGGATGGTTCAGTAGGGTTGAGACCGATATAATTGAGCTGGTGTAATTGGAGCATGCTTGAAATATTGATCTGTGAAATGTGGAAAATCCCACATACTGCTGCCAAACAACAGACACTGACAGCAACACTGCTGTGACAAAGCCAGTTGCTTACTTCATCATTGAATCAGCATATACTGTGTAAGCTGTGTGTTATAAAATGACAAAAAGGATTATGACTTAGCAGTATATTGAACATTTACGGAAGTGTTGTTATTGTTAACTATAATTAAAACTATTAAAATAATTTTTGTAATTGAAATAAAGCTGAAATAAAACGTATGTTGGCTTCAACTAAATGATATAAGTTCTAAAATGACTAAAGCTGAAATAAAATAAAGCTAAATAGATATATAAAAAAAAATAAAAGTGAAAAAAAACATAATTACTCAAACCTAAACTAAAATGTAAATGAAAACTGAAAAATTTATAAATAAAATGTCATTAAAAACATTAATAAATACTAAAATCATATGTAAATAATCAAGTAACCCTGCTTTACCATATATTTAGTATTGTTTGTTTTAATGTATTTTATTTTACGATAATGGTAATCGATTTGTGATCGGAGAAATGACAAACGCTACTCTACACTGCTCAAAACTTTTTTGCTCAAACGCGTTTGAATCGTCAGTGGCAAATTCTTTAAATATAAAAACGTACTTACGTTTTTTTATAATCGGATTTGGAATATTTGGGTTGAACTGTTCTGGAACAGTGTTGTAAATCCAACCCCGGGCTGGACTCCGCTTCGTCCACGGTGAAAGCCGATCCGGCGATCCACAGCGTGAAGTTGATGTATTTCCTCAGCGACCAGCACGGATCATCTCTAGGCATGACGAAGCGGATATCGTCCTCTTTTGGAAGGCCAAACAAAGTAATTTCGCTTTCACAATGAAACACACAGCGCCTTCATGACATGGCGGCGGCGGCGGCAACAACAACAATACTACAGCGACAATAAAAGTTAATAAAAGTAACATTTGGGTGGCGTTATGCAAGTCTTCCCACATCGTGACGTACACATGTGGGGGCGTGTTAGAACGAGCCGTTTTAGGTAGGCGTGGTTGACTCTTTAACTTTTATAAAGAATATCTCTTTGGATTTGAGACTTTAGTCTTTGCAACTTTACAGATCTTCTTTATGCACCAAGAGCTTGTAACACTCCAAAGAGAAAAGAAAAATTTAAATCGCATCATATGACCCCTTTAAAATGCTCCAATGACACTGATGTCTTTCAGTTATAAAAAGCTGAATAACCAGCTTTTGGGTGTTTGGAAATTCTTTGATGGTTATAATGTCTGATCTCAATTATTTACTTGCCTGTAATGATTAAAGTTACATAATGTAATATCGCCTTACTATACGTTACTGTATGTGTCATTAGTTTTAATGAGTAACAGTAGCCTGGGGGCAGATATACAGTTCTAACCATAATGTATCACAAACCCTTGAAGAACCATCTAATGAGTGGCACACAGAGCAAGTCTCGACTCATGTCAAGCGTGTTTCTTGCATGTATGCTTCCAATTAAAGAATTGATTGAGGCCTGAAGGGATTGACCTGAAGAAACTGCCGTATCTGTCATGAACGCTGTGCTTTCTACACTCTCACGCAACATTATAAATCTTTCTCACACCGCTGTGACCGGACTGTAGCTTCTGAAGTGTAAATCATGTTTGTTTTGAGACCTGGAGCAATTTTTTGCACTCGTTCTTAAAATGATTAAAGCAAGGAATTGTGTGAGTAGAGCGGGTTCGGGATTTTTGTGGAAATGCTGTTTTCTGGAGGCAGAATCTCATGTCTGGGACTGCATTGCTATGCAGCCGATGGGCAGCCCAGTTCAGCTGCTGGTTTGTCAGCTGTTTGCCTTAGCTTGTGCTCCTCCAGATTCTTTGACCTTTGATCCCTGACCTGCCATTAGGCTTGTGCATTTTTTGATGTTAAAATGCTGTTTGCAGGTTAATATTTATAAGTAAGCCATTTGCAGGTAGATTTCAACATTGTGACCAGTACAAATAAAAGCAGTGCAATCAGTACAAATAAAACAGATTTGAATGATATTAAAGGGGTCCTATTATGCTCTTTTACAAAGTCTTGATTTTGTTTTGGGGGTGTACTAGAACAGGCTCTCATACTAGGTTGTTTGAAAAACAAATTTTTTCACATATTTTACATTATTACAACACCTCTCTCCCCAGTCTGGCATGAACGGCTCGAATAGTTCCTGTATCAAATGAAGGCCCGCCTTCTGAAATACGAAATGTGCTGTGATTGGTTAGCTGGGCCAGTGTGTGTTGTGATTGGCACCTGGTCGGGAAACGTCATGCTCCTTACCATAGCCGCCTGCAAGCTTCAGTGTAAATATTGTGTCAAAAACAAATCATTTTGAGCATGATTTAAACCCGGATGATTGTAACCACTCTAAATCTCCGACATAGTGATAACACTCGTTGCCTTCCCTTGTGCAGCTCAACCAGGTTTCGTCCCATTCGTTGATATTTGTGATATCACAAATCCCGGAAAATATGCGTTGTAGTCCAAACGAGTCGTTCGTTGTGGTTTTTGAAAAGTGATTTCTGTTAAATAAAATATCTCCTTTTGAAGTGGACTTTGTAACTTTGTAGATCTTTTTTATGCTCAAACAGCAACATGACAGACTAACTAAAGTTGAAATGTGAAAAAGCATAATAGGACCCCTTTAAATTATTTTCAAATCTATACTAGAAAATCATCTTGCATCTTGCAATTTTAATAATTTCATATTTATTGTTTTAAGGTATTGTAGCTATTGACTTATTGAACTTAATTAACCTATTTAACAGAGTTGCAAACTGCTCATATTTTGTCAAAATTCACTGTTTCCCCCCCCCCACAAATTAGGTTACCTACATGATTTGTGCAAATTAAAAGTGTTTGACTTCAGTTGCAGCCAGCGAGCCTGACAATCCCGCTTCTGGACAACTGAAAGCATTGTGATGCAGATTTTTCCTCGATAAATATGTTACTAGTTTCTTGAAGATATAAATATCTAATACTATATACAGCACATAGCAACACTAATCTGCATGTTAACTACAGTTAAGTTGATAACACAAAGCAAAGAGCTCATTAGCATTTAAAGTAACATGGACTAAAACAGCGTGCTGAAAACAGATCTGATTTTGACAGGGTAAAAAGGGTGTTTTTTACACTACCATTGAGAAATTTTAACCAAAGTATGTTATAGACTTTTCATTAAGACCCTAAAGAATCAAATCAACTTGTGGAAAATGGGCATCCGATGACCCCTTTAGTATATTTATTTAATCAAAGTCTATTTATTCTTAGTTTTTGATTACAGTTATTAATAATAGTTTTTCTTTTTTAATTTTATTAATCCCTAATTATAAATATTATTGATTATTATTATCAAATAATCTAAAATATTAATACTCAAAAAATGTTCATGTTTGCTTGAAGCCTGTTCTTATACATTACCACTTAAGTAGGCTATTTCCTCTGATCTGTTATTATCTCATATTTTTCACACTTTTTGATTTTCCCTGATTTTATTTCATAGCCATTGCATATTGGGTCTGTTATTTTTGAAAGTTGTTTATTAGACCTTGGCTGAGAACGGGACCTCTTGAAAATTTCATGGGATAATTCTACTCTGTAGTGAAGTTTGTAATGTTCGATTTGTCTCGTTCTGCTTGTTTAAACTGCAAGGATGTTAAAGTGCCACTCAGTTTTCAGCATCACGCGCTCTTCACACTGCCAACATGAATGAAAATGAGTTTTCTGCAGTCAGAGGTTTGTGCAGAATTTCATGAAAGCATCATCTCATCTTCTGCCTCCATGAGCCGTCTTGTGTTTATTTGAAATCTTTGATATGGTTTTAAAGTCTGTGTTATGGGCTCTGACCGCAGCATTTGCATGTGTTGTTGACAATGGCAACAAAGGAACTAGACCGAAAAAGTACTGGAGTCTCCCTTTAATAATCACAGTTCAGCTCTCAAACGCATATCTGCATTCACAAACAGTCTGTATCATGTCTGTTAGACTTTCTCTTGACCATTATAAGTTTGTGAACCTGTATAATCATTTGAGCTGCTTCAGAGCAGAATCAAAAGAGGGCTTTTCATATTTAAGCTTTACAAACTATTTCAAGTCGCCCAGCCTCACAATCACTTTCATTTAAGTGATTGAATAGTGTTGCATACCCAGACTGTTAATTATCTTTATGAAGTCTCATTCACTTTACAGCTTTCAGACCAAGCTCTACCCACTCAAACAGGAAGCAGCTGTCTGGCTAATATTAAAAAAACAACCAATCACATTTGGTTTTTGCTCTAAATGTTATATTGAGTTGAACTCAGCTGAAGGTTGGAGTTTGTGAAAATATGTACAGTATGCATCAGATGGGCATTTGGTATTCATTCAACACAATCCAATATCTGTTTACAGTACTTAGAGGAAATCATATACATTTTTGTACAATGTAAATGAAAGGCTTATTTTTTTTTTATATATACTGCCGTTTAAAAGTTTGGGTTCAGTAAGACTGACATTTTAAGAAATTATCTGGTCATAAGTAGAAGTAAAGACCGTTCAACATTCTATTCATCAAAGAATTCTGAAAAATATCAGTTTCCACCAAAATATTAGGCAGCACAACTGTATTCAACATAGATAATATAGTGAAATAATAAATATACTAAAATGTATTTGAAATACATTATATGCTAAGTATACTACAAATACATTTAAATATTCATGTACTTAATAAAATACCCTGCAATTGTACTTACTAAACTGGTATACTTACGGTGCTAGTTCACACTTGTCATGTTTGGTTCGATTAAAACGAACCCTACTGCAATTGTTCTGTTAGTGTGGTTCGTTTGAGCATGTGTGAACGCTGCCATCCGAACCCTGCTGCGCACCAAACAAGAGGACCGAGACCGCTGAAAAAATGGGTCTCGGTCCGCTTCCAAACGAACTCTGGTGTGGTTCGAATGATGTATGAACGCAACACAGACCAAATACTTCTAAACTAACCCAAAACAGGAAGTAATGACAAGATGCGACGCTGACATGATTTGACGACACTGTGTAAAACCAAAACAAAATTAGCAGAGGGCAAACGTGGAGCAACGATGAGGTAAAGTGCCTTTTATGAGCTCCTTGTGAGTTTGGTGGTGAAAATAAAATTATATGTGCACGCAAGAATGTGCGCGCTTAGTCCATCAGACAGGATTAGGTATGTTAGACTTAAAGTCTAACACCGGCTGCATCCGAAAACTCTAAAATGCTGCCTTCGGAGGCAATTTGTCAATTTGTGTAAATGTATATTTCTGACTAACTTTTTGCACTTTTTATGTTATTTCTAGTGAGAAATCAGTATTTTAGTAATTAAATATTCGTTTAGTTATCACAAAAACTCGTTCTATTTTGTTGTAGATCATTAAACCGTTACGCTGCCTCAGAAGCCTGCCTGAAATCAGTTTCATGAGGTGCCTTCGTGCTAAAAAGCTACCTGCAAAGTCATTGCCTCATAAGGCAGCGAGGCAGTAAGTCTTAAGTTTTCAGATGCAGCCGTCGTGTCTACAACGGACGCGAGTGGCGCGACAAAAAACTATAGAACTCATTATAATCAGTGATGCTGTCTACACTGGATGCGGTGCGACACGACATATCCCCGACAGTAAACTGCTGCCGCATTCTATTTATGATGTATTGACACAAATTTTAAATGATTTTCAACGATCGCTTTGTCGCATCCGGTGTAGACACGGTGTAACGCACCTTTTGTTTGGGGTGTCCGGTGAGTATATATACGTCATTCAAGACGACCAATCAGGTTGTGAACGTATCACTATGCCTTTAGGTTCGCTGTTTTTAGGTTCGCTGTCAAAAATGCCAATGTGAATGCTAAGTGGGCCAGGACCAAATGTATCATTTTCCTTTTTGGTCTGGACCAAACGAACCGAACTACAAGTGTGAACACACCCTTAAAGTCTGCTAAATTGGAACAACTAATTTTGTACTTAATGCACTTTGTGCAGAAGTAGTGCTGAAGTGCAACTAAAGATATACTGAAGTATATTTGATTGTGCTAAAGTGGAACTATTGCAAGTATACTTTAGGTACACTTTAAATATATTACATTTAAAGACCGATATTATTCAAAGATCATAGTCTTCATCAAAAGTGACATTAGCACACATTTTAGGCTTAATATTAAGAAAGTTGTACTCCAAAAAAAGTTTAATTATAATTTAATCAGTAAGTCTCGAGCAAGATGTCAGTAAATATGTTAATAGATTTGAATTCTACTTTGTATGAAATGAATGTATTTTAAATATATAACTTTTTTACTAGGGTAGCAGCAAATCAGCACATTAGAATGTTTTCTGAAGGATCATGTGAAAGTAAAGAAAATCCAGCTGTGCCATCAGAGGAATAAATTATATTTTAAAATATATTAACATAGAAAACAGTTATTTTAAATTGCAATAATATTTAACAATATTACTGGTTTTACTGTAAACCAGTAATTACTCATTAGAGAATACTTCTATCGAAAACATAAAGATCAATCCCACACTTTTTAACTATAGTATGTATATATTTAATAATAATTTATTAATAATAGTAATAATCAGCGCAAATTTCCTGTTCTTGGCAGTCATGTTTTGCTTGTGTTTGGCATTGTTTCTGTATCCTCTATGTGTATTGTAGGTTCATGTTTGTTGTGAACTGTTGTGTTCCGATTATCTAGGGAATGAAGAGAACAGGATTGCTTCAAGTTTCAATGAATATATGTTCCTCTTACCCTCTCTAAGTCCCTGCCCCCACCAGCCCATCCTAATCATAATAAAACGTGAAGAGACAGTGTAGCGTGAAGAAATGTGCGTCCCCGAGCACACTCGTTCTGTCGCTCTCATCAGGTTTATTGGGGCAGAATGAGGATTGCTCTGGAGATGAGACCCCATCCTTCAAGCACTTTGAGACAGTGAAAGGGGTCAATAGGACAGAAGGTGTGGTCGCTGTTACTATCATGCTTGAGGCATGTTCTGCTGTGATCATACATATTTTAAGACCTGCCTGCCAATAGGATTCAAGGAAAGTGTAACCCACAAAATGGAAACAAAGAGGAAGAAACCCAATGTTTTTTCCTCATTAGCTCATTTTTTTAAGTTGATTGAACCAAATGTGGTGATCAAAATGACTTTACCATGGTACATTGATGATAGATAACAGAAAAAATTAGCATTTATCAGCCGATACCGATATGGTGGCCGATATATCGTGCATCCCTAATATCAGATAGTTATTGTTCTTTAGTTAACCTATTCATAGCACTCCAGTATACTTCAAAGAAAACCACATTGCTTCCATGGTAGATGTTCAAAAACGTAATATCAAAAACCTATCTAAATAAACAGCGTATTACCATGCCACACAAGAAATTCCCATGGTACTATTATGTTTTGTGGGCGTTTGCCATGGTAGTGTTCTTGAAAGCTTTGCGTCTGAAAGCATCACTTGCCTTTGTATCACCTCAGTACTTTTTTGTAAAGGGGTGCCACTTCCTAAGTCATGGCTCTGTCACTGTACCATATTTAAAAAAACATGTTGTTACCATGAAAAACATCTAAAAAATGGTATTACCATTTAAATGATTCTTTGAATTAACACAGTTGATTCATATGGTTGATAAGGCCTCTAACACTAGCTTGCTCTATTCTTTTTCTATTCTGTCTGTTTTCTTTTTATTTATTATATAATAAAAAACCTTGCTACTACGTTAAGCTAACTGAGGCTTGTTATAGCATTTGCGTATCATTGCTCTTTTGTTGTTTTTGATTGCTTCTATTGTCCTCATTTGTAAGTCGCTTTGGATAAAGTGTCTGCTAAATGACTAAATGTAACTGTATGTGTGTTTTGTATAACATCCTGTGTAGCAGTGCTTCTGTATCACTTCCTGTGTGCAATTCATTGATAACTTGTTTGGTTAGTCCAGTCTCGTACTAATAAGCTTAAGAGCTCAGAGAGGCAAAGACGCACAAATCATTTCGAATACAACCAAAAACCCGCAAATGACTCTGTAATCCAGAGGCTGCTGTTGGCCAACAAATAACGGAAAAATTAGGTGCTAAATGTTTTCTGAGCAGCTTAGCATAATAATTTTTCCCCTGTTACAATGGCATCATATTACAGATCTACTGCTATTGTAGAGTGATTACACTGCTGCTAAATCAGCTTCCTAGTGGTGTTTTTGAGAGACATGGCTTGGGAACCAGCTGCTGTTTGACTGATTTGGGATCAGTAATAGTTTAATGGATTAGGGGTTTGAGAAATTGTTTTGTTCTATAGTTTGTTTTTCTGAAATGGTTTTATGACACGAGTAACATGTGAAGTGTTAAAGGGATAGTTCACCCAAAAATTAACATTCTGTCATCATTTCCTCACATTTACATTGTTTCAAACCAGTGTGACTTAGGCTACTTTCTTCTGTGGAACATAAAAGGAGAAACTTTTCAGAATGTGCCAGCTGCTCTTTTTCATACAGCGAAAGTGGACTGTGTTCCAAAAATGGAACCCTAGGGCTCGTGCTGTATCTTCCCAAGTCTTAAAGTTGGCATGAAATGGACATTTTTAAAATGCGTATTAATGATCTTACTGTGAACAATTCATCCATTCATGTGTTTAGCCTTCTCGTAGCTCAAACAGTAGACAGTGGTGCTAGTAATGCCAAGGTCGATTCCAAGGGAATGCATGCAGTTATAAATTGTAATTATATTTGAATGCTATATATGTTGCTTTGGATAAAAGCATCTACCAAATGCATTAATAATAATCGTAAAAACAATAATGTTTAATTTTTAGTTTGTCCTAAATGACAGACTTCTCCCTGGTGAGGTATACTGGACTAATAGAATCAATTTATCTGCTTAAACACCAGTCCTTTCTTACAACCTCAAGCTGTCATTCAGATCTTTCTTTTTCCATAATCTGTTGCATTAGGATGTACATCACAGATTGGAAGAAATGCTAATACTGTTTCTGTGATACAATTTCTTTGTGAGACGAATTGACCAAAATTGAAATCATTATTCACTTCATCTCTTCATTATTCACTATTTTCATTGCAAATGTCGTAAACTCTATTATATAGTGATTTATGTTAAATTTTAGCTGGCAAAAGCTGTTGAGTATCAGGTTGTGGCACAGGTTTATGTCAGTCTGAATGCACTTTATTGGCTTGGATGTGTGTTTGATGTTTGTTTCTGTGATGTCTTCTGCATAGAGACTGCTCACAGATCTGTGACATTCATAGCTAGTTCAAAGTATATCCCTGAGAATAATTTGATTTTTTTTAATTTATTTTTTTAAGGAACTGAAGTCTGCTGAGTCCAAGATATAGGTACACAAGATACTGTGCATTTGTTCCCATGATACATTTAAACTGAATTAAAATGAGGGCACAAATTAGAACAACATGGCCATGATTTAAATAAAATGAGGGAACAATATTTTTTCCTCATGTCAAGATGAACACAGTGGAATTTTTAACCAGATTATTTTTGTTATATGATCTCGGTTGTGGGTGCCATTAGACTCTTTACTGGATAATAAGTAAAGATTTACTAATAAAATCCTTCTCTGATGAGGAAGATTTTCTTTGACAATATTTTATCAGGCATGTTTATCAATCAGTCTATTTTTTTTCTGTTAGTTGATTAGAAAACCAGCATTGCCACGATGCGAAGGACTCACTCTTCGGATGGGTTCTTTATAATGAATCAGTGAAACAGGTTAACAAAACAGTCTGATTCAGTTTGTGATTCTATCTTTTTACTGGATAATATGTAAAAAATAGCTGAAAACGTCTTTGCCTATACTGAATCAGTGAAACGGGTTAACAAAACCATCTGAATCACTCAGACAGCTCAGTAAGAAAAGTAACCAAAGTACCATGACATTAATGCTCTTTTCCTCTCTAATCTCTTGTGAACTGGATTATGAAGCTCTTCCCGTTTCCACAAAGTCACGCAAAATAATTACAGATTTTCCCGTCTTATTGAAATCAGATTTTCTAACTTTTCAGTCCATAGTTCTTTCATTTTCACTTGGCATTAACGAAAAACATCCATTTGATTTCTCGGAGGATTGATGTTCTCTGCTTTGATTGTTGTGGCCTGGATCGGCAGTGCTTCAGAATGTTTAAGCTGTGATTTTGTTTGTTGGCCACTAAAAGCTTAAAGACAGTTTTCCATAGAAAGAGAGAGCAGCGCGTCGGAAAAGAGAGAAGTAGAAAGCGCGAGGGAGCAAAGCCTTGAGAATTTTTATTTTGGCCCAGTCCTGCCCTCTGCCTTCACTCTTAGCCACCCCAAACGCCCCTTCCCCCCTCCCTCCCTCATTCACACATTCAGGAAACAGGGGACCCTGCCAGAAGCCCTTTCTGTTTCCGGGAATCAGGCCCACAGGGCTGCTGTGTAGTGGGCCGGCTCTGACGTGAAGGCTATTGTTCCCGTGCGGAGCTCCATTGTGCAGGGGAAGGAACAGCAGCAAAAACAAAAAACACCCGCGGAAGGAGCTGAGAGGGAGGGAGGACGAGATGTCTGAGCTATTTCTGTAAAGAGGCTCCTTCCCCAAGAGCAGCCCACTCGCCGATGAGATACGGCTACTCTTGCGTGTTCAGCTGCAGAGTTTATCGCTGTGATCTATCTCAGGAGTATGCCATGTTAATGGCTGACGCACATATTAAAAAAATACATGTGACTCATGAGAATAGAGGATCTGATGTCTGTGGAAACATCAAAACTTGTGTGTTTGATGAAAGCCTTACTGTGTGTACACAAGCAATGTATTTTCCGCTCTGTGGTCAAGGGCAGAAATCCCTGCTGGAAAAACCATGTCACACCAGCTTAACATGTTCAGGCTGTTTTTTTGTTTTTGAAGTGGGAGAGTACAAAAATACATACTTTCAAAATCAACTGGTCGATTCATTGTTCTTGAGCGAGGCTTGTGTAATTGAGGTGATTTCAGGCTCGGATATGTTATGGGTTTAAGACCTCCAGACACATTTTTAACTTGACATGCTGTCAACTCTTGTAGTAGTACGTTCAAACTACAGTGCAAGATTTAATGATGCAACCATTCTGTCTGAATGTGTGTGACTGTGGCGCTTTAAAGGATATGAAAGGCAAAAAAGGCTATTCCAATAATATTTTACTGTGCAAACTAAAGTCTAAAGCACTGCACATTGTTAGCATGTTATTTAAAATGTAGTTTAAGTGTTTTCAATGTGGAGTCACGGGGGTACCTCCAGGGGGTATGAGGGAAGGAAAATAAAGCAATAAGCCCAGTGAAGCTGTGGTTTACAGTGAATTTATTACAGCTAAGGGGCGTTGTTAGGCACGACGTGAAGTGGAGTGTCTAAAACCCCCTTAGCTGTTATAAATTCACTGTAAACCATGGCTTTACGGGGCTTATTGCTTTTATAAAACTGGTTATTCCATATACGTAGTAAGGTTTCACAGAATAAAACAGAGCAAATAAAGTGTAATGATATTAATAAAAACAGTATTCTGCACCAAATAATGTAGTTCCTCAGAAACGGTTGTGGTTGTGGTAAACAAAGGTGTATGTTTGTAGTGTAATTTACAACAGCTTCGAACGCGGCTCAACCAATCAGAATCAAGGACCGGAACTATCCGTTTTATAATAAAGATTTTACTGTGTATTTTTAGGGCTGCACAATTAATCGGAATAAACCCGAAATCGCAATATGGCTTTATCAAATCACAAAGTCTACGATTTATTTGAATACATGTATGTGCTGTTTGTTTCAGAGTGAAGCAGGGCACTCTTTTATACCAAAATACCTAAGACATAAATATTAGTATTGTAAATTTACAGTTGTACTGTAAAATATAATAATAAAAATAAGAGTAATATAACAGCAGCAACTATTTTACTGTGGTATATTATAATAGTAATTTCTTATTTTGTTTAGTAAGTTATAACAACATCAGCAATAATAACTGCAATATTGAAATAAACATTTCTTATTTGGTTTATTAATAATAATCTTTATAAATTTCCCCGAATTGTGTTGTCTTGTGTCAAAATTAATGTTACATTATTGCAATGAACATTTAGTTGATATATTAAGTTATCATATTTACTACATTTGACATTATTGCTTTTTGATTGTGCTTTCTAAATACTGGTTAGAAATCAATAGATTAATCACAATTATTTCTTTCTGTTGAGGACCCGGGCTTTAGGAGCAAGAAAAAGAAAATCTGAATCTCCATACAGTTCTGCAAATGTTTATTTGTTATATTTTACAGAAACGTTCATAATTTGCTGTGGCTTCAGTGCAATAACAATATGAAAGCCGAGTATTTATTTTGTCATGCAGTGAAAGGAAAACTCTCACAACAGAATCATCAAACTTACAATGATGTTTGAAAACCCCCTTATTTCAGTCATGGTAGTTGGCCTGCTGTTCAAATGTGGTCTGTTAGCTCTAACTAGTCTTAGCAATCTACTAGCACTAACAATATTCACAAGTTGGTAGTCTGTTGGTCAACCATTTTGACCAGTTTGGAGCAGCTAATGACTGTAAGTGTCCTACTGTAAACTGTGTAAACTAGTTAAGTTTCCAATCTGTGTCCTTTATGTAGAGGATGTTTTGAAAGCAAACTAAATTCTGACAGAGGTCATGCCGGGTCACAAGGGAGTACTTAAAGCTGAATCTGATCCTGGTACAGGACATGAAGCCATTGGCAAGACACACTAAACAGATTATGGGCAGCACATGGGGCAGGGGAAAGTTTAGGGTGATGGAAAGTCAAATACACAAATTTATTATGCAACACTACCATCAGCGCTGCAAAGCTTCTATAGGCAGTTACAACATAACAGTTGATGTAAAGCAGAGCAAATTAATGCTGAAGTGTGTCATTTCTGCATAGCTGCAAAAATAATGATGTAATGTTTCTGAGAAAACAAGACCGAAAAATAATAACGCATGGCCCTTGTGGGCTTGTTTGGATATGTTTGGAAACTATCATTAGTGGTGCTTGCTGAGGACAGTATGTCAACCAGTAGCGATTCCACTATACTGTTTATCTGTGGTGGATTATAATTCACTAGATTATCAATAAATAGTTATGTAGCATATAAAACATTTCTGGGTTGAATTACCTAAAGAAATGGCTGCATTGTTGTATAACCTTACCGTAATGTAAGATGTTTTTTTTTCTGCTCAGGTTTTACTAGGTATTTTTAAGTAACATTTTTATACCATTTATATTAATATATAATGTAATTAATTAGAATTCATTAAAAATGAATTCATTCAAAAATAACATTTATATTAATTAATGTATAAATGTTATTGAGATTTGGGGGGTGACATAGTAAGTAGTAATTTCATTTTATTGAGCAAAGGTGCATTCAATTGATCAAAAGTGATTAAAAGACCAATAATGTCTTGTTCAAATTAATGCTGTTCTTTTGAACTTTCTTTTAATCCAAGTGTCTTAAAAGAAATGTATTATGGTTTCTACAAAAATATTAATCTGTATAACCATTTTTAACAATAAGAAATGTTTCTTTAACAGAAATCAATATATTAGAATGATTTATGAAGGATCGTGTAACACTGAAGACTGGAGTAATAACTGCTGAAAATCCAGCTTTGCCATCACAGGAATGAATGACATTTTAAAATATATTAACATTAAACTGTAATAATATTTCCCAGTATTACAGTTTTTACTGTATTTTTGATTTAAATGCAGCCTTGGTGACCTTAGGTACTGTTAAAAAAAATATTTCGACCTTTTGAATGGTACTATACTGTGAAAATCAAATTACTATTGTAAATATTCTATTAGCATATTTTTTCAAACACCTTTTCTAAAAAAAAAATTCCTTTGTCTTTCAGGTTTCCCAAAAAAGCGAGCAGGTGAGTGCAGTGCATCCTTTCCGTTACTCTTTCCTAGTGAAACACCCTCATAGCCCCAGAGAGAAGTACGGCAGTCAGGCAGACAGCTAATGGCGGTTCTCTGCAGACAGCGATATGGGCAGGTTGAGCGTAGACACAACACTGATGCTGCCGCTGATATGAACATGTGATGATAAAACGCTCAGATTCACAGCATTAGCTCAGGCTTTACATACTTGTAGAGGTTGAGTCATATCTTTTCTTGCAGTTTTGCCTTGTTTATTTGCTTGTGAGCAGGATCCAAAATGTACACATGCCAAATGTGAATTAAAAAATTGCCATTGACAGGTTCGCAGAACTCACCAACTTATATATAATCTAGTTGTAAGAATCATAATCTGATTGCACTGAAACAAATTTTTACTTGGAGGAAAAAAGTTTTTATTTTCCCTGAATTAACATTAATGTTCAAAAGTTTGAGGTCTGTAAGATGCTCACCAAGGCTGCATTTATTTTGTCAAAAATACAGCAAAAACTGTAATATTATGAAATATTATTTAAATTGAAAATAACTTATGTTCTAAATATATTTTAAAGTCTAAATATGTTTTGTCAGAATTCTTTGATGAAAAGAAAGTTCAAAAGAATAGTATTTATTTTAAATTGAACATTACAAACTTCTAGTCAATTTAATGTGTCCTTGATGAATAAAGATATTTCTTTCAAATTAAATTATTTACTCATCTCAAATGTTTGAATGGTAGTGTACATGTATTTGCGTTAAGCCATCAAAAAAAAAAAAGAAAACCTACATTGTCTTTAAAGGGATAGTTCACCCAAAAATGAAAATTCTGTCATTAATTCCTCACCCTCATGTCCTTCCAAACCTGTAAGACCTTCATCTTCTGAACACATTTGTGTTATATTTTTGATGAAATCCGAGAGCTTTCTGACCCTGCATATTAGACAGCAATGCAACTACCACATTTAAGGCCCAGAAAGGTAATAAAGACATTGTTAAAATAATCCATGTGACATCAGTGGTTCAACTGTAATTTTATGAAGCTACGAGAATACTTTTTGTGCTCAAAGAAAACAAAAATATGACTGAATTCAGCAACATTTTCTCTTCCTTGTCAGCCGCCATTCACGAGAGTACCAGAATGCATATGTATGATGCTGCTGACGCAGGAGCCGACTAATCGCACGTTTATTAATAAAGCATTTAAATCATAATAATGAGCCTTTAACCCCTTAACTGTCACTCACATTTTTGAACATAGACGTGTTGAAACGAAAACATTTTGTAACATGATATTGATGTGCCATTTTCATGGTAATGCAATGTTTGATTTTAAAATGGGTTTCAAAGGATGAATTTTGAGATTTGAAGTTTTCAGCTGATAGAGAAGTGTGGCAACAGAGAAGACTTTTTTTGACAAAGGTCAGAACTCCTGTTATGATGTAGATTTTTGAGGTGCACTCTTGTCAAAAATTAATCTATAACTTTTCCTACATAATTTTTTAACAAAAACATTGGTAAAATGTATATTTAGGAGTCTTAGACCTTTCCAACGATATATAGTTTGTCATGATTAGATTAGGATTTAATTGTAATATAGTGAAGTAAACTTAGGTGTCCCACAGAGGGGACGGGTGAGAGTTAAAGGGTTAATTGCCTACATTGCCTAAAAAGTGCTCAAGCACACGCATAAAGCTTGCCACCGCGCATGAGCAGAAGTAATGATTATGTATGTTTCAGAGGAAAACAGTAAGAAGGCTGCATTAACAATTTTAACAAGTTATTGATAAGCTAGTGCTTTCTTTGTTTTCGGTTTAAGAGATATTAGCGACACTGACTCGTCATCTCCGCAGTAGTGGATGCAGCTGTATGCATCTTTCTTACGGATTACATAATCTGAGAATATTTGTTTTCCATTTGAATTGGTTCATTTGAAAGTAAACATTTCACTCTCTATAGATATATTTTCATATCTGTAAGGCAAGCATACACAGAGTTTTGACGTTTCACGGAGACCGAGATGGCAGAAAGCGCATCCTGTTTGCTTTCATTATTTTACAAAAGCGCAATGTTTTGTTGTTATTGTGAGTGCACACAAATAAAGGTAGAGTCTCAGGGTGTCTGCGGGTCCTTAAAAAGTCTTAAATAACGTTTTCCTAATATAAGGCCTTAAAAAGTCTTAAAATGTCTTAAATTCGGATTCGATGGGTCTTAATTATTTTTGGTCTCATTACCGCTAAAATATTCTTAAATATCCGTCTGATGGACCTGATGACTTTACAATCATTGGACAGACCGACCCACGATAAGTTACTGTGTCGTCAGAGAGAATTGCAGTAAGTTAGCAGAATACAGAATACAAGCTCGCGCTGAGGCTCACTCTGTTTGTCTCGAGACTTCAGAACAAATGAGCGTGACAAGTGAGCTATTTTACTCAATATTCTCACGACGCAAAAACAAACGAACATTCAAAACACCTACAGAGCGCACGCATTACGTGAAGTCTAGTGCGCGTGCGCATTTGCAGTGCGCTCTGCTTGATCACTGCATGATTCAGTCTATCAAAATACATTCAGAATGATCACAAATTCAAGTAATGGGGGCAGAAAATGT
Source organism: Sinocyclocheilus grahami (assembly GCF_001515645.1). Taxonomy (NCBI): domain Eukaryota; kingdom Metazoa; phylum Chordata; class Actinopteri; order Cypriniformes; family Cyprinidae; genus Sinocyclocheilus; species Sinocyclocheilus grahami. The sequence goes on from NW_015505470.1 coordinate 887,658, forward strand.
GTATATTTATACTCAAGTTCACAGGGAAGAGTGCCTTTTTTTCTCCAAAAATTACCATATACAAATGTGATATTGATTTTTTTACAACAGTTCAATAAACTAGAAGTTTTATTAAGAGACTTACGTTTAAGACACCATATTGCCTGTTTTTGCACTTTTTCGCCAACAAAAATAATTCCAAACAAAGCCACGGTGCTGTTTTGCGTCTCTGAGCAACAATGACGGTGTTTCGTTCCCGAATGAATCAACCGTTTAAACGG
>NW_015505470.1:887999-891945 GCF_001515645.1 Sinocyclocheilus grahami
TATCTTTTCATTTTTTTTTATTATTTCAAATATCAGTATTCAATGTTTTATGTTTAATATATCAAAACATTATTTATGCATTTGTAACTGCAGGTTAAATGCATTAATGTTCTGCATTAAACAGCGTGTAAACACATCTAAATGCCACTTCAGGTGCAGTTTATGTCTGGATTGCAAAGATGAATTTTGTTGATACTGATTTTATTTGCTTGGTAAAAGCCCAAATGTCTTATTCGTATTCACTGATTAAATGCGTGTGCTCAGTGTGAGTCAGAGAGAATAGAAGAAGAGAGATGCAGGTCAAGTGCAAAACTGCATGTATTTAAAATCGACTAGTTAGCAGAGTAACTGTTGTTGAGATAAATGGGAATTGGTTATGATGCTGTTTTTTTTATTTTATTAAAAGTTTTTGTCTTGTTCTATTAATTTTTGTTTCAAGATGGATTTAAATACCATTCAGAAATTCAATGACTAAAACTTCTCCTATGCTGATGAGTGTTTTTAATGTCTGTTTAAAAAATAATGTTCATATTTTGCCACATAACGAAAAAAAAAAGCCTCATGCCAAGCTTGGTTCAGGTTTTAAAATGTCATGTGCTGTTAAACCCCTAAAACTTATTGAAATTTATGATATTTAAAAAATATATCTATAGTGGGTACGGAAAGTATTCAGACCCCTTAAATTTTTCACGATGCAACAAGTTTTTCACATCTGGATTTGGGGATCCTCTGCCATTCTTCCTTGCAGATCCTCTCCAGTTCTGTCAGGTTGGATGGTAAACGTTGGTGGACAGCCATTTTTAGGTCTCTCCAGAGATGCTCAATTTGGTTTAAGTCAGGGCTCTGGCTGGGCCATTCAAGAACAGTCACAGAGTTGTTGTGAAGCCACTCCTTCGTTATTTTAGCTGTGTGCTTAGGGTCATTGTCTTGTTGGAAGGTAAACCTTTGGCCCAGTCTGAGGTCCTGAGCACTCTGGAGAAGGTTTTCGTCTAGGATATCCCTGTACTTGGCCGCATTCATCTTTCCCTTGATTGCAACCAGTCGTCCTGTCCCTGCAGCTGAAAAACACCCCCACAGCATGATGCTGCCACCACCATGCTTCACTGTTGGGACTGTATTGGACAGGTGATGAGCAGTGCCTGGTTTTCTCCACACATACCGCTTAGAATTAAGGCCAAAAAGTTCTATCTTGGTCTCATCCGACCAGATAATCTTATTTCTCACCATCTTGGAGTCCTTCAGGTGTTTTTTCATGTGTCTTGCACTGAGGAGAGGCTTCCGTCGGGCCACTCTGCCATAAAGCCCCGACTGGTGGAGGGCTGCAGTGATGGTTGACTTTCTACAACTTTCTCCCATCTCCCGACTGCATCTCTGGCGCTCAGCCACAGTGATCTTTGGGTTCTTCTTTACCTCTCTCATCAAGGCTCTTCTCCCCCGATAGCTCAGTTTGGCCGGACGGCCAGCTCTAGGAAGGGTTCTGGTCGTCCCAAACGTCTTTCATTTAAGGATTATGGAGGCCACTGTGCTCTTGGGAACCTTAAGTGCAGCAGAATTTTTTTTGTAACCTTGGCCAGATCTGTGCCTTGCCACAATTCTGTCTCTGAGCTCTTCAGGCAGTTCCTTTTGACCTCATGATTCTCATTTGCTCTGACATGCACTGTGAGCTGTAAGGTCTTATATAGACAGGGGTGTGGGTTTCCTAATCAAGTCCAATCAGTATAATCAACCACAGCTGGACTCAAATGAAGGTGTAGAACCATCTCAAGGATGATCAGAAGAAATGGACAGCACCTGAGTTAAATATATGAGTGTCACAGCAAAGGGTCTGAATACTTAGGACCATGTGATATTTCAGTTTTTCTTTTTTAATAAATCTGCAAAAATGTCAACAATTCTGTGTTTTTCTGTCAATATGGGGTGCTGTGTGTACATTAATGAGGAAAAAAAATTAACTTAAATGATTTTAGCAAATGGCTGCAATATAACAAAGAGTGAAAATTTTAAGGGGGTCTGAATACTTTCCGTACCCACTGTATATGTATATAATAAAATGTGTATTTCCATTACAGGTTTAGGTCTTAAATTTCATATAAGGTGGTATTAAAAAGGTCTTAAAAAGTCTTAAATTTAACTTGTTCAAGTCTGCAGAAACCCTGAGTCTTTTCAGATTCGAAAGATGTATTACTTTTATCTGTATGACCAAAAATGAGGGAGTATTTTAGGAGCAAGTGACCGCACCGACGCCTCCATCTGTCCTGCAGTGATTGCTGCTGTTCAGCTTCCTCGCTCCGAACAGACACTATAGCGCTCATTTCTCTAGGTTAACATTAGATTGAGCGGCCATGTAAAGTTGCTGTTACTAACATATTTCAGATAAAAAGCAATATTTGAGGTCTATGAATGATAGACGAGCATTTGGATGTCCTGCCCGATGTACTGTATTACCACATAGACCAGTCGTTAACGATCTGTTCGTCATGGACTGTGTGACTTTGCCACTTCCTGGGGATTTTTTTTTCTGCGACTTACCGACTAATAAAATTTTGGTCGATCAAGCCTCTTCTGGTCGACTAACAGTTAGTCAACTATTAGGGGGCAGCCCTAGAAAAATCGTTGAATGAAGTCATTATTTTTGTTTTCTTTGAGCACAACAGTATTCTCGTAGCTTCATATAATTAAGGTTGAACCACTGATGTCACATGGACTATTTTAATGATGTCCTTACTACCTCTCTGGGCCTCGAACGTGTCAGTTGCGTTGCTGTCTATGTCAGAGTCAGAAAGCTCTCGGATTTCATCAAAAATATCTTAATTTGTGTTCTAAAGATGAACGAAGTTTTTACAGGTTTGGAACGACATGAGGGTGAGTAATTAATGACAGAATTTTAATTTTTGGATGAACTATCCCTTTATATTTTTGTGACAGATGGGAAGATAATTGCATTAAGTGTGCAAAAATACCTAAATAATTGCAGTCGTAGGGACAGAAACAATTAAAAAAAAAATAATAATAATGATAATTTTACACAATATGTTGGCGCCAATAGCCTTGTGGGCAGCGTGCCGACATGTAGCACTGTCCCGGCTAGCGGACCTTTCCCAACCCCCTTATATATATATAAGGTATATTGGTATATGGGCAACTAGTTGATCATCCTGACCCACCCCTAGTCACGATAGCTCTCTATAATCGTCAAATTCATAGTCAACAGTAGTTTGCATTGTGTTGGTCAGAAATGTTTTGTCTGCTGTCTCTGGGCCTGTTTTTGGACGGGGGGCATGAGTGTGACCTTTTGTAAGTGGATCCACATTTCCTGTCTAGTTTTTGTGTGCTTCTGGATAAGAATAGCACGATGTGGCAGTGACGGTGACCCTTTTTTCCCCATTTGTGTGTATGTGTGCACAGGACAGGAAGTATTCTCAGCAAGGACCATCCCCCAGACAAAAAGCCCAAAAGCGACAAGGCGTCAGTCCCCCCCTCGCATGAGTTTGACCCCACAGGTAAGAACCCGTCTGTTTGTCTCCTTTTGAAAGACATCTAAATAATGCATAACTGTCTATCTGTCTCGTTTTCACCACTCCAAGAGTATTTTGGGGTGCAAAACAAGATGTTTCAGTGTTATTTTGTTTGAAAACTAAAAGTAACTGACCAATTTAATCAGGTTATTTATAGTCAAATGCTTATATCTGGGTTGTGACAGCTTGGATAGTGTGCAGATACAGTGCACATTGCTCTAAAGACCAGTGAACTGTATGTCTGTAGATTTATTGTAGCTGAGAGATTGAATGCAGACCCAGTGTGCTGCTGCTGGACTGCTTCAGTTTGTATGAAGATAATTGCAGCAGGAACATGTTAGCTGTGACATCAGAGGGACCACAGGGACCTCAATCATCATTTAAATGCTGGAGTAGCACCTTGTTTAAAGGCTTAACACTGACTTTGACTT
>NW_015505470.1:893576-894805 GCF_001515645.1 Sinocyclocheilus grahami
GCTGGAGTAGCACCTTGTTTAAAGGCTTAACACTGACTTTGACTTCTGGTCACTGCTGAGTAATGTGTTCATGGATCAGACTCAGTGCAACTCTTAAAGGGATAGTTCACCCATAAACAGTAGAACCTGCCAATAAACATATCAGCAATATACACTACTGTTTTAAAATTTGGGGTCAGTATGTTTTTTTTTTTTTACATCTTAGAAATGATTATTTTTTAAGAAAGGATGTATTAAATAGGTGACAGTGAAAAATTGTATATTGTTACAAAAATGTCAAATAAATGCTGTTCCTTTTGAACATTCTGTTCATCAGAGAATCCTGAAAAAAAAAGTATCACAGTTTTCACTCAAATATGTTAAAGGTGCCATAGAATGCATTGATACAATACTTTAAATTGTTCTCTGATAGCTACATAGAAGGTATTTGGCTTAGGTAAGGGCAAAAAATCTCCAGAAACGGTTTTACATGTCCATTTACAACCCTAAGATTTGTCCCTAGAATGAAATGGTCTGTTTTTATCTTATTTGGAAGGGTCATGAATAATAATGTTGAGCTCTGCTCTGATTGGCTGTTTCACTGTGCGGCTCATTTCAGTAGCTCTCACAGCAGGAAGGAAACACAGGGAATATATATATTTCAATACTGTGTAACGAATCAATTTGTTAAATCTAGCTAACAAAATATATATTGTGTGTTTGATTGGTCCAGACGCTACAACTGTCTCGCGCAGTTATATCGTTGGGTAATTATACTGTATAAAAAATGCGGGCATCAGGGAGCCGCTATTAATATGCGGGGCATTGAAACACCATTGGATGCGTGATTGCGTTTTACTTTCTCTTTCGAGATTTGCGATCGCACATGATCTATGTAAGCTCCAGCGGCAGTACTTACTACACATTTTACAAGAACGAATGCTTGTCAGTGGTGCTCAGGATCTGTAAATCATTCGCCATCATCCTCAGTCATCTCTCCTTACTCCATTTATGTGGTAAGTGAAATCTTATGTACTGTAATGTAACAGGCTACCACTAGAAAGCAGCTAACCATGTCCCTTTAGTGGCTTGCGTGATTTTATTAGAATGCGCGTTATTTGTTTTCCATGCCTTTCTGAATACAGACACCAACCCATCTCTGCACTTCACATCCCCTGCACAGCCTGGAACATAACATTTATGTTGCAATGGTGTTTGAAGCTCAAGGTATGTCATTTCCATGTACAGAA
>NW_015505470.1:896106-897024 GCF_001515645.1 Sinocyclocheilus grahami
GTGTGTTTGTAACGTAAACTTGTGTGTGAATGAGAACTTAGTTTATTACTCGCATGCTGTGACTGTCGCTTTCTGTACATGTGCACTCAGAAAACCGTATATCAGAAGTATAAAATCATATGGTTTAAAAGGCAGTTTCAAAAAGATATAATAAATGATCTGTTGAGTATTTTGAGCTCAACACCAGGGACTTATATTACATATTGTAAAAAGGGGCATAATATGTCTCCTTTAAGTAGCACAGCTGTTTTCATCATTGATAATAATAAGCAATGTTTTGAGCACCAAATCAGCATATTAGAAAGACATGTGATACTGTAAATTAGTGTTTTTACTATATTTTTTTATCAAATAAATGCAGCCTTTAGTGCCTTTAGTCATTCAAAAACATTACAAAAATCTTACTGACCCCAAACTTTTGAATTGTAGCATATGAAAATTAGAATAAAGCAATGGAAAAACTAAAACATTAAGCTTAAAAAAGTGTAACATTTTCCGCCAAGAAATATTTTACTGCTTTAAATTTTAAATAATTTGAAAATGTCATGCTCAACATCACATATATTCAATTCAGTTCCAATTCAGTGTTTACCATAAAATAAAAATGCATGCAAACCGAGCCTGTCAAGCCTAAAAAAAGACAACAAAAATACCACTAAAAACAGTCCACACAAACTCGCACAGTACTTTGACTGAGCTTTAAATTCACTAAAAATCCTCACCACAGCTTTCAAATTTCGTTTGCCTATTTGAATCAAAAATGTGAAATTTAAATGTTTAAGTGCAAATGAGATTTGATGCTGCAACATTTAGAGAAATTGACACATTTTTCATTTTTGAGTGAACTATTTTAAGCACTTTCTCATTTTGTCTTTTTTTTTTTACTGTTTACCCATATGGATTTTAAAGGGGTCATAT
>NW_015505470.1:898219-940030 GCF_001515645.1 Sinocyclocheilus grahami
CACAAAATGATGTTATTTTTAGCAACATCATATGACCCCTTTAAATGTTACTTTTATGTTTACATATGCATTTAGCAGACACTTTTTATCTAAAGCAACTTACAGTGGAGGAAAATAAGCAATTAATTACAGAGCCAAGTTAGTATTTGCAGTATACAATGCTACATTTATTAGAAAGCTAAATTAGTAGACAAGCTAGAGCAGGGGAGAAATATAGAGAAAAAAAAAGAAAAGGATTTTATTTATTTATTGTTTTAATTTTTAATTCTTTCATGTTTTACTGCGAACAGAATTATCAAATGTTGATTCAAGACAAATGAACCAAAAGTGAGCAATATAAAATAGCCCATTGTCACAGTGTTAATGTTCACACTCCATGGGAATATATAATAGCAGTAAAAATGTGCTCTTAGTATACTGAAGTGAATTTATCACACATCTGTGGATTAACCAGACATGACTGAAGTTATCAAATCAAGCACACCAGAGCCCATGTTGCCATGCAGTATGGAAGTTTAACGCTTTAATTCCCAGCGCTTTGGACTAGTGATGTAATGGTATGAAAATTTCTTATTACGATTATAGTGATAAAATGATCACGTTATCAGTATTATCACGGTTTTGTTAAAATGTGCTGGAGATGTTCAAAAAGTACCAACACATAAATCACTTCAAGTTTTATATTTAAAAATCAACAAACAACAAATAAAATGACTTTTTGATTGCTTAATCACTAAAACAATAACATTACCAATGATGTTCGGATTTTAAATGACAACATGACTGACAACAGTTTAATAGCATGTTGAAATATCTAATGTAAATGTTCAAATAAAGCTTTGAAAAAGTTTCATTAAAAGGTAAACCTCACATTTCAGCCTTTAAATAAAGAAAAGAGTTAAGTCAAAATGATAATTGATTAATAAATGATTATATGTATTTGATCTGCTCCATAAATAATTCTAGATAACTTATCTGAATTGTTTAAATGTGTAGAATCCTGAAGCTTGTTTTTCATCAACCGGTCAAAATTTACAGCAGGGCATGCAAATTCATCCCGTTTTTGGCCAGACAGAAACTACACACAGACTGAATGTAAATATAAGTCTCTGTAAATACACTCACTGACAGCAGGTGGCGCTTATGGAAAAGTTGTTTCCCGTAAACTCTGTGGACAAAGCAGCACTGCGATTAAAAACACTACTTTATTAGGGTATTACATGGAGCGAAGATGAAAACAAAATGCCATTGAATCGTTTCTGAAGACAGTCAGAACATTCAGAGGTACATTCATATAATTAATTAATTCATATATTCATTTGTATAATTCCGTTAGCACTCTTTTAAAACCTCCCGGCGTTTCCTCCCTGTTTTCACTCAAAACAAAACTACTCTGCGTGCTGTGCGCACGTGAGACTGTTACTTAAAACTGTGCTTTATGCTGGACAGTATTTATTTATCGTGAGTTGTTCAAATCACGGTAATCTAATACGGTTTTAATGATAATTAAAATATGAAATGGTGATACTAACCATCGGGAATTTTATCATGATTTATCATCAAACCGGTAATCGTTACATCTCTACTTTGGACTTGATAATGGTTTTAGCGGCCTGGTTATACCATTATGTGGGACGCCCATCTCATCACAAGCTCCGGATGTTGTCACAGGACTGTAATCCCTCTCTCTTCCTGCCGTGGGGACGCACAGCTGTGTGGCCATCAGAGGGAAATCGCATTTAAGGATGGCGGTTTATTTTAGTAAGGGATCTAGCTGAGTCATCAAGGAGGATATACAGGGTGTGTCTCAGATGGGTCTGAGTCATCGTTTTATAAATCGGGAGGAAAAGGAAGCAATGTCTGTTGGTCATGGATAAACTGTCTCAAATTTGGTAAAAGTGTGATTTTGTAAACTCGAAGTGATACTGAGATAATGTTTTATTATTGTTTTATCATTTTATTATTATGTATTATAATTTTTTCCATTATTTTGAGTTAAAAGCTAAATTAATCAATTCGGCAGAATTCCACATTACTTCCATATGGAGTGTATTTTTTTCAATTGTGTTCTTTCTCTTGCTGTTTGTATGTGTGTGTGCCGCATGTTTTCTGCTGTCAGAACTGGCTGTTCAAAGTGTAGTAGCCGACGGAAGGCCAGAGTCCTGCGGTAAGGGTCACTGCCACTGCTCTGGGGATTTGCTGTGGTTTGTGTGTGTGTGTTTGTGTGAGCCTCGTTCGTTTTCTTTTATGCCCGCCGCTGAAACTTGGCCTGCACTGATTTCTTAGCATGTCTTGGTGTTGGGCTGTACCTTGGTGGAGCTGGACTTGCTCAAAGACATGTTTAATTGTTAGCGATCTGGAGCCTTTTGCATTATTGAGGTGGTGTGCTGTGCCTTGTCCTTACACACCTTAACCTTTCTGCAGTAGTCTTTCTCGCTGACTCTTTCTGGCTCTTTTCATCTATTCTGTTGTGAGTTTCCTTTTAATCTTACTTTACAGCCATCTGTTTGATGTAAGTGAACAGAATGAGTGAACAGATGCTTGAAACATTTCATTGAGTCAATTCTTTGTGGTTAGTTGACCAAGTGCACCCAGCCCAACTAATCTTAAACTCCCAAAAAAGTATAAAGTTATATTTAATAATATTTAAAATGTATATAATATTATTTATCCAGAATGTATCAATTAATAAAATGTATGCATTACAATTCAGAAATCATTCTAATATGTGTTTCTTCTTCTCAGGTATATTTCAAAATAGTTTAAAAGAACATAATTAATTTGAAATAGAATTTACTGTCATCTTTAAACAATTTAATGTCTGTCAGAAGAGGTCCTTCACAAGGGGATCAACATATTTGGTGTCCTTGGCTTAGAAAAAACGAAAATCGCTGTTCTATGCTACACACACACACACACACACACACACACACACACACAAAGTTGTGTGCTTTTGAATTCAGTAATGGGACAATACTTATTTATGTTACTGCTGTATTACATTGAGCCTTTCATAAAAATGTCTATTCATCTGACATCAAAATCAAAAATCACTATCAGGCTCACAGTCTCAAAATTGAAACATACATTTACACTGATTACAATCAGTAAAACAACTTAAATATTTTTTTCAAATGAATGATTCTTTTGAATCAGATAATGCATGAGAACAAGGAGTAATCATTCTAACAGCTTTGAAAGATGCATCCATTGAGTTAATTCAGGCCAGATGTCACATACATAAAGCAATATAATTCGGGCAAAAAGGTAGGTCGTCTGGTCTTGTTTTATTGAGTGTAGTTGTCACAAATTTACCATACACCAGTCTATCAAGTCTAGTATAATGGCTACACTCAGCCAGAGTGTTTGTGAATGTGTGAGGGTATGTGTTTTTGTGTTAGTAGCACAAATGGAGGAAGATGCACTTTTGTAGCCATCACACATGAATGGCTTAAGAGCTGCACCAAAGCATTTCAGCGAAACACATTGCAGACTGATCCAGTCTTGTGAGATACTTGTCTGGCGTGTTTTTGTTTTTTACATGTCCACTCTTCACACAAGCAGTGTCCATGTTAAAACTGTTAACAGACACCTGTCTACAGAGGCGTAATTTATTATTTAATTTTTTTGTGGTATACATATGCATTGGCAGATCCTGAACGACAGTATGCTTAAATTAAGAAATTTATTCAGATAAAAAAAAAACTCTTATTATCTGTACTGAATAAATCTTAATTTGTATATTTGTACACAAGTGTTTTGTATCTCAACCGCTCTTTCCAGCTGTATTATGATTTATTTATTTATTTGTAAGGACCATGATTTTATTATTTTAAACATGCATTTTTAATGGATTCTTTCTTGTTTAATACTCCATTGCTCATAGTTGATTTATTCTTATGTGATGGATTTATAGTGAGGGATTTATTCTTATGTGATGGATTTATTGTGAGGGATTTATTCTTATGTGATGATGCTGGCACAGATATGCGTGCTTGATTGCGGGGTATGTCTTAATTTACATCTAATTTGCTTTTCATAGTATTGTAAGGACATCTCACTTTATAGTCATCTTCAAATCAAAATTGATCCCATTTAATTTATCAATACACCTTCAAGATCCTATTGTAAAATATGATTTAACATTGTTATTCCTAAGAAGAAAAGGTATCTGTAATCTTTCATCAAAATGTAGTAACTGATCTAATTCTAAAACATCTTTCAATTTTTGACAGTTTTGCTAAATAAAGATGATTTTCTTTTTTCTTGCTGAAAACCAGTTTTGTAGCGTGTTCCACACAGTTTGCCCAATCCGGAACTCTGATTGGATGTTCAGTTTAGCAGCACAGACAGAGGCTATTCTAATGTTACGTTATCTTGTCCGAGCATTCCAATACGCAAATATTTTCTTAACAATATGAGCCACTTAAAATGAAGAAAGTTAGCAGCATAACTGATGTTCAAAAGGGTAAGCAAGCACTGCTTTATTTACGTTTCGTATACTTGCATATATCTCATATCCTTGTTTCGTTTTCTTCTTTTGAATGCAAACAGGCTATAGATTTGCTGATATAGCCAGGTAATTCCTTCCACGCAGGAGGAGAATGCACGTGATAGTGCCAGTCCGCTTGGTGTGTCCCGGCTTTATTAGATTTAGAAATATGTCTGATTCCAGAAGTAAAAGTAGTTGAAAACACCATTTCATGCTTTGATATATACTAAAATCTTTCTAAGATTCTAAGCATCTTTATATTGTGAAATGAGTCAAAAGTCTGTGGTCAGTATGATTTTTTTTTTTTTTTTTTTTTATATATATAAAGTCGTCACTTATGGTCACCAAGCATATGTTTTTTTTTTCTTCTCAAAAATACAGTAAAATTGTGGATATTAGTACAATTTAAAGTAACTATTTTAATATATTTTAAAATGTTATTTATTCCTGTGATGGCAAATCCGTGTCAAATGATCCTTCAAAAATAATTTGAATATGACAAAATGGTGCTCAAGAAACATCTCTTATTATTAATCTACAGTTTATTTGATTTATTTGAAATAGTTTTTTGTGTGTGTCTTGGTGCCCTCAAACTTTTGAACGGTAGTGTATGTTTGAGGAGCTTTCTTACATTTTCGTCGTCACTTATGGTCACCAAGCATATGTTTTTTTTTTCTTCTCAAAAATACAGTAAAATTGTGGATATTAGTACAATTTAAAGTAACTATTTTAATATATTTTAAAATGTTATTTATTCCTGTGATGGCAAATCCGTGTCAAATGATCCTTCAAAAATAATTTGAATATGACAAAATGGTGCTCAAGAAACATCTCTTATTATTAATCTACAGTTTATTTGATTTATTTGAAATAGTTTTTTGTGTGTGTCTTGGTGCCCTCAAACTTTTGAACGGTAGTGTATGTTTGAGGAGCTTTCTTACATTTTCTCACATGGACTTCCTGCAAAGTCACAAGCATGCCAGAAAAGAAACAGGTTTTTGTTGTTTGTCGTTTCTAAAGCTCTTTCATGACTGAGTGCATCTGGCATGCTCCAGGCCTTTCAAGAAATCATTTTTGGTGTGTTTATCCACTGTCTCTCAGCCATTTGATCTGGTTTTACATACACACACAGCCACTATACTGTATATGACCAGGAATAACACACTCTTCTTTATCCAGCTCCTTGAGTGCTACTTAGCAAGTCCTCATCCTCTCTCTTGCACCCTCCATATCTTTCCATTGCTTTATCCCCCCCTCTCCCTCTCTCTCTGTCTCACAGGGCTTGTGCAGCGTTGTGTTATCATCCAGAAAGATGAGAATGGCTTTGGGCTGACAGTGAGCGGCGATAACCCTGTGTTTGTACAGCTTGTAAAAGAGGGTAAGAAAGACACAATCCCTGTTGTTCATTGTCCTTGTTTTGCCCTCCATAACATGCACATGCAGAAGAGTTTCACGAGTGACTTAAACACACACTTGTCTCCTTTAACTACCAAGGCATGGATAATTATCTGGTTGTGTAGCACCACAGCACAGTATAATTACGACACTAACAGCGCTAAATGCACAGTTGCTTTTCCCGTAACTACAGTGAGACAGTGAAAATGTGTATTCAAGCTACTTGTGACCATCCTTACTCTGCACTGATGATGTCAGCTGGTACCGTAGTATATTTTTTTCATTTCAGCAGAATGCATGATTTCTCTCTTTTTCTTGTTTTGCATGTAGATGGAGCTGCCATGCGAGCTGGTGTTCAGACAGGTGACCGGATCATAAAGGTGATGATCATCAGGGGCTCCACCTTGACGAAGTTCAGAATCATTAATCAGAGAAGTAGATTTGAATGTAGATCGTCGAGATTTAGTTCAAAATGAGCACAGTCTGTTATTGGGGCTTGTGTCTTTAAGCCCTGAGGCTACCATACACACATCCTCTCCAGACAGCTCACCTGATGTCGGCAGGATGTCTCTGGTGCTGTGCTCTGTCACCTGCTGGCTGAATGGAGAATTATAGCTCTGCATATATCTCTGGCCCTACTTATTAGTTCAGAAATCATAATTATGATGTGACCTACGCTACCATTCAAAAGTTTGTAATCAGTACAGTTTTTTGAAAGAACTCTTATGCTCACCAAGGCTGCATATATTTGCTCAAAAATAGTGAAAATGGTAATATTGTGAAATAGTTTTTGATTTTAAAATAACTTTTTTTATTTATTTACTGTTTTCTACACACACAAACACATACATATAATGTGTGTGTGTGTGTGTGTGTGTGTGGAAATCAATGCATAGAAAAGTTATTTTAAAATTACAATTATTTCGCACTATTACCATTTTATTTTTTTTGTGTAATTTGTGCTTGTGGAGATAAAGCTGAATTTTCAGCAGCCGTTAATTCAGTCTTCAGTGTCACATGATTCTTTAGAAATCATTCTCATATGCTGATTTGCTGCTCAAGAAATATTTCTTATTATTATGAAAACTGTTGTGCTGCTTAATATTTCCGTGGAAGAATATTAAGAAACATTTGTCAGGATTCTTTGACGAATAGAAAGTTATAAAAGAAAATCATTTATTTAAATTAAAAACATTATAAATTGTATTATTGTTATTTTTGACCAGTTTAATTTTTCCTTGCTGAATAAAAGTATTAATAATAAGTATTAAAAAAAGAAAATAAAGAAATAAAAACATACTGACCCTGAATGGTTTTGAATGGTAGTGTATTCTCATATCATATTGGTCTGAATATTCTGGCCATTTTGATCAGTTTTTTTCTCAGCCCAACAAACACAGGAAGCCTTTTGGAGCGCTGTTGTAGAATGATGGGAAATGTAGTTTGGTCATGCAAGCCTGTCAACTCATAAATGTATTTGTTTTCTGCTAGGTACCAAAGCAATTTTCATTGTTTAACTTGCACTAAAAAGTAACTGAAAATAAAAATGACTAAAAACTATGTAGACTTGTAAAAAAAATAAAATACAAAATAAAAAAAAATACTCAACATAATTATTAAAAGTCAACTAAAAGTAAAATACAATTGAAAAATACAAAAATAAAAACTTATTCAAAATATTAATAAAAAACAAATAGTATATAAGTATATATAATAACACTGAAAACACTATACGTATTTTTTAGCACATATTTTCATTGCTGGTACAGAAATAGACAGTAACTGGCAATATTCTTCTTAATGTTACGAAACAACTTTTAAATATTGTTCTTAATGTTAAGAAGCAACTTTCAAAAACGTTTATGTAAAATAAAATTGGTTTATTAAGTAAATACAGCACAAACTAAAGACTCATGCAGCATTCTGGTTTAAGTAGCATCTATGAATTTAATTTAATCAATGTGTTTAATGTTTTTTTTTTCATGCAGGTCAATGGGACATTAGTTACACATTCAAATCATGTAGAAGTTGTAAAGCTAATAAAATGTAAGTAGCTTGTGCCTTTTTATTGAGTTTATTAGGTTATTCACATTTAAAATGAACAATACTGTACAGTTGTTGGTGTGTTTGTGTGTTTGTGTGTTTGTGTACAGCGGGCTCCTATGTGGCCCTGACAGTTCTGGGGAGACCGCCAGGCCTGCCTCAGATCCCCCTCTCAGACGGCGAGGGGGAGGAGGGGCCTCTCTTCTCACTCACCTCCCCTCACTCCCCGGGGCCCATCGGTCCAGACCGCTCGTCTTCCTCCCCCAACCCCTCGGAGCGCAAACCGACCCCTCTGTCTGTATGGGTAAGAGCTGATAAACAGCCTTGATCTCCATCAGCCCCATATCATCTGCCTTCAGTCTTTAATAGCACTGTATGCCTTTTACTACAGTAACTCATGTGTTTCGCTGGTTGTGTTTGAAGTGTGTCAGCAGCAAAACAGCAACAGCAGTCACATGCTTTCATACAGGCAGTGTCTTGAACACGTAAGAGGGCTGTGGCTCTATACAAAAGTGATTTCTGGGTTACTGCAATGAGTACTTCCTTTCATAATAGTTTAAATTGGACACTGCCTTTCACTGTTCGAGTTTTTTAATTTTTTTATTCAGCACAGATGCATTAAATTGACCAAAAGTGACAGAAAATACATGTATAATTAATGTTGCAAAAGATTTTTCAAATTATTTATTTTCAAAATGATTTGAGTTTTCTTTGAACTTTCATTAGAGCTGCACAATTTTGGATAAATTGAAAATCCTGATTTTTTACAATTTATTTTGTAAATAGAGATTGTGATTTTTCCACTATTCTGAAGAAAAGCCTAAATCAAATTTAATTTACTAGAGGTTCTGACAAAATGTTCATTGCTTCAGTCTATTAAAATATATTAATTTGAATTAAATTATTTAAAAAAAATATTTGAATGAAGTAGTCAGTGTCTCGTTTATAAAGACTAGTTATTGGTTGAATCAGTGTTTCTAAATGAATCTCTTGAATAAATGATTCAATGACAAATACGTTTTTTTTTTTTTGCCACCTATTCGCATAACGAGATAATCAATTCAATACAGTTATTGTCATTGGGAATAAGATTGCGTGGTTTTGAATCGAGATGCTCAAGAATCCTGAAATTAAGTTTCATCAAGAATCCTGAAAAAAAAATGTATCACGGTTTCCGCAATAATATTAAGCAGCACAACTATTTTCAACACTGATAATAGTAAGAATTGTTTCTTGAGCAGCAAATCAGCATATTAGAATGATTTCTGAAGGATCATTTAAGACTGAAGACAGGAGAATGACTGCTGAAAATTCAGCTTTGCCATCACAGGAATAAATTGTACTTTAAAATATATTAAAATAGAACCCTGTTATATTAAATTGTAATATTTCACACAGTATTTTTGATCAAGTAAATTCAACCTTGGTTGATCATAATTTCTTTAAAAGCATTGAAAAAATCTTACTGACCCAAACTTTTGAACAATAATGTATAATGGTTATCTGGAATGGACAATAAAAGTGTAGTTAAATCTACAAATCAAGACTGACCTATGTGGATTTTTTAAATATAATCCATTACTTTTTTCTTAAAGAAATGTATTATAATAGATGACTATGGTGCTGATTAAGTTGCCGTGCATTTTTAGCATATTTTTTATCAAGTTTTGAGAACTGAAACCCTACTTGAAATGCTGCTGCTTTGCAGAGTTGCTTAGAAATACAGCAAGAATACTGCGATCTATTAGTATGTGTAAATGTGTGCTTTATGTAGTACACATTCAGTTTAGAACCATTGGAAAGTATTGACGTAATTTGCTGAACTGAAGCTATTATTATAGACTGACTCGTGTGATTAGGACCGTCATTGCGCTGATACATAAAAGTGCACTTGTATCAACCACGTGATGTTGTGACAGCACTCTCTGAGTTTTCAATCTCACATCCTCTATGACAAGAGACGGAATGATCAGAGCCACTGTAATGTTTGATAAATTACAGGCCATGACGGAGGAGCACAGCAGGAACCCTACACCTAAACTACTGAAGGAAATCCAGGATGCCAAGAAGCACATTCCACAGCACCAGGAGCAGCTCAGCAAGCCCTCTGGGACTGGACAGGTACACACACACACACACACACACAAACCTACCAACAAGCTGTGATTCAGAGAAATTCTCAGTTCTAAAATGTAAAAAAAAAAAAAACTGTAATAAAAAATAAACTCTATATATAGATGTTAATGTAATGTTTAAAGTAATATTTATTTGGTATTTTTTGATTTGGTATAAATACACATTTTACAAATTTCACATACACATTTGAACTTGATATAATTTCAAGTTCATTAAAATTGGAATTGATGGAAAAGTTAAATCATTATTTTTTTTGCTAGTGACACTGTATGTAACAACACGTGTGGAGGCAACTGAGAAAATTAACCATCAGTTTACACCATATTTGCTTTTTAACAACTAATTAGTAATGCTCATAACATGACATTTTATTAGTCAGTAAAACACGTGGAACATGTAATATCTTATAGCGTTTTTCAAACAGGAAGCCCTGTTTCAGCTTCCATTGTACATTTAGATAGTGTAGTCTAGGGTAAACTAAAGCTAAAACCGTACAAACATTTTCATTTACTGAAATAAAACAAAAAACCGAAACTTACTTTATTTCGGCTTGTTGCCAAGGCAACATTTCTCATTTTCATTTAGTTTGTTGAAGCACTAAAATAACTAAAGCTTAATCAGAGCTATATAAAAACACAACAAAATTACCAAACCTTGAACTAAATTTAAAATGACCTGACATGCGTGATGCAACAATAAGATTCAAAAGACAAACATTTTGTCCACAATAGATGCAAAGTATCTACAAGACACAATAAAATCAATTACAAATCAAAGCCAGTCAGAAGAGCGTGTGGGCGGTCTCTCTCTCTCTGCAAGCACACGGCTGTCTCGCAACAAGTTGAATTAATACAAAAAGAAACCATTTTAGTATTATACAAAGAACAATTAGTTACTGATCTGTACCAAGTAAAAACATTTCAAACATAGAATTCACTGCCACTCATTGCATTGTTGTTATGACTGGTTAAGACAAAAAAATCTAGTTAACATGAATAAGATGCCTTTTTGAGATTATTATTATTTTATTTTTTTGCGTGTTTTTACATCAACAAAACTAGGCAGACAAATAATAATTCCTGACCTCTGTGGTCTTCAATTCAGTACAACTAGTGGTGCGGAAATAACACTTCACATTCTGGAAATGTCATGATGTTGCAGTGCTAATAAATGTTTGTTTGTGTTTGTCGTAGGATGGCTCCTTATCTCCAAGGCCAGGAGAAGGAGAGCAGGAGGATAGAGGGGGAGATTTGGATCGACCCCCTTCATGGCAGGGCGATGCTGGAATTGAGCCAGCGTGGACCAACAATACCACAGCCCCTGTCAGTAGACCTGCTTTCCATCAGACTCACTTTCCTGATTTCACGTTTGCTTGGATGCTGATTTATGGTTCCTTTGTGTAAAATTTGCTGTCAATTGTTCTGTACAGGTCACTCCCAGTCCTGTCCCAGAGAGTCCATGCCAAAGAGAGACCCCCTGCCACAGCCCAAAGACCACACCCCGAGACAACCTCAACTCCTGTCCTTCACCGGATGCCGAAGACACACCTGACCTTGTGAGGGACCTCTTTGACCTCATGTCTTCATTTGTAGTTTCTCAGTGCTGTGCATAATTTGAGTGTTTCTCATTTAGGATTGTCAGTCGAATGTGGGGAGCCCCTCCATTCGTCCGGTAGCACACATCATTGGTGCTGAGGATGAAGACTTTGACACAGAGCAGGAACAGGTAGGGCTGACCGTGGCTTGGATATAGTCTGTACATTACCGCCTTTTGATTTTTGTAAATCAGGCATTCCCTGTTTTACTCGCTTTCCTTCGCTTTTAAATAGCTTTTCAATTTTACTTTCACTTTAGAATTAGCGGCAATTCAGCTTTAATTGCTTGAATGCAACAACAAAATACAACGTCAAACTCACTTTAGCATATATATATATAAAACATATAACTTTTATTAACAAAACAAATAAAAATACACCAGGCTATGCCTAATATAAAATAACAAATTTAGTTTTAAAAGTTGAAATGTACAAAACTGGAAACAAGTAAACATGTGTATATATATAACCAAATAAATAAGAAAAACAGAACGTTTATTAGCAAAACGAGTAAGAAAGCTTGGAGGCACGGCATACACCTTGATGTCAAATAAAATAAATAAATGACACAAAGTTTAAATAAAGTAAAAATCAGCAAACAATGTGGAACTAATTAAATAAGAAACTAATGTTTAAAAAAACATCCAAAATCACCTTAGATAAACGACAAAAGTCAACAGGCTTTTCAAAATCCAAAATATTGCCAAACATGCTGTTTTGAAACATCTTTTTAACCAGAATTGATACTTGAAATCTGTCCGCTACCACCGCTACTTTATTACAAGAGTACCCTACTAATCCAGGGACAGTAATTTAAAACAATAATCATTTAAAAATGTATTTAAAGATAATATAATAGTGTTGTGTAGTCTTTAATACTATAGTCACAGCCAGTTTTACTCACTGAAAGATTTATTCGTCATAAAATTATTACTTCATAATTGTATTCGAGTCTTACACACATGCTATACAGATAATGTAGAATCTATTATGGGAGTGGCTTGATGGAGCGCAGGAGATGCAGATAACATGATCTTGACCCTTAAGAAACTTTTAATTAATGCTGTCACGTAACAAATCTGTTCAAATATAAAATTAAATGAATTGCTAATTACTACATTGAAATAAAAATGTAAAGCCTGTACAAATATTAGAAATCGTGACTATAAATAATTGGCAATCATGTAAAAAATTTAAATAAAATAAAAACAATGCATGTTTCATTTATCTATTATAACATTTATGTAGTTTCCTTACAAAAGTAAAAAAAATTGTCAAATTTTTCGTCAGGTGTCTTTTTTAATTATATAATGTCATTACGTTGCTGTCTTGCCGCCAGCCAATCGCTGCATTGCTGATCATGGTTTCGAGTATCGATACATAGCCCCTTTTAAACCAATCCATGAATGCGCAATTATCTCAGATAACTCAATCCAGCCATACTAATCATCAACAACAGGTGCGTTCGAAGAACCCAATTAGCCAGATCCTGATTAGCGCGATGATATCATCTTGGATGTGACATTTCATCTCGGATGTAATAAGCGACGTACGAAGAACGGGCCCCAGCTCTCCAGTGTGTTTGTGTTTACTCGCATCTGACCTCGACAGACTGAAGAGAAAAATGAACCGGAGAAGATTTCTATTTCAAAGAAGTCAGAGCGGCAGAGCGCACACACCTCGCCACGGACCAATGTTATTTAAAATGTGTTTGGGAAAATTTGTGTTGCCAAGCTGTTTAAATCTCCAAAAACAAACTCCAAATGAACTTTGTTTTGATTAGATTTTATTTGAAATGATGTCACACCAATTTGTTTTTCAATTTGCTTGAAGTATATTGGGGGCTCAACCAAGCAGCTTTCTGTTGGTCAACACAGTGAATCTTTGTGGATAACTGATGCGAAGTCTGCAAATGGAAATCATTTGCCCTCACACAAAATTCCTGCTCGTGTGTATTCCTATTGAAATAACTGGATTTTGCCCACAAAAATTCATTGAACAACGCTAAAAGTTGGCAAAAAAAAAAGAAAGTTGGCTAAAAGTTCTCTTGACAGGTCTTCCAGCCAGTTCTATCAAACCTTTACAATTAATCCAGAACGCGGCAGCAAGATTCATTTTTAACGAGCCGAAAATAATGCACGTCACTACCAGTAGCTGCTCGCATAAAATTCAAGGCATTAATGTTTGCCTACAAAACCACCACTGGCTCTGCACCCCTTTACCTAAATTCATTACTTCAGACTTATGTGCCCTCTAGAAGCTTGCGTTCTGCAAGTGAACGTCACTTTATTGTGCCATCCCATGGTCATCCCATGAATGACCTGCCCAACTCAATCCGAGTCCTTAGCCTCATCTTCAAGAATCGGCTAAAAACACATCTCTTCCATCTTTATTTGACTCTCTAACTCTAGCACTCTGTATTATAATTATATTCTTTATTTAGAAAAAAACCCCAAACAAAACTAACACTTGCTTCTCTAATTATTCTTAAATAATATTCTATCTATTTGTTTTCTTTTTATTTATTATACAATTATAATTCTGACTTTCTGACTTCGGATTAACAAAAGCCTGCTCTACTCTTTTTCTATTCTATCTGTTTTCTTTTTATTATATGATTTTAAAAAAAACTTGCTACGTGTACTGCATTAAGCTAACTGAGACTTGTTATAGCACTTGGATATCATTGCTCTTTTGTTGATTTTGATTGCTTCCTTTGTCCTCATTTTTAAGTCGCTTTGGATAAAAGTGTCTGCTAAATGTATAAATGTAAATGTAAAAGTAAAAGCTACTTTACATTCAAATTGATTTAAAAAAGTGCACAGGTATTTCAGGTTGCTCCAGTTAATGCGCATGTGCAGTCCAGTGCGCATGTCTGCTGTAAAATGATGATTGGCTCTTTTATTTAGAAGGCAGAACTTATTCTGCTATATTGCATGTTGCAGTTTCTTAATAGAGCAAGTGAGGCAAAGCACACGCACACCTGTAGAGATGAAAGTTGAAGGAAAAAATTAAAACCTAATTGAAAGAGAACAACTGCACACTCACTTAAGCATAGGCTATTTATTATCCAACGTTTCGGCTAGTAGCCTTTGTCAAGGTAGTTGATGGTGCAGTTTCTCCCATTCATAGTAATATGGGTGAGCCATGTTGGTATATATTTGTTTCAATCTGTCTGTAAGTCTTTATCTTAAGGAAGCTTACTAGCGTTTGGAACAGAGCCCAATGTTTATTCATGGAAAATAGCAAAACCTTTTACACATTTACATTCACAAGCCCACATTTAAGTTATGCATTAAATCATAAAGTTGAATAATATATTAATGTGTACTAGTAATGTAAGTTAACTCTTTCTGTCTCTAGTTGAATGGCCAGTGTAGCTGTTTTCAGAGCGTAGACCTCCTGAAATCTCGGCCTGCTCACCTGGCAGCTTTCATCCATCATGTGGTTTCTCAGTTTGACCCTGCGCCGCTGGTGAGATCGATCACCCCTCTTACCCACAAACCTGGAATTTCCAGGAATCTAACAAAATGTTTATAAATTACTTTCCATGTTCCATGAATCTCTCTTGCATGCTTATGGTTTGGCCTCAGAGCAGATGAGTCACATCACTTGTTTCCCGTCTCGCTCCGCAGCTGTGCTACCTCTATGCTGAACTTTACAAACAGACCAGCTCCAAAGAGACACGACGAATCCTCATGGATACCTTCTTCATAGAAAAACCAGCTGTGAGGAACTTTAAAGCAGTCTCGGCTTTTTTAGATTGTGATAGATGTGGTTTCTGATTAAGTGTTGAATGTTTTTTTTTTAACAGAGCTTGAAAGTAACAGTGCCCGAATCCATCATCGCTGACCTGGGTAAGTTCAAACCTCTCAATACTAGGGCTGTTATTTGAAAATAAAACAACAAAATATATTGGCTGAATAAAACAACAATTTAACTGTCTGATATTTAGTTTTTTATTTTTAAATTAATCTGTATTTGCTGATTTATTGGTAAATGAGAAAAACGTCTGGTTATCGATAATGGCGCCTATATACTGTGCATCTCATTTTAGTGCAACTTTGCATGATTTTTATGCATGTGTTTGTGTGTGCATAGAACGGACTGCACACTCAATTAATGCAGAAAGGAAGAGGCCGGAGCCCATCTCAGAGGACGTCCACCGGCAATATGTGCAGCAGCTGCAGGACACACTACTACCTGACATCCAGAAGAACCTAGAAGACTTCAGGTGAAATGCACTCATCTAATACACACTCACAATCAGATAAAGACCCCAACACGCACTCTTCAACTCCAATGTACCAGCACAAGTGTCAGTCAAAACCTTCTCCTCCAGTAAGTTCACTTGTGTATTATTTGTATGTTTCAGGCACAAGCGCAGTATGGGTCTGACCCTGGCTGAAGCAGAGCTAGCCCGTCTGGATACAGAGAGAATGAGAGACCGTGTGGCTCTGGAAAAAGAGCGATCCTGTGCAGAGCACATTATCTCTAAGATAGAGGATGTACTGTAAGTGCACTTGTCCATGCTGACATGTATGTGCATATACTTTTAGATGATGCCATTTGTTCTCTTGATAGGTTTATTGTCCTCCTCTTTTTTTGTTGTCTCTCCGTGTATGGTAGTTGGTGCTCACACACTACAGATCACTACCATTTACATACCCATTTTATCATGTTTACAGAGCTCTTGTAGAATTTTTAAGATGTTCAGAATTCTATTTAAAAAAAATGTCAATATGTCATATAGCTTTATGGGCTTTCATGGTTGTAATCATGTCACTGATAGACAACACTTAATTGCTGTCCATGACTTTAAATCTTTCACTACTCCCCTAACTCAGGGTGTCCCACAGGGCTCTGTTCTCAGTCCTCTTCTTTTATATAAATATACATGTTTAAGGATTATGTAAATTTTGTAAAAAGTACATACTGTATATTTGCAAGGGACCAGTATGTAAACTGAGGTCAATATGCCTTCAGAAAGGTAACGGGTGACTCATAAATGTTCGCAAGAGGCTTTTTAGAAATATAAATTAATGCTAATATAATGCTGGGGTAAGTACTATACACACTTTTTAATAAATAAATTGTTCCCAGCTGACGAATTTAACAAAACTGAAAAATTCAAGTGGGGAAAAAAGAGGTAGGATTTACTTTTCTTAGCTGTGTTCACTTTTTGTGAACACAAAATTTCTGTGCCAAATTTGTTGATTTATACCACATTACATTATTTTAAAAAGGGTTATGGTAACAAGGTTTAATGTATGACATATTGGCATCAGCCAACAGCCATTCATTGTTAGTCATTATTTAACAGGTTCCCATTTTACCCAAAGATTGACTAAGATTAAACCTAGACTAATATGATTGTATTGAGATTAAACTAATTATGATAACATATTTAGGTTTAATCCAAAATGGGGAAATATTGCATGTTACACTATTCAAATGATAAGGAAAACACACTGGAAGTTGTGTGTGTCTCTCACACTTCAGTAAATTGCAATTTATGTTTTGTTTCAGATTGACGTCACAGGCCACAGAGGAAGATAAGTGGTAAGGGGAATTCTCATGTCCTCTCCCTCCATAAACGACATGTTACATCACCCCATATTAACCCCTGAATCACTGTCCTGCCTTACAGATTGAAACTAAATCCAAGGTCACACAGAAATGGAGAATTTAGTAAAATGGTACAGTTTTACATTACTTTATAAAGTAGTAAAACAAAACCTTTAAAGTGAAAAGGTACATTTTAAAGGCAAAAACCGGCTACAAATCACACTAGCCCTGAAGTTTCCCTCCCAGTTTTTGCTGCAGTCTTGTGAGTGGTGTGTAGTTGCAGCATATGATCGGTCAGGAGCCCATATGGGCGGCAGCAGCAGGGACTGAGGCATTGTGTGTCCTCCCAGATGGCATGCAAGAGAGTGGAGCCTCACGAAGCCTCTGACAGGAGCTTGTGAGGGCTATTTCTGCTCTGGCACTGACTGTGGTTACGCATTGTGCAAGTCATCTGTTTGGCTTGTAAGTGTTTGTGAGAACAGCTTTGTAAGTTCTTCAGCTGGGGTCCTAGCTGTCAGAATAATTTTCTGCACACTGTAAAGTATTTCAGCATGGACTGAACTAAGCTCTTGCTCCCCCTCCTGGAAATGACAGATAATGATTTCTCAGAATAGTCCGTTTTAAACCACCATAGTGAAACTTAGTTTAAGTCTATGGCTGGATTAGAAAAATGTTTAGTTTTGGCTGAATCATCAACACCTGGGTATGTATACAGATGTAATAACGCAATTTGAATGCATTACTACCGTTCAAACTTAGGGATGTGAACAAATTCCAAGTATTTTTTTTTCTCATACTGTCATTCTCTTTCACAGTAGCACCATGCAGTTTGTGATACTGTCGTATATGAAGCAGCTCGGCGTAAAAGTGAAGGAGTCTCGAGGGCTGGAGCACAAGCCCAAGCTAATGAATCTTTTCCCTAAAATAAAGGTACAAACTCTCAGAAAACTTCCTGACTCTGTCTCCAAATGACTCCATGAAACCAAAGAAACCTAACCATTGTCTCTGTGCTCCCTTAACAGAAAAGCATAAAGCCTGAGAAAGATGGAAGTGAGGAGAAATCAAAGAAAACACGATTTCCTAGTGTCTTTCCTCAGAGACGGCCGAGCAGGATTGACACTTCAGCAAGTAAGCTAATTTATTTCACTAACAGTTAAACCAGTGGTTCTCAACCTTTTTGATTCAAAGACCCCCACTGGCCAACAAAATTATTTAAAGGCCCTGCCCATATTGTCTAAGATAATTCCTCCTATATTTTTGCTGTAATGATAATGCTGCTTGTTTTCAAACTCTTTTGTTAACAGAAACTGGGTGTTGATATATTAAATTAACCAAAAATTATTTTATGATTTCAGAAGCTACAAGATTATGATTCTATATGTTCTTTAATAAAAACAATTGTCTTGGGAGGGGGAAAAGAAATCTTGATTATTGTGTGTGTGTGTGTGTGTGTGTTTTTTATAATTTAGTTTTTTGGTTTTTTATTGATATGCTCTGTTAAGTAATCTGGCGTTGAGAACCACTGGATTACAACACAGGTTTAGTTTTGTAGTTATGTAGACAGTAGCGGAAATGTCAGCTATTCATAAACAAGGTCGTTTACATATAGTCTTAAAGGTGCAGTAGCAAAAAAGAGAGGCCTGTTTAATTCTAGGATTTAGAGATGGTGAAATGGGGTTTAAAATGAATTAAATAATATTTCTCAAACCTAGAGGAATACTATTAGTGAATTTAAAATCGATAAAAAATGAAGAGGGAAAAACTGGTTCTTTTTTATCAGAAAAAAAAATATTTTTTCCAGTTTCTGTTAGGGTGAAATCTGGCATAATTTAGTTCCTTGTGAAGCTCCTTGTGGGTTTATTTTACTTCCCTGTTTGTAACCATTTTATACAGACAACCACCCACTTGTAATCTCCTTTATTTTGAAGAGACAAATACCATTCGGGACTCGAATGCTAAGTTTTTTTTCTACTGGCCCTGCCACAAAATAAAATAAATAAATAAAAATAATAAATTGCTTGTTTATTTTTTTTTTAGTAAATAATGTTGTCACAACACCAAAATTTTAGATACCAGTGACATTTCACAATTCCCTTTTCCAGTTTCGATATCACAGCAAAAACTACTATCCTAACTATTATAAAGGTTAAACATTAGTGAAGACAAGTAAACAGTCAGTAATGAAATAAGAAGAACAATCAAGCAAATAAAATGAAACAAACAATGCTTTGAGTTTTTCAGGTAGGTCTAACACTAGTATGCAGAGGAAAGAAATATTAAAGAAATTAAAGGGTTAGTTCACCCAAAAATGAAAATTCTGTCATTAATTACTCACCCTCATGTCGTTTCAAACCTGTAAGACCTTCGTTCATCTTCGGAACACAAATTAAGATGTTTTTGATGGAATCCCCCAGCTGTCTGATCCTGCATAGACAGCAACGCAGCTGAAATGTTCCCAAGTCCAGAAACGTAGCAAGTAGATCTGTAAAATAATCCATGAAGATGAACAAAGGTTTTACGGGTTTGAAACGACATGAGGGTGAGTAATTAATGACAGAATTTTCATTTTTGGGTGAACTAACCCTTTAAGTAAGGTAATCAATGTAAAATAATCACTGCTCTGTCCTCACTGAATTAAACATTTTCTCCCAATTTTATATGTGTATTTATATATAACAATAATTCCATCAACTGTCCTGAGGGTCTTTCACGCTGACCCAGCCAAACAGGCAGTCCTTATTGGCGAGCCCTAACACTGATGTTGTTCTCTCTTTCTCTTGCCCTGCAGTCAGCAGGGCTCTGGAGCCGAGGCAGCGTCAGACAAAGCCTCAGCTGCCGTTGGGTGCTGGAGAGCAGGCAGACGGGTCGTCTCCTCCCGTACGGAGCAGTCAGTCGAGTGAAGGCTCAGATGGCACCACTGCCCAGGTCACGTCACCCCCTTACAGTGCTCCAGCAGCACAGGGCACAGACAGCATCAACCGAGAGTCTGAGGCTGGTGAGAGACGCTTCACAGATCATTGTTGTCAAGTGTCTGTGCTTTTAAAAGTTTTCCTTCTCCAACTCTTTTTTGATATTTTTGGGGCTGTCAGTTGATTTAGATGAATGAGTAGTGCAAGATTTGAAGTCATGGACAGCAATTAAGTGTTGTCTATCAGTGAGATATGACTACAACCAAATTAATTACATTACATGCTAATTAATAATCAAACTGATCATTTAAATTTGAGTATTGGCTGAGAAAAGCCCCACAAAGAAGATCAGCCATGATTATTTTCTTGCCAACACTTTACAATAAAGTTCCATTAGTTAAGTAGGTTAATTAACGTGAACCAACAATTAAAAGGTTTTCATTTTGATAAAAAGTTTTTCACAAAGAATTTATTCATTGTATTGTTACTTTTTAAAGGGGTCATATGATGCGATTTCAGTTTTTCCTTTCTCTTTGGAGTGTTACAAGCTCTTGGTGCATAAAGAAGATCTGTAAAGTTGCAAAGACTAAAGTCTCAAATCCAAAGAAATATTCTTTATAAAAGTTGAGTCAACCACGCCTACCTAAAACGGCTCGTTCTAACGCGCCCCCACATGCCTATGTCACAATGTGTGAAGATTTGCATAACGCCGCCCAAATGTTCACGCAAAGAAAGAAGGTGTAACTTTTATTCTCGCTGTAGTATTGTTGTTGCCGCCATGTCGTGAAGACGTTGTGTGTTTCGTTGTGAAAGTGAAACTACTTTAAAACTACTCTTCCAAAAAAGGACACAACTAGAAATCAGTGGTTAAGTTATATTTACAACACTGTTCCAGAACAGTTCAAACCAAATATTCAGATGTGTGCAGCGCATTTTATGGAGGACGACGACTGTTTCCTGGAAGAGTAGCCTACAAATGCGTCTGTGCACAAAGGCTGTTTCTATAAAGTGGGGCAATTCCAACTTTTCAAGTACAGTCTGGCACTTGACAGTATAAGTCATTATAATCAGTAATTATGTCCCCACTGGATGCAACAAATGGCTCGTTTATAATGGGTTTTAATGTTTTTGTCTCGTCGCTCCGGCCGGGAGATGGCATCACAGTATGGTGAGGGGCATAAAATTTCCGTCACACGCTTGAGGTATTCAGCCAATCACAATGCACTGGATAGCTGGCCAATCACAGCACACCTCGCTTTTCAGACCGATGAGCTTTGTAAAAATAGACGCGTTTCAGAAAGGCAGGGCATAGAGGAGAAACAATAATGTACAGTATGTGGAAAATAATGTTTTTTTTTAAACCTTAAACCACATAAATACATTGCATTACACCAAATACACAAAATAATGTTCTTTTTAGCAGGATCATATGACCCCTTTAATGTTTGCTAATATATTATTCAAATACAAAGTTAATATTATTTATTAGAACTGAGTAAACAACGAACAGTGAGTTGTATATTTATTAACATTAGTTAATTTAACTAATTAAAATTAGTTATTTATTCATCTTTGTTAATGTTAACTAATGGGAACTTATTGTAAATCGTTACCTCGCTCTTTAATGTCTTTAATCTTTCTCTCCTTTTTTCCCCTCCACTGTCATTGTGCCCTCTCATAGTTATCTGCCCTTAATGATTACTCTTTCTGTCCTCTCCTTTGCATCATATTTCTACTTATTTCCCAGCAGCTGTATTACAAAAACTTAGAATCTTATTTCTTGACTCAAGATTTGAAAAATGTCTAGTTCTAAGCAAAATTACCAAATAGGATAGGATTCTAATTTAAGATGTTTCTGTAATACAACCCCAGATTTGTTTTTAGATTATTTTTTTAGTTTTATAAGTTTGCTTTGTCTAAGCTCTGCCAGTGTTCTCCTGGTTATTAGGGTCAAGGCTTAAATCTGCTGACTACGTTTTTTTTTTATAGAAAATAATTGGCCTTTTTTTTACCTTTTTGTAATTTTTCATTTTAATGGGAGATGGTCAGATTGTGCCCACATTTAGAGAGAGGGATATTTCTTACGTGTTTCAATGAGAGAGTTAATTCATTGTGGGCATAATTGAATTTTTTTTGTTTGTTTGTTTCTTGTTTCAACTTTAAATGTTCAAAGCCCAGCAAAGGCCAGTTTCAAGTTGCCTTTCCTTATGAAGCTTCTTCTATTCAGCACTGATTTCAAAAGCTTTTCATTTTCTGACACACTGTCTCTCTGGCTGATTTAGGTGGACTTCCCTCTTCTGCACTACCTAGACTGGGAGACGGTGTCGTCTCGGGAGATCTGCAGGACTCGTCCTCTTCAAACACTCACTTTGACTTCAGCCCCTGTACACTGGAGCATCTACAGGAGGAGGAAGCTGAGACAGACAAGTGAGTCAAGTGATCACCATCCAGGCTTATATTAATAAAATCACTTTTTCACACAGCACACAATCCAGATTTATAAAATCACATACTCCGTCATTATCTGGTATGTCCTCAGCAGGTAGTAGAACAATATAATTAGCATCCTGAATGAAACATTTCATACTGACTGGATTTCTAAATATAACATTTTAATCTTAAAACCACATTTAGATATTGTTTTATGAGGTTTTGTGCACCTTTTTGCTGTTCAGACTGCTACAGTACCATTCAAAAGTTTGGAGTCAGATTTTTTTTTTTATTATTCTAAAAGACACATTAAATTGATCAAAAGTGATAGTAAAGAGATGTATAATGTTACAAAATATCTCTATTTCAAATAAATGCTGTTCATTCCAACAGAAATGTCACAATTTCCACAAAAATATTAAGCAGCACAACTGTTTTGGATATTGATAATAATAGTAATTCTTTCTTGAGCAGCAAATCATTATATTAAAATGATTTTTGAAGGATCATGTGACACTGAAGACTGGAGGAATGATGCTGAAAATTCAGCTTTTTTCCATCATAAAAATTGCCATGTATAAAATATATTAAAACAGCAATTATTTTAAATCGTAATAGTATTTTACAATCTTCCTGTTTTACTGTATTTTTAAATAAATGGTAGTGTAAATAAGCCTAAAAATTGTCACTCCAAAAATGCTTTTACATTGGATTTGAATTTAAGATGAGCAGTCGCTGTCTCATAATCGGGCTGTTTTGAGTAAGAGCGGTCTCATCTGTCTCAGCAGCCACGATACAGGCCTCACAGCTATTTTTGTTCGTTAAGTCTCTGTAGTGACGATGCACATACAACATTTGAAACAAAGCTTTGCTCTGTGGTGCTCTGCTCTGTAAATGATCTTACTGGGACAGACAGAGAATGAAGCTTGTGCCTCATGACTTGGGGCTCTTGGGAAGAGAAAGAGAGCGCTGACAACATGTAGCGTTTGGGATGTTGGGATTCTTACTGCTGTAGGGTAATTGGAATATGATTTACCTTACAGGACGCAGGACACCGGCACCCCCAGGCCTGACAGGAGGTAAGTGCTCTCTCTTTGGGGGTTGACCAGTGTGGGTTTTTCAGTGGTCGATGCTGATATCACTTCTTGGCCATTTCAGACAACAGTATAAGCATTAATGTGACAAAACACACATGTAATAAAACAGAAGAATTTCCAGTAGTGTTCTCAGTCTTTTTGGATCCCATTGTGTAACAATACAAAATATAAGGTTGTGCTTTTAATACACAGAAAATACACATAAACATTTAACACTTACATAATGACCCCAGTAAGGTTGTATATACATATAATCTTTAAATGACAATATAATATAATAACATGTATTATGTAATAAACTTAAATATAACATTCAAAGCAATTTTTTTTATGAAAGTGGGAACCATAGGACAGCTCTGATAGAATTTAGTTTGTCTGACCTACTGTAAGGGGCATTTAGTGTGTTTTCCTTGCTAGGCCTCTATGATTTCTCTATGAGATGATATATATACTATATAAACTTAATCTCCAGAGCTGCTCTTAAGAGTTAATTTCTTGAGCATTTCACCATGTAATTGTCATTTGTTAATTAAAAAAAACCTTGTAAAAACTAGTAAAATTTACTCTCAACATAATAATAATAATAATAACATTCATTAAAACATGTTTTTACGGAATATTTTAATAAATAATATATTAATTTTTTTTTAAATGCTAATAGTTGATTGCATTTTAAGATTGATTAAACTGTTAAAGTTGGTAGATTACCACAGTTTTTTTTTTTTTTTACTATAAATTAGCATTAAAAATTACAGATATTGTAGCCATGCGATTTGATGTGTTCTCATTGCGTTTGCCGTGTTTGTACAGCAGGATGGAGCCGCTGGGCTCTGGAGAGGTGCAGAGTGAAGATGATCAGTGTGCTGAGATAGAGCTGGAGCCTCCTAACTGGCAGACGCTGGTGAGCAGAGATGTCCTGTCCACACTTACCCCTCAGGAAATCAAGAGACAAGAAGTCATCAACGGTAAGTGACAAGTGTGGTTCACCGGATGAGCAGTGGTTTGGGAAGTGTCTCCCTCAAGTAATCACAATTTATTTTCTGATTTTAATTTCTCAGAAACTTAAATCAAGTTGCATGATATAGATGAACAATGAACACCAAATTGTCTTTTGTTCTTTATTAAATATCAGATAATTTGTTACACAATTCAAGACATATGGATCTCTTAGGCTACATAGATCTCTCGCCATTCGTTTTTATGCTAGTACAATTTATTTTTTATTTTGATTGAAACACTGTTTGTTACTGGACATCAATGTTTTACCATTATTAATTAAAATTGAATAAGTAACACAAGTAACCTTACATATATATTTTTGCATATCTTATATTTTTGCATATATTTTTAACCTTACATATATATTTAATTTTATAATAAAGTCGCATAATTTTTTTTTCAACTCAAAATGTATTCCCTTATTTTACCCCAGGAAAAAAAAAATTCTGGTTAGTCCCAGCACAAACTTGAGAAGCAGTGAACAAGTGCAAACCATCCTGTGTAACCACCACTCTCCATTGCTTTCACAGAGTTGTTCTACACAGAGAGAGCACACGTTCGAATGATGAAGGTCCTGGAGAATTTGTTTTACCAGCCGCTGATCCGAGAGGCCATCATCCCTCCTGCAGACATCAAAAACATCTTCAGCAACCTTGAGGAGATCGTTCAGCTGCACAGTAAGTCTTGTAATTTCACAAACTCCCCAAATTCTTGAACACATCTAAAGTAAAGATTCCTTCTAAAATACTCTCTTCCTTCTCGTTTCACTTCAGTGTCTTTAACAGAACAAATGACTGCGGTTCGGAAGAAAAATGAGACGGCGCTCATTGACTCAATAGGAGATGATTTGCTTTCCTGGGTAGGAAACTGCAAATGTGCATTAAAGAAAATGTCCTGCTTGAAAATTCAGATTGTACTAGTCTAAGGTAGACAAGCTCACGAACATGGTAGCTGGTTTGTTGCTGTATCAAATTGATGTGATCTTCCAACTAAGCCAGCTTGGACCAACTAATGACCATAAATGACTAGTTTTAGCCAGCTAGGAACCATCTAAATTCAGTTATTA
Organism: Sinocyclocheilus grahami; assembly: GCF_001515645.1. Lineage (NCBI taxonomy): Eukaryota > Metazoa > Chordata > Actinopteri > Cypriniformes > Cyprinidae > Sinocyclocheilus > Sinocyclocheilus grahami. The sequence goes on from NW_015505470.1 coordinate 923,949, forward strand.
TTAGATTTTCTAGCAGGGATGTTTTACACCTAAATTGTGTCTTTACCCACAGTTCAGTGGAGAAGAAGAGGCGAAGATCAAGAGAGCTGCGGGCATGTACTGCAGTAATCAGCCTTTCGCCCTGGAACTCATCAAGAGCAAACAGAAGAAAGACCAGCGCTTCAACTCCTTTATACAGGTCAGTGGCCTAATAGAGCAGTGGTTGCTTTCATAACAATTGTAAGTAACTCTACTTGCTTTTAGTCGTGTGTGTGTGTTTTATCTGGCCATTCCAGATGGGAAATATAGTAAATGTAATTGCTATTATAAATGTAATATACTATAAATGTAAATAAATGTAATTAATATGGAAGTGTTTGTATTGCAGGAGGCAGAGAGTAACCGACATTGTCGCAGGCTACAGTTAAAGGACATTATTCCTGTGGAGACACAAAGACTCACAAAGTATCCCCTCCTGCTGGAGAACATCGCCAAATACACAGGTACAGCAATTTCTTCTTTTTTTCAACACTCAAATTACACTTGTCACAATTGATCGCAAAAAATAATATTAGGCTTGTTGTTCAGTGTAACGTTAATACACATAAACCTTAAATAGGGGTGGGGGGAATCAATTCTCCAACGTGATTCTGTCTTCAGCGATTCTGAAAATTTCTGAATCAAATCTGAGCTTAGTTTTTTCTGCATATGCACGAGGGCGCTTGTATGCGATAGAGAGTCGTATTCTGCTTTCTTATACACAAGCACACACACAACATCGAATAAGTATATAAATTTGCATAACGTTTCATGGTTGAAGCAAAACAGTGGCAGTCACAGGCTTCACTGCACAGGATATTTGCTGTGAGAAATGTGTTTCACTCAGAGGTATTTCAGTTTTCGTCTTCGTACTGCTGTACAAACGCAGAATTTCTGCCACTTCTAAATTGAATTATAAAAATGTTGCATATAGTCTTTTTTTTGGTGCACAAAAAGCATTATCGTCGCTTCAGAAAATTACAGTTGAACCACTGGAGTAACATGGACTACTTCCATGTTTTCCCTACCTTTTCTGGGCCTTTGAAGTGAAAGTTGCTTAGGCTGTCAGTGGAGCGACCGAAACCTCTCGGATTTCATTAAAAATATCTTCAGTGGTGTTCTGACTTCCGAGGATGAAAGGAAGGCTTAGGGGATTGGAACGACTTGAGGATGTATAATTAATGACAGAATTTTTATTTTGGGTGAACTATCCCTTTAAAGACGGGATGAAACATCTGATAGGTTAAAATAGTTCTGTGCATTAATGTGATTGTATAAAAGCTGTTTTGGTGCACAGTTAGTCTGTGATTTATATATAATTTACTTGTCTTTTGCCGGCAGAGGATCCTGAGGAGAGAAGTAAAGTGAAACAGGCTGGCGAATGCTGTCGAAAGATTCTCACTCACGTCAACCAGGAGGTGAAGGAAGCCGAGAACAAACAGGTGTGTAAATAGTACCTGACCTCAAATCAGTGCTGAACTCAATCATTCTGAGCTGATCCCTGATCCTCTGCTGCCCCCAGAGGTTGGAGGATTACCAGAGACGACTGGACCTGTCCTCACTGAAGCAGAGTGAGAACCCCATGATCGCCGAGTTCAAGGTGAGACTTCGTATTTAAATATTTGAAATCCATTTTAAAAACCTGTAACTGACAACCAGTGTTGCCAAGTCCACTGTTTTCCCGCGGAATTAGACTACTTTAACACTGTTGCCGCAGGTTGTTCTTAATCTCCACGGGTTGAAGCCACTCCAATAACATGATATTTAGCCCCTGGAATGTGAATTTTACCATGGAAACCCTGTCATAAAACATGCATTTTACCCTCTTGGAACGCGGGGGACCCTCATCGAAACGCGATTGGGCTAGGTTTGAGTAGCAATTGGTCAGGTTTTGTTGTGAAAACCTGGCAACACATTATAAACAAAATGTATTTTACTCTCCATCTAGACCCTGGACTTGACTAAGAGGAAGATGGTGCATGAGGGACCGCTGTCCTGGAAGGTCAACAAAGATAAAACTATTGGTGGGTGTGGTTTGTCACGGAATTCACTGTAGACCAGACTCAAATTAGAAATGTCTTCTAGGGCTGACATCATGTAAAACATCAGGGCACAAATTAAATGCGGCAAAAGTGTATAATATGGCATCTTTAATGTTATTGTGAAATGTTTTCGTATGATGTGTGTGTGTGTATTCAGAGCTGTACACATTGCTGCTGGAGGATATATTGGTGCTACTTCAAAGGCAAGATGAGAAGCTGATCTTAAAATGCCACAGTAAGAATCTGGCGGGCACTGCTGAGACCAAACACATCTTCAGCCCCATCATCAAACTCAGCACTGTGATGGTGCGCTCGGTTGCCACCGGTAAGTGTTGCTTTTAAAAACAGACAAGAAAAGTGGGTGAAATGTACATCATACATTTGTCAAAATGTGTAGAACACATATTTAATGGCTTCTTGAGAAAACATATTCAAAAGTAAGTTGAACTAACATTATTGTCTGAATGTATTACAGACAACAGGTCATTCTTTGTGCTCTCTATGTCTGATAATGGAGCCCAGATCTATGAACTAATGGCTCAAACCGTATCTGAGCAAAAGACGTGAGTGCTGCATTTTTTTTACCCATAGTTCCATTTTATATGCCCTTTTAGAGTGTTCTTAAGTATCTGCTATAATATGTTTAGCTAAAAGTTAATTAACAATGGATGATTTTTTTTTGTTTACCATTATCATTTGTTATTTATTTATATAAGTGTTGTTTTTTGTTGAAAAATTATAGTATTAATATTTTGAATTTTATTTGTATTTATTCAGTTGTCATTTGTTTTTTTTTGCATATTATAGTATAATTATAGTTATATAATTATAATATAATATAATAAAATTGAGGGTTAAATTTTTCAACTAATATATATGCTGTTTACTATCTGTTTTGATTTTTCCATCACTAGGTGGCAGTGCCTGATCACACAAAGAGCCGATTGTATGAAGACCAAACTACACAACATCATTCCATTACCTCAGACTGAGTGAGTTTAAGTTTTCTACATCATTTATAATATGATTAGTGTTTTATAAGCAGTAAGGTGATGTAAAACATATGACATGTTTTGCAGCGGGGAACGTGAAGCGGTCGAGTTAATAAACTCTGGTGTTCAGAAACTAAACAAAGACTCTGAGCCCATTTCTTTAGTGAGCATTCAGTCTCCAGGTAAACTGGCTCTTTCATTTATTTTTAAAGATGTTTGTGAAAGTGACTATAAAATTGATACCTTAATAACAGTCTGGCAATAAGGTAGTTCATTCAAATAGAGTAGTTATAGCATAGCAATAGCAACACATCCAGTATCCATCCTCAGAAATATCTTTATCGCCTCAGTTTTGCTGTATATTTTCTGTAGAAAAAGATGGCACAGAGATCATGCCAACCCCACCATGTAGCACCAACCCATTTGAGACCAAATCTGATGAGGAGGATGAAGAAGAAGAAAACTCACTACAGAATCAGGCTGAAGATGATGAAGCGTTCGTGGTGGCCGATATGACCGATCGACTTACATTCCTGAAGCAGCGCTCGAGGCTGGGCATCGCCATAGACGAGGACGAGGCCGAGGCCTTCGAGCTCCAGCCACTCAGAGCTGATGAAGCTCTCAGAACACGTGAGTAGAAGACACTACAGTGCTGCTATGAGCTGTCCCTCTCACTGAAAAATTCATTTGTGTAGACCTACTAAAATCCAACAATAAAACCACATTGGATTCACTCTAACCCTGCAAGTCTGTCGATTTCTCTACTCATTTCTGTGTTTTTCAGTGGCAACACTAAGGCAGCTCCTGATCAACCACATGTCCAGTCAGGAGGACACAGACAGAGACATCGAGAGGCGAGAGCAAAAGGAAGATGTGGCGAGGACAGGCTCTCAGCAGGGGGCGGAGGACAGCACTGCGATCAGGTCCGCTGTTGAGAATGGCTCAGAGAGGGCTGAGAACACACAGGAACTGCCCTCCGGAGACACAGGCTTCTTTGAGACGTCTGAGGATTGTGGTGTGTTGTCCTTTTTTTGTTTTGTTTGGAAGTCATCAGGAAATGCAAGGGACTTATGAACAGTAATGAACAGCTAGATTCACCGCACATTGTCCCACTCAATATAAGACTGTTACAAATGAATAAGCAAATGGACATGAAATGTTGATTTGATTTGAATCTGAAAAGAAAGGCCACAGAGTAAAAGGAGAAACCTGAAACTAGCACAGCTGTGTAGGACATTGGTTGCCTGGGACAACCATTATTTATAAATGTTATAGAAAAATTATTTGTGTGACGTGAAACTGCCAGCATGTAGGAGATGCGCTTTACAAATAACCTAGTGCTCACTCACCACCACAAATGTGTGCTTTTGTGCACATTAATTACATTATATAATTCACTTTGGAATGTCACATGTTTCAGATGATTTAAAAATATTTATATTCTGGATGATACAGCCTGCTTTCACCTACTTTATAGTAGGGTAGTATGCAAATTCAGATTTGGCCTACATTTTATACTACATTTACACTTTAATCTCAACCTGGCTGCATCCTGTAACCACTCCTCTTGTTTTCTGTCAGTCTCTGCAGGCAGTTACATGGTGCTGGAGGTGTATGGAGGCTCGGGCGAGAGCAGCACAGATGATGATGTGCAGGGCAGCAGCGGGGAGCCAGTGGCCGCGGGAGACTCAGGCATTGACTTGAAGAAGCTCCTCTCTTCCTCCTCTCAGAGCAGCGGAGGACCAAACCTCAACAGACAGATCATGACACACATACGTCTACTACAGGCCAACCTGCAGCATCTGAAGGTGACATGTTTCTGCCTTAAAAATGGTCAGATAGGCAAATATACAATAACCAATAAGTATTTGAATGTATATAATGCATCAGTTTTGTTGATTTAAATAACATGTCAAAACTTAAAGGAACAGTTCACCCAAAAATGTTGAGAAATTTTGAAGAACCTAACAGTTGTTGGTCCCTATTGACTTCCATAGTAGGGAAAGAAATACTATGGAAGTCAATGGGGACCATCAACTGTTTGATTACCAGCATTCTTCAAAATATATTCTTTCATGTTCAACATAAGAAACTCGTACAGGTTTGGAGCGTCATCAGGGAGAGTAAATGATGACAACATTTTAATTTCTGGTGAACTATTCCTTTAATGGCATCTGCTTACAAATAGTGCTAGAATGTTTCTCAGAAGTAACTCTTCCTATATTAAATCTCTCATTGCAGTGTTACACTTGCTGGCTGGATGGCTATTTGGAATTTATTGTGAAAATTGCTAAAAAAAAATATTTGATATATTTTAATATTCTAATAGCAGGAACAAAAAAACGAATATTCTCTATAAAAAAATATGCTGTAATTAGTGTACATTTTGTCCAGATAATATTTTAATACTTGATTGTTAAATGCCAGGAATAGTTCACCAAAAAATGACAATTCAAAACTCACCTGCATGTCGTTCCAAACCAGTTGAACACAAAAGATATTTTCAAGAATGTTGAAGTTGTTGGTCCCCATTGACTTCCATGGTAGGGCAAGAAATACTATGTTTACATTTTTTATATTAAATCATTGCAAAGTTTAATTATATTCCCAATATAAATATATCACTTGCAAGGGTCCCCTTTCGTAAAATATAAAGGCAATCTTAAAATAATTAAAAAAACAAAACACTGTGATTTAATGTGAGAAGACTCATACCTTCAAATGTGTGACCAAGTGTCCAACTATATCAAAAACAAAAATCAGGTAAATGTATTTTTGGTTTAAAGGTCCCATATTGTCAAAACTAAAAAATTTTTATGATAACTGAGGTCTAGGTGCTATGTAACTACCATATAAGTTTCAAAACAGTCAATCCAGTCAAATGCACATAGCCTGCATAAAGTAGCTGTGATTTTTCACGAACCGTTGTGACTTCCATAAAAAGGTGACGTCAGAACTACTCAGTCACCGCCTTCAGTCACCACACCGAGCACCGCCCACAGTCCCACTCTCCTTTTGCCAAACCCCCAGACAACATCGCGTCCATGCCATTGCTGAGCAACAACAACATGGAAACATGTAGAGAAAACGCTGTTCAGTCTGGATGTCAGGAAACTACATCATTGCACAGTAGGGCTGTGACGGTCGCCATGACAACAGGCCAATCAGAAGAGAGGCTCATGAATTTTAATTAGACAGGCCAAAATCGACCTGTTCTTTGTAGAGCTCCTGAGAGAGGAGCTGTAAAAAAATATTGAGATGGTTTTTGGTACTTATACCGCAAATATATATTCTTAAAGGGGTCATATGATGCGATTTCAATTTTTCCTTTCTCTTTGGAGTGTTACAAGCTCTTGGTGCATAAAGAAGATCTGTAAAGTTGCAAAGACTAAAGTCTCAAATCCAAAGAGATATTCTTTATAAAAGTTAAGAGTCAGCCACACCTACCTAAAATGCCTCGTTCTAACACGCCCCCACATATCTAGGTCACTATGTGGAAATATTAGCATAATGCCGCCCAAATGTGTACGCAAAGAAAGAAGGCGTGGTTTCCCGGGGTCGTCACATGTCCTTCCGGACGCTCCTTCGTCGAAATCGCCGGCCGCGCCGTTCTCAAGCCCGCCGCCTCAGCTCACGCTAGCCTGGCCTCAGCGCACGCTAAGCCGAGGCTTCCCCTCACGCTAGGCTGCTGTGTTTTTCGTTGTGAAAGCGAAACTACTTTGTTTGGTCTTCCAAAAGAGGACACGACTACAAATCAGTGGTTAAGTTGTATTTACAACACTGTTTCAGAACAGTTTAACCCAAATATCCAGATGTGTGCAGCACATTTTATGGAGGACTGTTTACTGATCCTGGGAGAGTAACGTTAGACTAAAATGTCGGCAGTTCTGTTCTTGTCTCGTCGCTCCGGCCGGGACACGGAATCAACAGTATGTGAGGGGCGTAACATTTCCGTCACACGCTTGAGGTATTCGGCCAATCACAATGCACTGGATAGCTAGCCAATCACAGCACACCTCGCTTTTTCAGACCGATGAGCTTTGTAAAAATAGACGCGTTTCAGAAAAGCGGGGCATAGAGGAGAAACAATAATGTACAGTATGTGGAAAATAATGTTTTTTTAACCTTAAACCGCATAAACATTTCATTACACCAAATACACAAAATAATGTTCTTTTTAGCAGCATCATATGACCCCTTTAAGGATATCAAGACTTAAAATAAAACTCCAGAAAGGTGTAAAATATGTGACCTTTAAGTCCTTCATATACACAAATAAACAATAATTCTCAAATCTCTCTGCAGGATACAGAAATCAAGTATAACCAGCTACGCCAAAGGCTATCAAAGGAAACAGCTACTGACACAGAGGAAAACAAAGGTAGTGCAGCTGTTAATGGTTTGGTGTTGTGCTGCCATTATAGATGCCCTAAAAGAGCTTTCATTCATAGTTCTCTTTCTCTTTTATCCTTCTCTCAGATAAAAGTTAGTGAAGCAGAGCTGTCTTTGTTTATTGAGACGGGAGGAGACACAGAGACACCCCTCCTTAAACATCGCTCATGCATGGACTGAGACAGACAGAATGGACAAGATCTGGAGTTTCTGTTCACACCACACAACAGGACGACCCCAGTCACTCGCTCCAAATCTCTGTCCTTCTGCACACCAGCATGGTCATGGTACTTTCAGAAAGATTGCCATGTAAGGTTTCATCACTCCACCATCTGCATTCAGAGGACAGAAGACTCAACATTCCTTCAGCAAACCTCCTAAGATATTAGAGTCTATATTAGCCAATGAAAGTACAGCGTGAGTGGTCACATGATCTTTAACCTCACTAGCATGATAATGATGAGCAGTTAGTTCAGATAGATATTCGCATAAACCGAATGCCTGACTTCTGTTTTGATACGGCGTGCGGTATATGTGATTTTACGATGTAGAAACCATGTTTGACATCAGCGTGAAAAACTTCTGATTGAAGTCCTGTACCGCTAGAGCGCGTTATTAGATGTGCGGAGAATATTGATTATCACATGAGCCGTCTCAAAGAGGAACGGTCAACATTTGCTGACTGAAGATGAAGGCAAATGATACTAGTAAGGTAATGAGTCTGAGGATGGGCTGATGATTGTGGTGGTGTCTCTCCTCATTCCTCCTCTTAATAAACCACATGCTATTTAATGAAGCTACTGAAAGTGTTTTCTCTGGCTTGTGGCCACGGGAAAACCGGACCTTTCGTAATGTCGTCGGGTCAAGCTGTTATAACACGCGTCAGGCAGCTCGGCCCGATCTGTCTTTCGGATTTTCTTGGTTTTGAGAATGAAGTTAAATAGAAAGAAGCTTCAATGCAGGAACTTGATGAAGACCCTTAATGGTCCATTTTAAATGTAATGTATTGTACAATTATGACCAACACTGCATCTCTTACAGAGACCTTTTTTTTCTTCTTCTTTTGCATTCTAAAGCGTTAAGTCATGTATTATTTTAACAGAAACTACTAAAAAAAAAAGAGAGAAGAAAAATAAAAGACTGCAAGGTATCCTTTAATATTAATGTAATCTGTATTTTTATTATTCTGTCTAGACGTTTGAGTTATTATATTATTGAGCATTAATATGGTCTTGGCTTTCTGTTGGGAACATGAAATAGCTCTAATAGACGAGATTCTATTAAATTTGACTGAACTGATGTATTGTTCAAAATGGAAAGAAGATATTGCACATTGTGTCTTCATTTTATCACAATTATCTTTTGAGGAGAGTGGGAAGGGTATTTTGTGTTGGATTTATGACCAAAAAAATTACACATCTGTAGCAAAAATGTATTCAATAAACTGGAAACACAAACGATGTTCATTTCTTGTAAAAAAAAAAATTCTAAATACAAGCTGAAACATCATAAGTGTTCAAAACTGGGGTGACGTCCTTTAAATACTAATTCCCAATATGAGAAAACCAATAGGCCATTTTTCCAACACTGCTAGTATATTTGGGGCATCCACTTCATAACTCTCCATTGCTGAGGTCTTTTTTCTGCTTTGTTGCTTTCCCATCGCCTTCCCACTTCCTCTTCCCCCTGGTTTTTGCCTCGTCCTCTCTGAACTGACGCCTGAGGGGGGGAAAAGTGTCAATAAAAAAAAGAACTATACACTGTTAAAGAAACTAAAGTAATTCTTATTTAGATATGTCTACAAAAGCACATTTGTACTGTATACAAAGATCTGTATAAAGACATTTCTATAAAGATCAAGGACGAACCGATCAATAAAAAAAAAAGAACTGATTGAACCTACTAATGTGCAGTAGTTCGAGCTCACCTAGACTGCCAGCGCCTGCCACTATTCCACACGCGTCCAAAAGATGGCAGCCAGTTGGCATCAGTATGTGAGCTGTGGTCAAAGTTTGCACCCACACGATTGAGCGGAAGCTTCTTGAGCTTCTCCTGCTCCTCTGTAATTCAAGATTTAAGACAGTATACAACTTGCAGTGCCTTCTTATACTTCGTGTTTAATATATAAATGGGAAGATTGTTTTATATATAAAATGTTACTAAAATAGTTAAAGGGTTAGTTCACCCAAAAATGAAAATTCTGTCATTACTCACTCACCCTCATGTCGTTTCAAACCCGTAAGACCTTCGTTCATCTTCGGAACACAAATTAAGATATTTTTAATGGAATCTGAGAGCTGTCTGACCCTGCATAGACAGCAATGCAACTGAAATGTTCCCAAGTCCAGAAACGTAGCAAGGAGATCTGTAAAATAATCCATGTGACATCAGTGGTTCATCCACAATTTTACGAAGCTACGAGAATACTTTTTGTGCGCAAAAGGACCAGGAGCCATCTTTGGGCTAAACTCGGGGACTGGGGCCCTCTCTGGACTGGGAAACGGGACCCCACTCAGGGCTGGACGGGACCAGCGGGGACGAAGGAGAGTGGAGAGGGGGCAAGTCAGTTTCCAGCTCAGTTTCCCAGTTTATAAGGTGCACAAAGTATTATCGTAGCTTCGTAAAATTACGGTTGAACCACTGATGTCACATGGATTATTTTACAGATCTACTTGCTACGTTTCTGGACTTGGGAACATTTCAGTTGTATTGCTGTCAATGCAGGGTCAGACAGCTCTCAGATTCCATCAAAAATATCTTAATTTGTGTTCCGAAGATGAACGAAGGTCTTACGGGTTTGAAACGACATGAGGGTGAGTAATTAATGACAGAATTTTCATATTTGGGTGAATTATCCCTATAATACCACTTTTGCAAACAAAAAATTTAGCATACTACTGTTAAAAACACTGGATTAAGTTAGCTAGTACACAGTGCATATGGTACAGTATTCAATAAGCAGTACCCTAATTTTCCATGTTAATAATAGCCATAGTACTACATATCATTTGAAGAGAGTTCATCCAAAAAAGAAAATTCAATCATTTATCCTCATGTCTTTCCAGACCTGTATGACTTACTTTCTTCTGAGGAACAAGAAAGAAGGTATTTCCATTCCCAATGACTTTCATTGCATTTTTATCTATACAATGGGATATACAGTTTTGTCCAGTCAATGGGAACTGAAACTGTTTGGTTACCAACATTCTTCAAAATATCTCGCTCTGCTGAAGAACGTCAGTCATACAAGTCTGGAATGATGTGAGGGTGTGTAAATGATAGACTCTTTCTTTTTGAGTGAATTATCCCTTTAAGTGTTTTGCACAGAGATGTCCTCTGTGAAATAAACGCAGCCAAAACCAGTGAGAGTGAAGTGCATACTGTGTTTGAGGAACTCCTGAAGCGAGGGGCCCATTTCCTGCTGTCCACTGCCTGAGGCTTCATCAGGCTCCTCCAGTAGCCACGGCGGTACAGCTCCTACAATTCAACACAACCTGCTCAGTATCTTCTCAAAGAATAAACCCAAACTAAATCGCTTTTACTCACCAGTATGAACATTTCCACTGCTGGACGAGTCCTGCAAATAGGGGCAGCAAGTCAAAATGATCCCTGACCTTGTTTATTAATCTAATCAATAATTGTTGCACATGTATAGTGTAAGAAAGATTACCCGGTAACCGATGAAAGTTAAACCCAGTCCTGGTTCATTCCACTGACTGTGTGAGGCGAAATCCTCGTGGCTTGGCCCTGGTTGTGGCTCCATTTCATAAGAGTGACTGTGGGAACTTCTTGTCAAACATCAAAACTCATGCTTTAGACATTACAAACTCTGTTAGTTCCAGATTATATGAAGAAAAAGTCATTTTGATCATCTCATGGCACTAAAGCAGCATTTAATCGTCTATAACTTCTGATTCTCACTACTGGAAATTGCATATTATGCTAACTTTGACTGTATTCACACTAGTAAAACATTTGGACACCTACTCATATCTTTACTATTTTGTTTTTATAATAAATTCATCAAAACTGAGGAATTGTGTAGTGATTAAAAATGTTAAACAAAAAATGTCAAACGAAAGTTAAATTCATATATAGATACATTTTGTCTACAAAACCAATTTTGTACTTCGTATTTGCATAAAGATTAAGGATGCACCAAACAATGAAAAAAGCCACACTGATACTTCCTTTTTTACACTTGCACCAGTATTTCTAGTAACGCTTCATTTGAAGGCTGGTTTAGTATTTTCATCATCTATAAAAAACATCGACTATACAACTCGTGCCATTTAATTTTTTGTATGACCAATGTACTGTTATTTCTGTTCAACTCCACATGGATTAGGTTGGATTTCCATTCATCTCACTCTATCTTTGCATAAACGGACATATATCTCACACAAAAAATATACAATCACTATTAAAAATTTGGGGTCGGTAAGACTGTTTTTAAAACGTTTCAGAAAGTTTCATATGTTCACCAAGGCTGCATTAATTGATCAAAATACAAAAAAATATATATAAATAAGAACGATTCTGTGATTAATAGAAAGTTTAAAAGAACAGCTTTTTTTTATTAATGTTTTTAACACACAAAAAAAACATTTTATAACTGTCTTTTTGTTACTTTTGATCGATTTAATGCATCCTTGTGCAATGAAAGTATGCATTTCTATAAAAAAAATAATAATACAATCTTACTGACTCCATATTTTGCATACTAGTGTATTGGAATGGATATATATAGGTATTGGAGCAACAATTTTAATTTTTACATTTATTTTACCTGGCAGTATGGTTACTGCTGTGCTGGTCCACTTCAGCAGGATGTACCAGTTCTGGCTCCGGCTAAGTTTGATTCAGGAAAGTCAGCAGTAATTCTCCATGTCTTTTTAACATCATTTTCCAGCAAAGGAATTACTTGCTTTTTATTTATTTATTTTTTTTAAAGCTAATTAGCAAGAGTTTGAAAAAGTCATAAATAACATTTCCTTTTTTTTTTTTCATCAAACCAACGGAACAAACGAATACTGAGATATGGATACGCTTGGAGATTCCCAGGAAAACAAACCTCTGATAAAAACTGAAGGGCCTCCAGTCTGTGCTGCTCCTGGGATCGGATCACTGCAGCTTGCTGAGGATGAAAGAAGAGAAGAAACGTTTTGAAGTTCAGATATGGTTAAACCAACAACAATTAACAAACTAAAGTACCTGTAAAACACTTTTACCTGTTTAATAAACACATCCTCTTTTTCCTCAAACTGCTCCAGAGCCTTGGAAACCTCCGACTTGAATCTACAAAAAAGATATTCTTCATTTATTTCTCTCAAGAACATCTGCAAACTTACAGTGATGGTATCAGTTTGCTAATGTACTACAGAAATGCTACAACGGACACGTCCATGTCCCCAAACACAAATAAGCAAGCGATAACCTCTCAGTCTCCTCTTCTGTTATGATAAACTTGTCTCGCAGTTTGGGATCTGCTTTATTGTCCCACCAGAACTTGTGTGTGTTTGTCCGGTGCTCTGGGCTGAAATGAGAAGCGCTCAGTAAATTCACTGCAAGCTCTGCATGAGTTTCTCAAAGGTTTTGAGGTGTGATCTTACGTGCTCATGTGCTCCAGCAGTCCTCCGTACAGCACACTGATGTTACTGTCAGTCACGTGTTTCTGCACCTCCAGCACACAGCAGTAACACCAGAACTTCTCGTCATGATCAGGACTGTATTTCTCTACCTGAGGATTTTTAATGGTCCGCTTCGCTTCTTTGACCTGTAATAACATGCAGAACAACAAATAAGTTTATTACAGTTCATGGCACCAAATTGTATTTTGACATTCAAGTCACACTTAATGTCAATGAATATCTATCTATGATATTTTGTGGTTGTCAACCACCAGCTGAACCTGTTCATAGCTTAGTATACCTGAACTGCCTTCACAATAGCCACTTCATTTTATTAAACCTTTATTTAACCAGGAAAAGATTTTTTAAAAATCCCTTACAGAATTGTCCTGGCCAAACTAGACAGCCTAATGTAACTTATAATACACAACACCTACACAAACAAAAAACATGCGACATTAAAAACATTTACAAATCATTGACTCATCCTCCAATTCTCAATTTGATACCGCTTCATTAAAAGGAACTGCAACAACGGCTTGCTTTGTTGCATGTTTTATTATTTTTACATGTAATGCAATAAAGTACAAAAATTATGTGAGCCCAATTCGTATCTGGAGCCACTGTGGCAGCATCTTCAGCTAGCTATCTTGTTAGCACGCTTACCTTCTCCATGAATTTGACAAGAATTACTTTAAGTTTGCTTTGGTGGCTTTTCCCATAAATGTGTCCTTTTCCAGAAAAATCCGTTTTTCTGCAGATAGAGCAATAAAACGCTCCCATTTGGCTGTTTTTGTGTTTGTTTCTTTAGCGACTGCAAGCGTGATGTCGACCAAACGTCGTGACGCTATGTGATATCTAATATGCTGCAGCGCCCTCTTGTGATTGGGATCATATTTTCCTGAATTATCATTATTAAACAATAAAAACGATAGACAGATATTGACTTATTTGCACAGAGACAAAGACTGATTGTTTGGTTATATTGGTTATTTTTGTGGCAATCAAAATATGGCAATCAAAAAAATATATTGGTTATTTATATATATATATATATATGCACTTGTGGAAATAAAATAGGGAAAAAATTATATTTGTTTGGAGAAGAGGTTTTATCTTTCAGTACCGGTCGAATTTCTGTTGAACCCCCTCAGAGTAACATCTTTAAAAAGGGAGGTGTTGCAATATATATATACATACATATATATATATATATATATCAATGAATTGGCAGCTCTGCTGGACCAATCAGATAGTCCAGGACTACAGCTATTTGCTATTTGACACAGAAGTCAAATATTTCCTGTAGGTCTGTTCAGTACAGAGGTCTCCAGGACAACCTAGACATTTTAAATAAATACTGCCATGATTGGACCCAAGATGTCAACATCCAAAAAATAAGATTATGATATTTCAGAAAAAGAAGAAACCAGATCTAGAACAGAAACATATATATGATGTAAACAACACCACACTTCAACATGCTTTACAATATAATTATCTTGGTCTGGTTTTAACTTCCACTTACTTAATATTACTTATAAAAGCCTGCAGGTCACTGCATGACATACAAATGAAATTATTCAAAATAAACATTCCCATCAGAATTTGGACAAAGATTTTTTATAGTGTCATACTGCCTATTGCCCAATATGTGGAAGTGAGATCTGGGTACGAGTAACTACAGCCATAAAGATTGGCACAAACAAACATACTTTACAAGGTCTACACTTGCACAGAAACACGCCTAATAATACATGTATCCTTCAGAGACTCGCTGGACAGCATACAGCAGATTATTCCAGTCACTCTATGAAAGTGACAAATTGGGAATATTATTTGAAGGACCTTCTTCCTCTTTAGTAGCATATCATATTTATAAATCCCATGAACTAAGAGGCAAAGCGTGAACATATTAGTAATACCATTCATGTTTACATATATGTATTTTTGTGTTGTTCGTTTTTATTCTGCTATGTACTATGCTTTGGCAATATGTAATATGTATATGTCATGCCAATAAAGCAATATGAATTGAGAGAAATCTCAGACATCTGATTTGTTGCTCAAGAATAATTTCTTATCAATTTTGATCAAGTTTGGGGTAATATATATATAAAAAAACGTAATACTTTTGTTTAGCAAGGACAATTAAATGATGTTCGTTTGAACTTTTATCCATCCAATATATGAATCCATTTGTCCAACAATCCTGA
Source organism: Sinocyclocheilus grahami (assembly GCF_001515645.1). NCBI lineage: Eukaryota > Metazoa > Chordata > Actinopteri > Cypriniformes > Cyprinidae > Sinocyclocheilus > Sinocyclocheilus grahami. The sequence continues at coordinate 939,239 of NW_015505470.1, forward strand.
AATAGTTCATATGGTTTACACAAAAATATTAAGCAGCAAAAAATAATTTTTAACATTGACAGTAAGAATCTTTATCAACAAAGCACCAATAATGACTGATAATAATTAAGCACCAAATCAGCACATTAGAATGACTTCTGAAGGATCATGTGACACTGAAGTCTGGAGTAATTATGCTAAAATTCTGCTTTGTTGACACAGGAATAAACTACATTTTAAAATAGAAAAGAGTTATATTGTTTTAAAACCTTTACTCATTTTAAAATTGTAATAATTTCACAATATTACTTTGTAACCAAATAATATTGCATGTAAAGCTCTTTGAACTATATCGGTTTGTTTGGAAAAGTGTTATAAATCATAAATGATTTGATTGATACATACTTTTTTTAATCAAATAAAAGCCTTGAGCAGACACTAAAAAAAAAAAACACTAATCCTTTGACATATACATATACAGGTGCATCTCAATAAATTAGAATGTCGTGGAAAAGTTCATTTATTTCAGTAATTCAACTCAAATTGTGAAACTCGTGTATTAAATAAATTCAATGCACACAGACTGAAGTAGTTTAAGTCTTTGGTTCTTTTAATTGTGATGATTTTGGCTCACATTTAACAAAAACCCAACAATCTCAACAAATTAGAATACTTCATAAAACCAATAAAAAAACATTTTTAGTGAATTGTTGACCTTCTGGAAAGTATGTTCATTTCCTGTACATGTACTCAATACTTGGTAGGGGCTCCTTTTGCATGAATTACTGCATCAGTGCGGCGTGGCATGGAGAC
>NW_015505470.1:940127-940596 GCF_001515645.1 Sinocyclocheilus grahami
GTCCACATACATGGGGGAACGAGTGAGGAAAAGAAAGTACACAAGCATCCAACTCAGGTCACAAACAGAAAAGAATAAAAATAAAATAAAGCTGTCGGTAGAGCAAGTTATCTCTTCACCTTTTCAACTCGTACAGACACACGCTTTTTACATGCGCAGATGTCAATCTGCCACAAAACTACCGTAAATTCTCTAGTGGCCGTTACAACCTGTATATAGCCAAATTAGAGGTTTAAGACTTTTAGGCATTTCTTTTTTCTAGCTGCTTTAAGGAAATAGCAGCCGCTTGAAAGAACCCACAAAAATCCATAAATGCATTTGTTTATTTTATAAGGCACAATGCGTCATTGAGGAAAACAAATGACAGACACACAAAAAGAAAAGTGACAATAACAAAAAGTGCTTCACAAGTTCATAAAGAAAAAAAAAAAAAAAAAAGAAAAAAAAAAAAAGCAGGGCCAGTTTTCCC
>NW_015505470.1:940814-964270 GCF_001515645.1 Sinocyclocheilus grahami
AAATTAAAAAAAAAAAAAAAAAAAAAAAAAAGAAAAAAAAAACAGCAGGTCCAGTTGTCCAGCCTGATGATGTCACAGGGGTCAAAGTTGGATCACAGCTCTAACAGTGCTTGAATCATATCTGTAACACGGACACAGAGTTAAATCAGTTCCAATTGATTTTGCCATTTACCTCACCACTCACTCGGCTCCAAGTCCTGACCTGGATAGTTCATGCTCCTCTTCAGCATTCTGAAGGAATCTCCCGTAAGCATGTTAATTTCATCTCTCAGTCTCTGTCGGCCATCCAGAGTGAGATGCCACAGACACGACTTCCTCTTGCCGTCTCCAGACACCTGCTGCGGGGTCTTTTTAAAACTGTTGCTGAAACACAGATTATGGCGGATTGTGTTTTTCCACCCATCTGGAGCTGTAAGGAAAAAGGGGAAGTGCTCTCTAGAAAGACAGAAAGAAAATGAAATGAAAAACATTTTTCAAAAAACAAAATTTCAGATTTGTGCGTGTGTTAGAGAGACGGTGAGTGAAGTCATGATGGGGGGGGGGACAACAAAGTAATTCACTCAATAGTAAAGGTTCTTTATGGGCATCTTTAGTCCATGAGGAACCTTTAACATCCATGGAATCTTTGTGTTCTACAAAATATTCTGTGGAAAATGTTCTTAAAAAGAACATTTTTTACTAAACGCTCTTAAAAATAAAAGTGCTACACGATGCCATAGAAGAACCTTTTTTTGTCTAAATGGTTCCATAAAGAACCTTTAACATCTGAAGAAACTTTCGGTTTCACAAAAGGTTCTTTATGGCAGAAGAAGTTTCTTCAGATTATAAAAAGGCAAGAAAGAGATGGTTCTTTAAAGAACCTTTGACTGAATGGTTCATTGTGGAACCAAAAATGATTCTTCTATGGCATCGCTGTGAAGAACCTTTTAAGCACCTTTATTTTTAAGAGTGAAAGGTTCTTTGTGGAGCCAAAAATGATTATTATTCAACGGCATCATTGCAAAATCAGCTTTCTGGAAGCTTTATTTTTAGACTGAATTTAAGAATGTACCGTCAGTGTTTGTTCACATGGTTAAGTATATAAAAGAGACCTGGTGAAGTTATAGATCTGCTGTACGTTAAGACTGCCGTTACGGCTGCTGCTGAGTGCCATTGCGATGAGGATGCAGTAGTTAACAGGAGGCCGAGGCCATCCGCCGTTCTTCAGGTTCATGCTGTCCTGCAGGGCTCTCTGAAGCCTCCTGTTCTGCGTCAGACCCAGTTTGCGAGTAGACGCTTTGGGGGTCCCCCCCTTCCGCACACCCTTTACCTTACGACAAACAGGCACATCTACAGAAGAAGCATCATCTTCATCTGTGACCTGGGACAAGGTGGAGATGGGTCAACTACATCAGATATCTATAATCTTTCACCCAGTTTATTCATTGTGCCTTAATATCAAGGTGGCAAACAAGCAAAGTACGCAATGCAGCTTTACTCGTACCTGATACTCGCTGGAGAGGGAGGTATCGTGCGTTGACTCATTCAGGCAGGTCTCATCAGGCAGTATCGCAGGGTGCAGACGGTGTTCCAGAACAGGTGTGGTGGTTCTTGGCAGCGCTGACTGCGGTGTCGGTTTTGGGGGTGTTGGGGCTTTGGGGTAATTACTAGGGTACTTTATGGGGCAGGCTAAACTGGGATTCACCATCAGCCACAGATTAGGTTGTATTTCAGGCTCTTTAAAAGACAGAAACAATTACGTTTGAAGCGCACAGTGACAAGAGTTTAAGAAACTGAGTTGGGGGAAGAAAAGGGACTTAAACTGAAAGGGACATACACAAGATTCCAATTGGAATTTCTTTTAGAATTTGGAACCAATCAGAAGGGACCCTCAAATAAAAACTCAGATAATCAATTACAGTTTTACAGGATCTTACGGAATTCTTAGAGCATTGATCTACTGTGTAGACTACTAATGAGCAGTAATCATGGAATAATCACACAAGGAACCATTTACCTTATTTTGAAATGCGGAATTAAGCCAATTTGCGAGACAAAATGCGGTTCAAATATTTGTCCTGCAAACCAGTCTGTTTATAATTACGACAATAGATAAAGCATAATAACTGACTGACTCGAGTTACAAATGGTCGAAACCACTGTAATGTTAAAAATAAAAAAGGATGCACTAAAAAAAGGCTTTTTAAAAGATTTACCCAATTTGACAGTAAAACCCAAGTTGAATTGAATAATCGTCATGCATTTCAACTGAATAATTGAACAATCTTTAATTACTCAAATAAAATTTTAGGATTATTCAAGTCGATGGAATTTTACTATTAATTAAATCATGTAAATCTTAAAAGAAAAAGAAAAAATCTTGAAAGATTTTCTTCTTTTTGGTAATACGAACATTACTGGGAACTTTGTGTTTTAAGACAGGGATTCTCAATAGAGATACTTCTATTACTACTAGGCAGAAAACAATAACTGTTATACAAAGCAAATATTTTCCAGATAATATTTTCATAAACTATTTTGCATTGGGAAATATATAATATTTATTATAATTGTTCCAAATACAAATATTATCCTGTATTTTTAATAATTATTTTGTAAAATAATTTGTCTTTATATTGTAATGTTGATTGAGAAAATATAATAATATTATTATTATGTACGTACTGTATTGGGCAGAAAACAAACTGTTATACAAAGCAAATATTTTCCAGATAATGGTTTCATAAATTATTTTGTATTTGGAAATATAATACGTTTTATAATCATTCCAAATACAAAATATTATCTTGTATTTTTTATGATTATTTTGTAAAACAATTGGTCTTTGCAATATTGCAGTGTTTATGGTTTCAAATAAATACAGTCATTCATAAACAACAAGAAAATTATACATTTGTGTAAGTTACAGAACATTTTCATGGGGTCTCTCTGGCATTGAAAATAGTGAACACCTTTGATAAGGAGTTTTGTGTTTGATGTATCTTGTTGATTAGTGTGCGGTCATGAGCAGGCTATGCTTGATGAACACACCTCTGCTGCTGAGGGGCAGCTGGTAGCTCTCGTGCGCTGCTGCTGCTGCTGCTGGTAATGATCTTCTGGAGATCCTCGCGAAGTGCCACTGCGCCAGATACTGGTCAGACCGCTTATCATCTGCCGAACCACCACACAGCGTCCACACTGAAAAACGCCTCTCTTTCGCATACTTGAGTCAATTACTCACTGAAACACAATTATTTTACCGTGGTAAAACTGATCAGTCGTCGTCGTTAACTTTATTTCCTCATTCATGTCCCAGTCATGTAAACCGCTGGTCAAATGAAGGTCGAGAAATCTGCTTTTGGATTGAAGATGTAAATACATGTCGTCGACTATGTAGGAACAGCTAGCAAACGTTTGTAAACAAAGCCCAGTATCTCTTTTATTCGAAGAAATGTGGTGTCAGTAAAGACAAACTGTGGCGAAATCGTTCATTAAACAGGTGGAAATCATTAAGCTCCATTATTAGCAATCAAAGGTTTAACAGGTCTTCATTGACCACTCATTATCACGCTAATTGTGAGTATTATTATTGCGTTCTAGTCAGTTTGTCCGTATGCAGATACATTTTGACTACAAAATGCTGTTTAACATTTCCGGGAAAAAAAGTAAAATAGCCTACCTTTATTTTAGATATCAAATGCTGTCTAAAATGGCAAAACAAAAAACAAAATCTATCAAATAAAAAAATAATAAAAATATAAACTTTTGTTTGGCTACAACAGAGATTAATTATCTGCATTGAAACAAAAACTATTAAAAACGTGTGACAACTTGTCCAAACCTGACATTTGTAAAAAAACAAAAAAAACAACAACACACATTTCCGCCTTTAAATTCTATACTTGCAGTTATGGTAAAGAAACCTATTTATGTGTTAAAAAAAAATAACTTTTTTTGTGACAAAATGCCCCGTATATCTTCTGTTTAATGACACTAACTTTTGAAAAATAGCCTACCTTTATTTGAGATAGCAAATACTAGGCTATCTAAAATACCAAATAAAGAAAAAAATATATAATAAACAAATGATTAAAAAAAGATCAACTTTTGTTTGTCTACAAAAGAAGTTGTGGTTAATTATCTATTGAAACACAAAAACTATTAAAACATGTGACAACTTGTCTAAACCAGACACACACACACACACACACACACACACACACACACACACACACACACAGATGTATAAGATTGTTGTTAATGAGATTTGATTTGTTGAGAGATGGTTACACACACTGAGAGACCTTAGACATTATAGTGACAAACTCCCATGGATTAAAGGGTTTCCGTAATAATATAATGGTAATTACTACAGTGTATAGCTACACCATATCCATAAAAACCTCATCGAAACCTGCTGACATTTGATATAAATCAAAAGCTGATATATGAGACAAACCCCGTACACGCCACACATTCTTGAGCGTGTTCTCAACAGCCGGTGCGTGACGCGTCTTCTTCTTTTTCTTGCTTTACACTCTATGTACAACCTCAATTAGGAGTGTCAATGGTCCATTTGAGAGATAGGTGGCAGCAATGCACTTATAAGTCTGCGATCCGCCGTAAAGCAAGAAGAAGAAGACGCGTCACGAGCCGGCTGTCGAGGACACGCTCAGAACAGTTCAGACATTGCAGAGCATCAGAGGTAAAAAACAATATAAATAATGTTCAGTTTCTTGTACAGACCGATCGTTTCGTGTCTTTACACATCAATGTATCGTCACGAGCCACAGGGTTTAATTTGGTTTTGTTTGTGTATGTTTTTTTTGACTCTCAAAGCCGTGATTCCCATTCACCTCCATTATAAGACTGACAGACTGCAACGGTTTGAGTTAAACATCTTCGTTTGTGTTCTACTGAAGAAACAAAGTCACCTACATCTTGGATGCCCTGGGGGTAAGCAGATAAACATCACATTTTCATTTTTGGGTGAACTATCCCTTTAAGTAACACCTGTTTCCGGAACAAGCAGGATAGGCTCTCGTTTATAGAAGAAAAATGACACTTTAGTCCCTTGTACTGTATGTCTTTCCAAACCATGTGGAACATAAAATAAGACATTTTCAAGCTTTAAAAGTAGGCACCATAGAAGTGGTTCATAAAACTAATGCACTAATTCTACATCTTCTGAAGTGAAACTGTAGCTTTGTGTTGCAAACAGACAAAAAGATTTTGCAGGGTACATGTCTTCTTGTGAAATCAAAATTGATTATTAAGAACAAGTAGGCTATTGCCATAAGTTCTACTTTGTCATTTTTGTATTCATCGTTATTCTTGAAGTGTCCCTTCACCTCTTAAACTGTGAATGTTTATTCTTAGGTTGCATGTGACGGATTTATGGTTTGTCTAAGGATCTGATGTTTTGTTTACTAATGTTTTTAGATAATAATGTTTTGGCGAATTAAGGTTGCAGTAAATCATTGTTTAGTATGTTATTGACTTTTGGAGGTGTTACCATCATATTTTTTGTTTTGTTAGAAAATTGTGTTGAAAGCCAAAATGATGATGAAAAGTTGAAATTGTTGAGATACTAATTACAAATTTTTTTATTTTTTTGTCATAATTATGATTTCTTATCATTTCATCTTTATACTTAGTAAATTACACTATTGCATAATTTCTACTTCTGTCTTAAAATTATGACTTTTTTTCATAATTATGATTTTATGACCATAATTGTGCTCAAAAGTATTGTGAGCACAACCTCAAAAGTTATAAACTAGAAACTATACACTATATTGTGGTAAAAAAAGAAACAAATTTAAGTGCAAATTTTAATAACAGTAAAACAGTGAAACAGAAATATACAAGTGTTATTAAAATTTTATTTTTTTTAAAAAGCAAAGAACAACCAAACAAACAAACAAACAATATCTAGATAATATTATTAATCATACGTAAAAGCTAAAATGTGAAACTCAAGGAACTTCAAATGCTTTGGACAATGTTGCATAAAATTAGTGTGAACTGCACACATTCCACGCCAGGCATATAAAACTTTTTCCCTGCCAGAAATCCTCAGAAATGTCCAGAAACACAAAACTAGGTGTATGCCGAAAATATATTGAGAACTGTAAACTGTTGACCAATCCACTAAAAAACATTACTACACATATCAGAGCCAGCTTTTCCAGTCTCGACCTTGAGCAGGGCCAATAACGCTCAAGAACACTAGCGTATGAAACTTCATCATAAAATTATCCTTTTACATAATTTAAAACAAGTCTCTAATAAAGCAATATGTAAACAAGATATTTAAAAATCTGTGGTTTTGTTTTTGGTTATATGCAGTTTTTCACATCAGCGTTATCAGTACACAAAAAGCCAGATTCGAACCTTCATCTCCAACAAAATTGGCACAGAGATTTTACACAGAAAGTGAAATAAGGTTTCATGCACATTAAAAGCTCTGCTGAAAATGCCAAACATGTCTGTGTCATGTTCTTTGTAGCAAGATTGCATATCTAAACAATGTGCCGTTGCATATTAGTGCTTTTTCCCTTCGGTAATTAGCAGTGAAGCTCTATTCACAAGCCCTTTGAACGTAAGACCACGAGAAGCAGAATAGTGGTTCCCCGTGTTCTGCCTCCTTATTTAGTGCTGGTTGTAAACATTACAGAATGAGTATTTCTCTCTCGTTTGGTAAGTTATGAAGTGAAGCTGTTGCCTTCAGAGGGGCTCAGTGGTGGTATGATGTGGTGTTCCAGCGGTACCAGGATCTAAGAAAGAGTCAAATTCATCATTTGTCTAGTTAGCCCAAGTTAAGATGGCTGTATGTGTGAAGTAACTTGCTGTGGTTTTACCCTGGGGTGTTGAACGTCTGATTGACCCCCTGTGCGGTCAGTGGACTGGATGTAGTGGACAAAGTGCTGGGGGAGGAGCCTCGACTGGGGCTGCTGGGGGAGGAGCTTGATGACACTGCAGGAACAAATCAATCAGGTCAAATCGATTTGTACAGAGCTATACACAATACATAGAATTACAAAGCAGCTTTACAGGAAGTCATGCTGTTATGTTTGTAATGCCTTAGTGCTCAAGTATTCATGAAAATATGATTGGATATTGCAGGTGAAAAATCTGAAAAAAATATAATGTTTACAAATCTTTGTTGAGGCACCAGCTCAATACTTACCACCTCCAGTGGCGAGTGGACTGAATGAGCGGGAAGTTGAAGGCTGAAACCGGAAATGAACCAAATCAGTGGGAAATCGGGTGGAGAACATTTTTAAGGAAAACAAACATCACTTTTGATCAAAAGTGATCAAAACACACTCACTTTGGAGAGGATGATAATCCTATAAACATTCTAAACAGATAAATTATTTTTATTATAACATATTGTGACTATTCATCTGATTTCATAAAAAAAAAAAAAGCATCAACAAAAATATAGAAAAACAGTAATATTCTGAAATATTATTATGATTAAAAGTAACCTTTCTATTTAAATACATATTTAAAAAAAAAAAAAAATTCTACTGACCCCAAAGCTTTGAACTGTGTAATATAATATATTGAAACCACAAAAGCATCACAAAACACACTCACTTTGGAGAGGATGATAATCCTATAAACATTCTAAACAGATAAATTATTTTTATTATAACATATTGTGACTATTCATCTGATTTCATCAAAAAAAAAAAAAGCATCAACAAAAATATAGAAAAACAGTAATATTCTGAAATATTATTATGATTAAAAGTAACCTTTCTATTTAAATACATATTTAAAAAAAAAAAAAAATTCTACTGACCCCAAAGCTTTGAACTGTGTAATATAATATATTGCCAAATCACAATGTTTTATTAAATAAATTTCAACTTTCCTTAAAAACTTCCTGTTTGAAACAAGTAAGATCTGTCTTTATCCATGTTGAACCAGAGATTATTAGTAACACGACTTGATAGTCACCATTTAGGTTGTACTGTTATGACAGTGTGTCACATGTGCATTATGGATCATGTTCTAACGTTTTGCAACATTTCAGTAATGATTGCTCAGACTCACCAGACGAGGGTTGTAGTTGTGAGACTTCATAGGTGAAGTGGAGACAGGGCAGTATATCCTCTTCTCTTTCTGCCGTCGGTTGCAGAACCAAACTCGCACTACTTCTTTCTCCATGGATAGCTGCTCTGAGATTAGGGTGATCTCTTCAGAGTTGGGTTTTGGGTTCTGTTTGGGGTAGAAAGTGTGTTTATGTATCACAGGCTGCAGGGGGCACTGCAAGTGAACTGCTGCACTTTGTCATTGGCGAATGAAAAGACTTGTTACACCATGTGGAGCAGGTTAGGGTTACCTGTCTTGAGCAAAAGTTTCGAAATCTTAAAACAGTTTAAGATTAAACCTCCACAAATTTGATGAAATTAACTTTAAGTAACAGATTATAAATGCTACAAAATTATTCTATATTACTATAAATTATACAATTACTCATATACAAAAATCATTCTTCTTGCTCATTGTATTAATCAAATGCTCTCTAGAATGTGAATGTCCCTCTCCCTAATTAATTGGCTTGACACAACTAGCAATAAAAACAAGTAAATAATAAATCATGGTCACATGCTATAAATGAGGGCTTCTGAAAATAAGTAAAAACTGCAATTTCACATCAGGGTTATCATATAGTTAAAACCATAAAATGCTACTTGAAATAAAATAACTAACTAACTAACTAAATAATAATCAAATAAAATAAATAACTGTAAACTTTTTTTTTTATTTCAGCAATTTGGCAAGGCAACATTTCTCATTTTTGTTTTGTTTAAATACATGTATTAAAATAAATCATAAAAGTAATTTTAAGTAAAAATTAGTAACTAAAACTAAACTAAAAACTATATATATAGTATACATATAGACACATATAATATATAAAGAATTTATTTGCAAAAACAGATAACTTTGTTTTTATTCATTTTCATAAATCATGTTGTTATTGTTTATTATTTAACCAAAACAACCCAACTGCAGTTTGATTGATAGTAATTGGAATGCAGGATTAAAAAAACATGATTTTTTTATCATAACAGAGTAATCTGTTTTTGCAATTGAACTCTTCACACACACACACACAAACACAAACACACACATGCAAAAACTAAACTAAAATTAAAATGAAAGCAGAGCATATAATTATAAAACCTATTTTAAAATAGTAGTAAAATATAATAGTATCTCAATAAAACTAAAATAACACAGACTCACATCTAGAAAGCGTTTCTCTAGTGTGAGTTTGATGTTAGTTTCGATGCTTGTTCTCTTTTTCCTCTTCCTCCCATAACCCTCCATAAGGGGAGGCAGGGTGGTGGGGTTGGTCATGGAGTCGGATGGTGAGTTCTCTGAGAGGGAAGAGAAGGTTTAAGATCGCAGATATTGATAGTGCGGTCCACAAAACAAAAGCCTGCTGATGCTTAGAGAGAAACCATTAGTCTGTTCTGTCCATGAGAGGGCAGCAGCACATACCTGCGTCACTCAGCCACTTCTCCAGCAAGGGCTTGAGCTTGCACATGTTTTTGAAGCTAAGATTGAGAGCCTCAAAGCGTGAGATGGTAGTCTGACTGAAGTCATTTCCATACAGCTTTCCCATGGCCAGACCCACATCACCCTGCAGCCACAACACACACCAGTTTGACAACTGGATTAGGTCCACAGCAGGGTTGGGCAACATTGAGTATCACAATTATTTTTCTAAGACCCACAGACATTTGAAATTACAGTAAAAGTTATATAACAGAAACAACATCTATTATACTTATATATATTATACTTATATAATATAAATATAATATTACAGGAAAGGTAATAAAATATAAATAATAAAAAACGGTCATAGTATACTTGAATTTTGTTGGCCTGACAAACATGAACACATCATAAATTTTGGCGAAATATGCTTTTTTTATTTACTGAATAAACACAAAGCATGTCGTAGTCCAGAAAAATAGAAGTACGTGTATTAAACATAATGAAATGTATTTAAATTAAATGGTGACTTCTATAGGCTGAAAAATACATATTTCCCATATGTTGTGTTGTTGTGCAAAATGAAATGCATTAATAAAAAAAAATACTTACAGTGCTTATTATAAATTTATTTAAATATTATTCTATTTTAATTCTACTTCCTAAAATTCAAATTTGAATTACAATTCTGCATCATGTTTTCTGCTTTACAATTAGATCAAATTCAGGAACTGACTCAGAATGTAAAATGCATTCTCAATTCAGTTCTGCTGATTTTCAAATAGAGATGTATGAAAAAAGAGAATTATAAATGAAAAATGTTCATATAAATGGGAAATCAATACTATTATTAAAAAGATAATGATAAAAAAAACTATAAAATATACAGCTAAAAGAGTTATAAAATCAGGCACAGTCTTGCCTGAGTAAAGCCGAGTTTGATGCGTCTCTGTTTGAAGGCTTTAGCAAACTGCTCGAGTTCCTCCAGGTCACTGGGTTCATCTTGAGGGGATCCCACATGTTTAGGCACCTGTAAGTGAGACATATCCAGGTGTCCGTCCATAGAGGAGCCGGCCAGACCTGACCTGCCCATTGCCTTATGAGAAAATTAAAACTATTAGGGTCTAGGTAATCAGTTGTTATCATTTTTGTTTGCTTACATGCTATTTGCCTCTGATTCTTTATTTTTGTTTATTTTATTAATGCCCTCTCTTTTGTGTTTTACATTTCTCATGCCCATAAAAAAGTAACCTGGTGTTATGCATTATGGTAATATGTCAATATGGTAATACCATGTTTTTGCACTACCAAAAAAATTAAAACTATTAGGGTCTAGGTAATCAGTTGTTATTTTTGTTTGCTTACATGCTATTTGCCTCTGATTCTTTATTTTTGTTTATTTTATTAATGCCCTCTCTTTTGTGTTTTACATTTCTCATGCCCATAAAAAAGTAACCTGGTGTTATGCATTATGGTAATATGTCAATATGGTAATACCATGTTTTTGCACTACCAATCAAAGGTTTGCCCAAATTGATATATCTCATGATCTTTTTTCAATGTTTTTTTTTATATATGTATATTTGAATATATTTTTAATAACATATATATTTTTTAATGAAACTAATAAAATGACAAAAACACAACAAAATTACTCAAACGTTTACATTAAAATGCAAATAGAAAATAATGAATACAAATGAATAAAAAGGTAATAGTACTACAATATACGATTTAAAAAAATAATTAAATAAAACTGGGGTGACAAATGAAAGATACTTTTGATTTGTTTCATATTGCTTGGTCATTATATAATTCCCATTTGTTATATTTCATAGTGTTGAGGACTTAAAAAAAATACAATAAAATAATATATATATATATATATAAAAAAAAATAGTAATAGTGAAGAATGAAAAGTTTTTTGTTGTTTTATTTATTTATTTGCAATTTAAAGAAGCCTAAGTAATCCAGCATTAGGCTGTGATGTACCTGAGGAGTGAGTGCGATGCCAGGCTGGTGCGGTAGGAGTCCTGTCTGGGACTGGGAGGGCAAGGAAAGCAGATTGGGCTGCAGCAGTGCTGTAAAAAACAGTATTTAAATATGTTTGTACTGTAGTTACAGCAGACAAACAGAATGTTCTCTTGGATGCAAACTGATGAACAGCAGTATCCCTAATATGACCCAGTGACCCAGTACTACATCTACTGACCTTGGTGTCCTGATTGGGCCTGTGAGAGGAGAAATGATGAAGGAGAGGACAGGTGAGATCCAGGCATCAGGACTAGCTGGGGCAGAGGGTGCAGGGCGGACAGCTCCTAAAAACACCAATCATCAGCATCATATATATAAATTCATTGCATTAGATTATCTTTTACTGTATTAAAACAATTTACTTTATTTAAATCATTATAAGTTAAAGGAATAGATCACCCAAAAATGACAATTTTGCTATCATTTACTCACCCATATGGCGTTCCAAACCTGCATGAGTTTCTTTCTTATGTTGAACACAAAAGATGATATTCTGAAGAATTTTGAAGAACTAAACAGTTGTTGGTCCCCACTGACTTCCATAGTAGGGAAAGAAATACTATGGAAGTCAATGGGGACCATCAACTGTTTGATTACCAGCATTCTTCAAAATATCTACTTTTACGTAAAACATAAGAAAGAAACTCGTACAGGTTTGGAAGGACTTGACGGTGAGTAAATGATGACAACATTTTCATTTTTGGGTGAACTATCTTTTATATACTTGGATAATAATATTAATAAATATTAAATACATAGCTTTTTTCATAAATACTTGAATAACAGAATACATATTTAATATATATATTTTTTAATGTAAATTTAATTGCATTAGATTATATTTTACTGTATTTTAGGAATTTATTCAAATAATTATAAATTATGAACAAATACTACCACGTTTTATAAATACTTGAATAATAAAATAAATACATTTTTAATATATCACATAAATGAAAACATTTTAAAATGAAGTTAAATTAACTTAAGTGTTTCTTAACTGTTATTATAGTTCATTTTCGTTTTTTTTTTTCATTCAAAACCTATTTTTGTTTCATTTGATTATTTTTGTGCAAAATATATGACCCGAACATGCTCTTGATGGATTTCATGACTCCCTAAGGCTGGGTTAATAAGGATGTACCCCAGTAAGCTGGCCTCCAGGCATCGGGGATCCCTGAGTTAGGTGGCATATCTTGTGTGACGATCCAGAATGAGGTGAATCATTCAGGTTCTCAGTCTTAATCTGCACATGAAACAAAGACTTTGTTAGACAACACAAACCTGTGAACATTTCACGATGTGGAGCTGTTCACCGCTGTGTTTTGGTCCTCAGGCATGTGTGTTTGTGTGTATACACACGCTCTTTGTGTGCACTCGGAGACCAGTAAGGCTGCTGGACTTGTTCTGCCGGAGAGGGCCTTTAACAAACATTCCTTCCCTTCCCGCAGGCACAGTATGCAAATGCCCTCACAAGCCTGAAGCTAGTTCCTGTGCACAAAACTTTTTACTGTCCTCAACACTAGATCGTATGACAGGCTGATCTGATGAACTAATATAGTATTATTGCTCAAATATCTCACATGCTGTAACACTAGTAAACTTTCAAGCTGTTTGCATTTCTCTTCATAAGAGGAGCAATGAGCTGCTCTAAATACCAAAACAGCTGTTTACAGATGATGAATATTAAGTAAAACATTGTTTGTACTCACTTGTCTGGTGAAGTCAATGCCGTTTTGTTCAATGTCTGGAAAATGAAAAGATAATCACACTGAAAGTTATGCATTAACATTCAAACCGCCTCCCACCGGATCCAGCTAATTTCACAAAACATTTTAGTTTTCATTTAAACTTTTATTATGATTTCTTTTAAAGGGTGTTCATCATAAGACCTATAATGGACCATACCATAAAAACAAACTCCCAAATGTTCCATTAAACTGAGCGAGGAGGGTTAGTCGGGGGTTCAAAGGTCATCAATACCAGGTAATCTCTCTTCATTTGAAATTCAAATCCGTCTCTATGAGGCCGTGGTAGGAACGGCACTCACTCATTCCACAATATGGAAATCTACCCTTCTCCTGAGCCAAACTTCCAGTATGGAAATCATCAGATCATGCAAATGAGTTTCCATGGCAACCTTTAGAGGCCTTCACATTTGAATACTTACAGACCTCCAGGTGCATCTCTTACTCTCTCTCTCTCTCTCTCTCAGACACAATTTTAAATAATAAAAATAATGTGATTATAAAATCTGCTGTAACCTATTCTCTGTATTTTAATGATATTATATCATTTTAAAATCACTGATTTTAAATTCAGAAAGTTTAGAGTCATCCAGTCACGTGTTTGCACATAAATTATGATACTTTTAAAATGATTAAATAATAAAAAAAAAGATTACTGGAGTATATTTTACAATAAAATACTGTTTCAGTCTGTTTTAATCTATAGTCAAAAAGTAAGCCTTTTCTTTGTAATTAATTTATAAGCAATTTCTAAATGAAAATTGTCTTTGCATTTCCAAAATAATACACTGTCCTCAAAACTAAAGATAAAAAATTAGATTTAGATATAAATATACTTCAGTAGTGTTCACGTAGTGGGTTTATGTAACAAGACTATTTGTAAACATGAACAACATTTTTCCTTCAATCCAAATATTTGTAGTTATCACATGACCTGATGGGACATCTGATAGGTCTAACCTTAACCTTAATCCATGCTCTTACAATTCACACCATAGAGGTGATGGAACATAAATGAAATATATATTAAACATTCAGTGACAATACTCTGCTCTCTCTGAATTGTCATTTCTCTCAGGTTCCTCATTTGAAGAAGACGGTTCCGTACAGAAGCCATTGTAACCAGACCATGATTCAGTACCGCCTGAGGCTATGAGCGCTTCACTGCAAACAAACCGCCACATACATCCTGGTAGACTTCTCATCCATCAGCCTGCACTCATCATGCACCTAGACACCTGATGAACTATGTATTCAACTCAACATACGTTGCAAGAAAAACTTTTTATTTTATAAGTACAAAAATATGGGGAGGCAAATAAAATGAAGAAGAAAATTTAGAGTTAGAAATCCACCTAAAAATGACTTTGGCCCAAAGCCACTTGCACAGACGTTCGCACCTGAGAGCGTGACCAGTGTCCCATCAACACAAAGAGTTAAACTTTTGGTGATAACCGCAAACGGTTATTGTAAAGAAGCCCAGTGGCAGTTCGTGAAATTATGATCCTCATTTCAAAGGAACGTAAAACAGAATCACAAAACACTGTACTGTACACTTAATCACAGTATCAAAAAAGACTCGATAACTGGAAAGTGGACCATTTGTGAGAAAATTACCTTAAAAAATTAACCTTTGGATGTCACTAAAAGCAGTGAAATGATTTTCAATATTTAAGAATATAATCACATAATATTTGTAATGTAGCATAGAATATTTTAACTTTTAGCTACATGTATTTAATTAAATATTTGACTACAGTCTGTATGAAGAAGACACACAGTTGATGCTCTTTTACAACATTAAAAAGCATCCTCAGAAAACTCTTAATTAGCATATAATTGATTACATATGTGTGATGTTATTTACTTACATTCAAATGTCACCATACATTAGTCAAGAGGTAAATTTACCTTTTCAAGGCAATTGACAATATTCCAGAGAGTGAAAAGTCTCCTTACCAGCATGTTCATGCTGAGATTCTGTCTGTTCAACAGCCTCTGTGCTCATCTTAATATCTGTAATGATAAATACAGCTGATTTTCCTACAGGATCACAACTTTATGCAGACACTGGGGCAATTCATGCCATGGCCCAGCCAGTAAAATGATCTTGAGGTTTATTCTAATGTGTCCAGCTTTCAAATGCTCTCCTTTATGTAAAGGGCTTGTTGTAATATTCATAAGAGCAAGGGTATCCCCATTCACCATTCACCACAATCACTCTGTCTCTCCACCCTAATCTCTTCTAGTCAAAAACATTTAAATCTGCCAATATAGAGAGCTGTGAACAGGTACAATGCAAAACAATATGATTCCACAAAACGGTCACTGCTTGAGAAGAGAGCAGGCATCTGGGAGACAAAGCTTAGTATTTTAGATAAAAACTTTGAGAAGTACATCTACACTTACCGTATAGCAGGAAAGCCCCACGGATCCAGGCTCTGTAGATTATATCCCTGCGTCTGTGGTGCTTTTCTCAGGTCTTCAGTGAAGAACTGAGTGAACCTTTCTCCAAAAGGTTCAGAGAAACACATTTAGCAAAGTGGGTTAGTAGAAGAGCATGCACCTCTTCAGTATCCCACACCAGCCGATAGACACATCATTTGCATAAGGCCCTCGGTGTGTCCTATCCAGACTCTGACTTTTTGCATAAAACAACAATAGGTAGACAGCAAACTTCGAAAAGCTAGAGAATAAGAGCATGCATGCAACTCTGCCTGTGTCTATGTACATTGGCAAACTTAAAGTGTGTTTGGTCTTTGATTGAACATGGCATAGCTCTATTTATTCAAATACATCACTCTGCATAAAGGCTGGAATTATGATTGTTCTTTTCACTAGTCTATATAAGAGATCAGATTTGACTGAAGGTAGCCTACATACATTCCCAAAGTGATGCGATTTTTAAACGTGTGAAATTTATTTTTGTTTTTCAAACATAGACTACATCTCAGAAGTGTGCCTCATTATTCTGGCAATAAAAGGGTTACAGTTCATTGCACAACAGCTATCAAGAGACTGTTTATCTAGCCAGAGTTCCGTGGAAATGTGAAAATGGATCTGAAAGCCAAACTGCCAATTAAGTGTCTCTTGGGGGGGTTTTTTATCATCAAAATCATTGTGACATAATTAATTCGATATAGTTACGCTTGTATTTTATTCTCATTATTGACGGGTTGCAGTTTTTAAACTGTATTCAAAGAGATTTTGTTTATGTGCCCCACACTATTCCAGTGAATTAGCCCACTAGATTTCTCATGACTTAATAATAATAATAATGATAATATATTATAATATAATTATATTATTAGCCTAATAATTCTGTTATATTAATTTGTGTACTATGTAGGCTTAGGCTATATGAAATGTGTTCCCATTAAAGCTGCAGTCCGTAAGTTTTGCCTCTTTGTCGCCATCTCTGTTTGAAAACATGCAATTGCAGCTGTGTGCGGAATGATCTTCCTTGCATGGGTTGTGCTTTGGCACGGCTCCAGCACGGATGAATCTAATGTTTTGAGGAGTATGTGTGTGTGGTCAGTCACCGCACCGGTGTGGATACTGTACTTCACACTCACAGATTCTAGCCTACGTCTTGGAATATATGAGCCAAATAAGAATTTTCACCGGATATTGTCATCTGAACAAGTAAGTAACAAGTCTGCCACTTTTGTTTTGACCAACTGAGGAAAAAAGCATTACAATAAATCGCGCTACCAACGGTGCTTTAATCTAAAGATTGGTTAGCTCATATCACATCAAACTGTGCAAATGATTATTATTGTTTAATTTATTCTCAAATTATTAATGTTAACAACATCAGCACTGCGTGACTATGAGTATTTCATGTTGATCCCTTTTAGTTGCTTAAATTAGTCACTAAAACATGTAACTTTACAATAATGTAAGATTTTCAAAATTGTATCTTGTGTGAAGTGTTTGTTCTTGTAGTAAAATAGACTTTGTCGTGGATCTCGGATGCTCACGTGAGCCTGTGAAATTAGGCGGCTAAAAATTCAAAAATAATTTTAAAAAACACTCTTTGAAATGATTCACTAAACACTAAATATCAGTATGGCAGTATTTTCTGATCATATGTTCACCACAGAGGCCAAAATGAGCATTGTGAAGCTTTATTTATATTTATAGTAATCGTTTATATTTCAATTGTGTTTCAGGGCAGTTCGTGAAGACAGAGAAACATAAGAGATTTTGTGACAACCTCGACAGAAGTCAGTTCCATCTGCCACACCAGACTCTCTACTGTGTATGGATGCCTTTTTGGAGCCAAGGACCTCTTGCAGGGGAGAAGATTTTCCAAGGACCCCCTCATTATTACAACAGTGTTTAAGGCTCAAGTTAATGTGGGTGGGAGTATAATGAACATAATATGATTGTTTTATTGGTGCAAATGTTCCCCATTTTATATGAGCTGTTTAATAATATAACATTTACCATATTTTCCGGAAAGTTCAGGTCAGGAAAGTTCAGCACCAGGTCAGGAAAAAACACACATAAGTTGCATCAGTGTAAAAGACGCATTTTACTATAGAGTGGGGGAACTATGACGTCAGAACCTGGAAGAGTAATTCGCCGCGGGTTCCTTCGAGATTTTCCTATGGGTTTTTTCAATTTATGAGTAAAATAAAGCCTGTGGTAAACATAACTTGACGATATGTTTATGTTTTGTTCTACAATGTAAACTGGGGCCTGTTTCATAAAACAAGTTTACCAAATAAGCCAGGCTTATTTCAGTTAGTCTGACTTATTTTGAATCAAATCAACTGACAATAAGTCAGACTAACTGAAATAAACCTGGCTTATTTGGTAAACTTGTTTTATGAAACCGCCCCCTGCACACACACTCATAGCCCAAACGTTCTTATCTAGTTACTTATTAAAAACATACATTTTCAAAAATGAATATAACTGCTTCAAAATTTTAATTTTGGGTATGGATGTGTGTAATTTACGTTCTAGAACAAAACGTAAAAGCATCGTCAAGTTATGTTTACCACAGGCTTTATTTTACTCATAAATTGAAAACCCCCATTATAAAACCTCATAGGAAAATCTCGAAGGAACCCGCGGCAAATTACTCTCCCGGGTTCTGACATCATAGTTCCCCCACTCTATTACTTTCAGAAATAATGTAAATACTGATTAATAAAACGAAGGATAAGAAACTTACACACGTAAATTCTTTAGACATGTAATTTACTTTTCCTTACTCCAAATCATTTAAATTTAAGGAATTTAAAACAGGAAAAAATATTTTTTAGGCCTAATTATAAAATAGACATAAATTATAGTGCCATTCCTTACAAGCAATATTTATTTTAAATTAAGCCAATAACAAACTTATTTAAAATGAAACTGAACCTTGTGGTGGGTTCACACACCTCTTATTCGCCATGGATTATTTCCATGAGTGAGTCGTTAGACGCGGTGTAACATTTGGTTGCTAAACTATTGTTTGTTATGTAAAAAAGGTTTTATACTTCTCTCGTGTCTGAATAAAACACCATCCTTCATATATGCAAAAAAATGTGTATGGAAAAAACAGGCGGTACGCTTGTCCATTAGATAAGCTATCATTCAAAATGGTCTATTTTTATTTGTGCACCTTCAAAACAACAGTGAAACGTCATACTTTTTGTAAAATAAAGAAAACAAACAAAATGCGTAAATCTTAGTTTCCATGAACTTCTTCCTCAAATGTAGAAAAACACAGCAGTACTTACTTGTCTCTCATGTCTGTGTCTCTTTGCTTTTAATTGTTTATGTTTTGCTTAATCTTGATGGGACCCCTCCAAAGTCACTTTGGAATAATTCAGCCCATCTCAGAAGATTAAAAAAACATTGTCTTGTAGTCCGGAAAATACGGTATAGCAAATTATTTTGCGGACCCCTTGGCTTTGGGTCACGGACTCCAGTTTGAATACCCCTGCACTAGCATATTTTGTTCTTATCATTATTGTGCATGCATATATTATTTGGGTACATGAACACTCGATTATTGCATGAGTAAAGAATATAATCTTTAAGAATTTTATGTTAATTGCAGTTGAAAAAAGTCCCCCCCCTGCCACCCCAGTTCAGCTCCAACAGGTGAACATAATGTATGACCCAACTAAACTTAAATTGTTTGTTATTTGTTAATTGTTATCCACTGTACAGTGAGTGAAGTTTCTTTTGTTTTCATGGTTTTTGTACAAACACACCGAGTCTGTAATTTGATTTACCTGTACAAATAAAAATTGCATTGAAAAAAACATGAGTTTTAATTGAATGCAGCCTAAGAGTGTTAATTTTGTCCAGAAACAGTATAAATGACGTCTAAATGAGACTGCAGTTGACCTTATAAGCCGTTGGAAATACATCCACAATAACCACATCTGAACTAAATTTGAACCTTTTAGAGCTTTTTTAGAAATTTGAACCTTTCAATATTGGACATCCAAAAGATGTCGAAAAAAGACGTAATAAAAACTTTCATTCTGGCTCTTCAGGGGACGTCATTTCAACATCCGAAAAAGACGTTGAAATGACGTTTGGATGTACCTTTGCTCAGCGGGTAGTGTTAGCGTGTAGATTTCAATTTCAGTACAGTCTAATCTCTAATTGTCATACAATTCCAATTTCATATTAAGAAATTCTTTTAACCCAAAAAACAAACTGCTTCTAACTGGTTGTCTTTAAAATACAAATCTTGTGTAATCCAAGGCTATTCGTAATCAGAAGCACAGTTAAAACTGGAATATCATTTAAAGGTGTGGTTCATTGTGATTTCACTTTTTTAACGTTAGTTAGTGTCTAATGTTGCTGTTTGAGCATAAACAATATCTGCAAAGTTACAAAGCTGAAAGTTCAATGCAAACGGAGATATCGTTTTTCAAAATTCTGGCAGTTTAATGCCTACAAAAACGGCTGGTAGGGACTACAAGTTACTTCCCGAGTTCGTGACATCACAAACCCAGATAAACCCTGCCCTCGGGAAAAGGCAGCAAAGGGGGCGAGGCCATGCAGCGTTAACACATGTACTGCACCCCATAAACACAATCAAGCCTAGAAAAAACCCAGTGAACCACCCCTTTAATTTCATTCACATGTGTTTCATAAACACATAATCCTTTCTGGATTACTATCCGCCATCAAAATGGTACATTTAAATTATTCCAGCTGCTGTGAGAAAAGGCTATAAACCATCCGCCATCCTGCAGGATTCTCACATGCCATAGCCTGCTTTCGGATAAGTTGTAACCAAAAAAAGTTATGGACTGCAGCTTTAAGTTAATGACACCATCATTTATAATCCATGTCACATGTGGTCACATTCGTTCCTGAATATGTTCTTGTGGCTTTGAATTAATAAAGCATTAAAAAAAAAAAAAGTGATCACATTAGTTCCATGTGTCATTTTACTACTGCATTTCGGAGATTTCATGACAACTAAACGTTTATTCTAAAGTTAAAGTTAAAAACGTTAACACTGCCAGCGTAACATCGGGTAGCTAATGCAGTTAGTGTGCACAGCTGCGTTTGGTTTGTCGCGGATGGCAGAGCGTGTGTTTGTGCAGATTTACACTCTGTCTGGTAAGCTCCACCTCTACTGTACATTCACGAATTAACCACGTTACGTTAATTAAGTTGTAACTACCTTCTAAAGATGAATTTTACTGTAACACCATCAGAGTGAACGTAACAGAAGACTTACACTACACGGCAGCATTCAGATGAAACATAGCATGCTCGTAATGTTGATTTGCATATGAGTTGTACATAGACTGTGGTTTAAGGAAAATAAACGATTGTGTATTTTGAGAACACTTTTTTTTTAGGTTTGCTTATACAATATATATATATATATATATATATATATATATATATATATATATATATGGCATAACCCATCATAACAAACGAGGCAAAAATACACACAAAAGCCAGGGTACTGCATAAGATGAAGTGCGGGTATGCACACTTGCACAAGCAATGCTACATTAGCCTACACCCATTTCTAATGATACTTTATATCTCAGTTTAATTTAACATTTTCACTATAAAATTGAAATTAAAAATTAACCAGATACTTTGAAAATAGTAGGCTAGATACTAAAGCATTTTAAAATGCTGTATTTCAAATGCAGGTAGGCTACAATAGAATTTTGCTTTAAACAGACAGGGAAAGATTATTTTTAATGCTTAAATGTTTTTTGTGTGTTATAGTTTCTTTATGATAATGAGTGAAGTTTAGAGTGAAATTTGTTTTATAGTAAACCCTGCACCACTTATTTCAGTGTGGCAGGCAAGGGTGTAGTTCTGGTTTAAACATTGAGGGTTGAAGTGTGAACTGTTTTAGTGGAGCACCGGGTCATGCTCCCTCATAAGGCTTATTTATTTGTTTGTTTGCTTAAATGTTTATTTTTGTAAGGTGGTCTTTTGTGCTATCATCCACGCATGCAAAGTTGGATGATAACATATCTGCAATAAAGTAGCCTAATAGCCTAATTAACAATTACTTGTTTACATAGGATACATAATGTAGTATACATTATTTACGCACTTATAGGCTATATTTTGAGAGAATGTTTTAGTGCAACATGCCATGGGAAATCAATCTAACTAAGCATTTTCTTATATTGATATTGTTTATTTCTTTCATCATGTTCTTTAATCTGTGCTATGTCTTGGAATATGTTATGTAATAAGGCCAGGTTTTTCCATCACTGGTCATTACAACCCATTTTACGCATGGCTCTTGATTCTGACTTGTACTTGCTCTTATGAAAATGTACCAGTTCCCTTTCAGTCGGTCACTACGAGAATTGGGATATCGCTTTGATAGACCAGTCTACTTCGAGTGTAAACTAAATGAGCCAATGCACATTGGCATGCAATTATTGCATCCAGCTGCTGCTGATCACAGCGTGAGTATAATAAGGCAGCAGGTGCAATGCATACCAACTTTTCGCTTCGGAGCCAAGCGACAACATCGTTCTGCTCTATGTTTATTTCGAGAACTACGAGTTCAGCATGCTCTCGGAAGCTTTCTGTGTTGGCGGGACGGCGCTTCAGCGGTGGTCGTTCCAGTGTCGAGTGGGTTGCGCACTTCAGACTGCACTACCCCCTGTCGTGTTGCAAAGCGGCCATCTCCCCTCTGCGCCTCAGCACTAAAAGAACATTTCCTTCTGGGTGTGGTCATTACCTGGCACCGGGTGATGGTTACGATCGCTGCCTCACGTGTCTGGGCATTAAGCACGCTGAGGTGGCCTTTGTGGATGAGTCATGTTCTCATTGCGGGAAGATGACCATCTCGGAGCTGCGAACCAGACTCCGCTACTCGCAAGGGGGCGGAATCCCGTTGCTGCTGCCGTGATCTGGGGCTCGTTCTGGCGAAAGGCAGACGAGAACCACTTCCAGCAGTAGCGCGGGCGGTTTGAGGGTTACAGTGATGGCAAACCCTGCAGGGAACCAACCCTCTGGGGACCATCACTCCTCTTGCTCCTCCGATCCAGTGGAGCGACCCATGGAACGCGCTGGGCCCTCTTTAAAGAGCATACCAGCGGTATCCAGGAGGGCACGGATAGTTGCGGAAGGACTAACGCCGGACCTCACTCATCCTCCTTCTTCGCCAGACGGCAGCAGCGGGCGGTTCGAGAGCGTCAACAAAGGCCGTACTCTGCCAACCCGTGGAACCAGGTGAGCCTAGCACCCCACACTCACACCCCTCTCCGGCCCGCTCACAAGCCGCCCGAGCTGGGTCCCTGTGTTCCACCTCGCTGCCCCACTGCGGGTACGGCTGCGGTCCCGCTGGTCCCGCTTGTACGGTTTCTGGGCGCTTGGTCAGCGCTACCCAGCCCTTCTTGCTGGCTTCTGCGAACCATCAGCCTCGGCTATGCGATTCAGTTCGCCCAGCGCCCGCCCAAGTTCAGCGGTATCCGCTTCGCTACAGTAAAGGCGGCCGATGCCCCTGTTCTACGGGCAGAGATCGCAGTCCTACTGGCAAAGGATGCGATAGAGCCGGTCCCTCCAGCCGATATGAGGTCGGGGTTTTACAGCCCTTACTTCATTGTATCCAAGAAAGGCAGTGGGTTATGGCCAATCTTGGACCTGCGAGTTTTGAACCGGGCCCTTCATCGGCTACCGTTCAAGATGTTGACGCAGAAA
>NW_015505470.1:964853-965108 GCF_001515645.1 Sinocyclocheilus grahami
CACTCACCGGGTCCAAGTTACACCGGCCTGCCGACAAACCTTCACCCCGTGGTCAGATCTTGCGTTCCTCCGGCCAGGGGTGCCCCTAGAGCAGATCTCCAGGCATGCTGTGGTCTAAACGGATGTCTCCACCACCGGGTGGGGTGCCATGTACAACGGGCATGCAGTCTCAGGGGTTTGGACGGGCCCGCAGCAGTGCGCCTGGCCTTGAACCGTCTCAAAGGGCACTTACGAGGCAAGCACGTACTGGTCCGA
>NW_015505470.1:965303-1018677 GCF_001515645.1 Sinocyclocheilus grahami
TTAGTCGCTGTGGACTTTTCCTTCTTCAGAAGAACCAGATGTAAACTTCCAGCTCACTCCTAACAAACTCATCAAAGACCTCCGTTGTCTACCACATCAGAACTCTTGTTCAGCAATCGAAGCCAATGCAAGTAACCGTTTACAACTATTTAAATGCGTGTTTAAGTTTCAGCCCATTTTAAGGTGATTTTTGATTCTTTGATGATTCTCAAAGGTTGTGTTTAAACTTAATGTGAAATACTGCCATCCTTTTACTTCCCTCTCTCTTTTCCTTACTTTGTTTCATTCTGTATATACACCTCCCTGAAGGAGGGAACGGAGATGTCACGTCCCATCGCCACGGTTGCTGTACCACCGCTGAGCAGCCGGGTCGCCGGCTCGGCTCCTCAGCAAAAACTGTAGCACTTGTTATAATGAGGCTAGCCTATTAAAGGTGCAGTAGAAGATCTTGGAAAATGCTAACATTAGCCTGATAGCACTGAAAGCAAACGTCCCACCTCCCTGCAATCGCTGTCCAAAGCCACGCCCCCTGAACGCATATATGCTCACAGACCAGAATACCAGAGACAACATTACCACAATAGGCTACATCAGCAGTTACCAGTTCTAGTTGCCCACTCCCCCTGCACATTTCATATGTATCTCTTATCACGTGCGACGTTTGTTCTATTCCGCCATGATTCCAGTTCGAAGCAAGTGTATATGTTCCATACAAAGGGCATTAAAATGTGCGAGACGTAAATTTAAATAGTATTTATTTACAGAGGTATATTATGTCACACTTCACACTTCTCTAGTAAGTTTTGTCTGTGTGTGAAGATGCTGCGCAGCGCAAGTCCATGAATGAATGTTCCGAAGTGACGTAAACTTCAACGGATTTCCCCTGCTCAGGGAGTAGGGAGCAATGAACACTGTGTAGGGATCATATCGATGGGAACACAGTTCATGCACGTAGTTCACTTCTAACGAGCTGGTTATGTGAAATGGGTGTGCTAACTAAGCGAGACATGCAAAATATGCAGAGTTGCAGACTGGAATTGGGAACCACTGGGCTACATCATGTGCCATTCACCAGTGAGAAAACTTACTGCGAGTAGTACTACAATACCAGGAAGGAAGATCGGGTTGTTGATGTTTGTCTGCCATTCTCGCTCTGTCTGCACAGCGTGCGTGAATGCTGTAATGACGTATCCTGTCTGCGCGAACCGGGTGCGCAGAGGTATGCTAATACATAAGTTCACAGGCAGGTAGGAAAGCCAATTAAAACACTCGTACCGAGCGTTTTGATTGGACGAACATTTCTTGGTCCTACACCTTCCACAGAATATATAAATACAGACAAATACATTTAGACCACTTAACTTAATGACTGCTATTGAGATGAAGAGACTCAACCAGCATAAAAAAAATGTTTCTGAAGACAATCACCTATTGCACCTTTAATTAATGGCCAGTAATTAAAGGCCACTAATGATTTTTTTTATTTATCTATAGCTTATATAGCATTTATTATGAAAAACTACAACCTGCACATTTAGAAACAATAGCCACAACTGTAATGTAAATCTATAGGGAATAATGTATTCTCTTAACAGATTATCCATTATAAATTCAACAACAAATTTACAACAATTCAATTAAATTCAAGTTTATTGGTACAGCGCTTTTCAAGATACAAATTGTTGCAAAGCAACTTTACAGCAAATTAGGTTTCTACAATATTTAGTAGTAGCTCATCTGTGGTGACTGTCAGTTAATGTACATATGGCAGAAATGTACGGAAAAATCAATTAAAGACGTAATCAAACAGACGATGAACACTATTAACAGCAATTATTATATGATGCAATCAAATTATAGCAAAATTTGGTAGTTCTGTATGTTGTTTCATGGTTGGCATCATCTGAGGTCCTCTGAGGGGTTGGCATCATCTCTTCTCAGGTGTTCTGGATCCAGACTGAAGCTTGTGTAAATCCTACACCGTCTCGATCAAGCTCCCGAAGTCCCTCTTCAGTGTCTCCGTTTGCCGCAGCTTGGTGTTAACCCCCGCGTGAAGCACGACTGCTCCAGTGCTCTCGTCGCCCTTTAGGATCGTGGGTATCTGCACAGAAACATCGAGAACATGAGCACCAGGGAAACAGTGAGTGTGCACTTTACCTTCAGCTAACGTAGCGCGGATGTGCCGGACGATGGAGTCTCCGATGATCACAGCGTCGCGTTCCGTCTGGCAGAGGGGAGCGAAGCGGTTCCGGGTGGAGATCTCGAAGACCGGAGGCGGCGGAGGGGGAGAGGTTGTCACCGAATGCAGCTCGAACGTGTCCTCTCCTGCACTCAAAGGTAGACACACATCCGCCATTAAAGCAATGGTAATGTGTGTGAATAGAGTATTAGCAATGTAAGCGAAATTAGCGGCAACCACGCTGGCGATGCTAACGGCCTATATGCTAATAGCAGACTCGGGAAATCAAAATAGAACTAGTGATAACAAGGCGCTCTGATTGTTTTTGTTCTAGAATACGATAGGGGATATATTCACACATTATAGAAATGAAAATGGTGTATAAAATTGATTTTAAGATAGAAAATATACGATAAAGAATTAACTTGACGAAGCTCAAACTCAAAACACACGGCTGTATACAGTATGTATATGTATGTGTGTGTGTGTATAGCTGCCTCATTTTAAAACACCACTGCACGCCACTGATATATATATATATATATTTTTTTTTTATTTAGTCATTTAGCAGACACTTTTATCCAAAGCGACTTACAAATGAGGACAACAGAAGCAATCAATTGTAGTATTAAAACAACTAAAAACATATCCAAAACTAAAAGCTAAAACTTTATAAGTAATATTTATAAACTCATTAGTCAGATAGAAAAATAAACTGTAGAGAGGGGCATTTAACATATTCATTATACATTTTACTGTTCTTCAATGTTTAATATATGTTTGAATAAATCCAAGTTTTTATGACAGCCACCATTGTTTATATTAAAAAAAAATTATGTAATAAGAAATATTATTATGTAATTGTAACTTTATTATTTAAAAATCTTCATTAAGTGTAATTTTAACAAATAAGTCAATTTTAACCTTCAATATTATAATGTAGTACCAACTGACTCTTGTGTATATTTTACAGCTGATTTGCTGCAGCTCTTAATGCCACATTTGTAAGGGTTCGACCCCTGGCAGTACTTCAGCTGACAGGGGAACCACTCTAGGTTTAACCTGTAACTGCAGGCGCAGGGCTGCCATGGGTCTGTTGTGGAGCTGCGGCTCTGCAAGTCAGTCACATTCAAACTCTTGAGGAAAGATGTCAAATACTGAACCTTCAACCCCTGTCAATAGAAAAATACTTGGTTAAAAGGCCCAGCATGCAGTCATGGTCATTTTCATAAAAATTTAATAAATATAAATAAATAAATGGATTAAAAATCTAATTTTGACAGGGGGAAAAAATGTTTGCTCTTGGCACAAAACAAACTGAATGTAAATAATGTAGAGAAGGGATGGTAAGATTCACCGATTCGCACCGGTGCATCAGCATTAATGTTAACGATGCGATGCAAAAGTGTGCATTAAATACAAGTTGGCATTTGTATCACGATGCATCGTTTCCAACATATTTGCATCAGGAAAAAAATATTCATTTAGATATAATTATTAGTAGATGTGCTATACTTTTATTATTTAGAAATTGACCAATAATTTGTGACCAGTATTTTATATGTAGATTGATTTCTCCTCTCTAAACTGTTTCTTAAAGGGGTCATATGATGCTATTTCAATTTTTCCTTTCTCTTTGGAGTGTTACAAGCTCTTGGTGCATAAAGACTAAAGTCTCAAATCCAAAGAGATATTCTTTATAAAAGTTAAGAGTCAGCCACGCCTACCTAAAACAGCTCGTTCTAACACGCCCCCACATGTCTACGTCACGATGTGGGAAGATTTGCATAACGCCACCCAAATGTTCACGCAAAGAAAGTAGGCGTAACTTTTATTCTAGCTGTAGTATTGTTGCTGTTGTGCATGTGTTTCGTTATGAAAGCGAAAGTACTTTGTTTGGCCTTCCAAAAGAAGACCATATCCACTTCGTCATGCCTAGAGCTGATCCGTGTTGGTCGCTGAGGAAATACATCAACTTCACGCTGGGGATCGCCGGATCGGCTTTCACCATAGAGGAAGTGGAGTCCAGCCTTGGGTCGTCACATGTGGTTGACGCAAGCCCACCGGCCACTCCTTCATCGAATCCGCCAGCCACCGCTCACTCTAGGCTGCCGTGTGTGACGCTGTGTTTCGTTGTGAAAGCGAAACTACTTTGTTTGGCCTTCCAAAAGAGGACACGACTAGAAATCAGTGGTTAAGTTGTATTTACAACACTGTTCCAGAACAGTTCAACCCAAATATTCAGATGTGTGCAGCACATTTTATGGAGGACTGTTTCCTGATCCTGGTAGAGTAGACCACAATGATGGCTGTTCTGACTCACAGACTGTAAGTATGCTTTTTATATATAAAGCATTTGCCACTGTAATGAAATTAACTCATTTGTAATTGTAGGGAATTAATTATTATTAATTCATTCAGGTTTTGAGAGGACTAGGATCTGAAGAGCCTAATTCAACCTGATTAGAACTGATTCCAAATTTGTTCTTTTACACTTTAAATCAAGGGTCGTCCAGCGAGCCGTGACCTCAGTATATTTTAACAAATTGAATATGTATTTTCCTGGCCACGGTCAATACAATTTTTATAAGTAAGCTATATAAGTAATCTGTCGCTTTCTGTTTATCGGATTATTAATTTATGCGTTAAACGGTCAGGGGGTCCAAGAGTGTCTGTCGCGGGAATCTTTCCAGATACCAGGTTCTTTGTTCTGTGTTCCATTAGATGGTTTATTTATGCTGAAGCCAGTCACGAAACCTACTGACCTTCTGTAGCTTAAATGAATCCAGATGGGGGGGGTCAGTTCTTGTTGTCCTAGTATTGTCGATACCGGTGACTTGGTAAATCACCCTCATCTTGTGTTTCTTGTAAAGATAAGCAGAGCGAGACAGGAACTCATTTGAGAAAGTTGGCGCCTGGGCTGACCATGGTTCAGCTTTTACGACTCTCATATGGTTTGAGAAGAGAGGTTAGTTTTCTGATGGAATGCGGAGATTCCATCGTTCATTTGTGTGATGTTCGCAAATGCTTTACACCACTGACGATTCAAACGCGAGTTTTGAGCAGTGTAGAGTAGCGCTTGTTTGTCATTTCTCTGATCACAAATGCAGACATTGCTTTATGTTTACGCAGCGCGATGCAACGCGTAAAATGACAGTATAAGTCATTATAATCTGTAATTATGTCCCCACTGGATGCAACAAATGCCTCGTTTATAACGGGTTTTAATGTTTTTGTCTCGTCGCTCCGGCCGGACAGGGCATGACAGTATGGTAAGGGGCGTAACATTTCCGTCACACGCTTGAGGTATTTGGCCAATCACAACGCACTGGATAGCTGGCCAATCAGAGCACACCTTGCTTTTCAGACCGATGAGCTTTGTAAAAATCGGCACGTTTCAGAAAGGCGGGGCATAGAGGAGAAACAATAATGTACAGTATGTGGAAAATAATGTGTTTTTTGAACCTTAAACCGCATAAACACATTTCATTACACCAAATACACAAAATAATGTTCTTTTTAGCAACATTATATGACCCCTTTAAATTGTGTTCCGAAGATGAACGAAGATCTTACGGGTTTCGAACACGGGGGTGAGTAATTAATGAGAGAATTTTCATTTTTGGGTGAACTAACCCAACGTATTAATATTTAACATATATTTAACGTATTCCTCTTATCGGCAAGACATATCGGCATAATGTTTCATATCGGGCCGATGCCGAGATGTACATTTAAAGCCATTATCGGCCGATTCCGATATCGGTCCGATAATATCGTGCATCCCTAGTAATAAGGCTAGGCTACATAATGGTAAATATATAAATATGTAAAGTATATGAGATTGACACTAATATTTGATGAAAAATACACTAAAACCAGTAATATTGTGAAATATTATTACAATTTAAAATCAGTGTTTTCTAATTTTATATCTTTTAAAATGAACGTTATTCTTGTGGTGGTAAAGCTGAATTTTCAGCATCATTACCCTAGTCTTCAGTGTCACATGATCCTTCAGAAATCATTCTAATATGCTAATTTGGTGCTCAAGAAGCAGTTATTATTATTATCAATGTTAAAAGTAGTTATATATTAATATAGTTGTTGAAAACAGTACTTCACAGAGCACAGTGAAACTGAGTAATATTACCAGCCTTAATGGGGCTGTATTAACGACCCTCTCATCTAACCTTTCTCCAGCCAGTATTTGACATCTTACTGTCGTGTGTACACCAGGTCTCGTGCATCCCTGCAGACATTATGAATATGAGTACTGAGGTGCCAGGAGCGACTCATGTTGAGCGCTGCATTCATAGTGAACTGTTCCACACTGCGTATCTTGTCCGCACTTCGCACCACATGAGGGTTTTTCTGTTGGGTTCACACATAAGAACGTCTCAGGGCATAAGGTTAATACTAAGAAACAAATCACAAAAATACTGACATTAAGCCATCAATGGTTCAATAATTCTCTCCCTGCTGATTAGCAATACATAGTATATGTGTATGACTTTCTTTGTGACTAACATTTATCCCTGTGCTATGCATTGTGCATTTTGAAAAAGAGAAGAAGTTATTTTTGTCCATACTTCAAAAGTAAATGGAACAAAGAAAGAAATGTGTACATGCTTGGAAAGACACGAGGGTGAATAAATGACGACAGAATTTAAATTTTGGGGTGAACCATCTCTTTAAGCCACAACCAGCATGAAAGTTAGCTGAAGCTGGTCTTTTCAGCAGGGTGCCACAGATGATGCTTTAAAATTCTTTAAATGTTGACCTGTCTGAGTCGAGCCATGGTCTCACTCGGGATGAGCTCTCCATGATCCAAATGCGATATGAAGCAGAGGGCCTGGTACTGAGATTGGCCCTTCTCTGGCTCCCCAAGCACCAATGCATGAAAGATCTTCACATGCTGTTAGAAAATATTAGAAAGAAAATGTGTGCTTAGACACAGTCATAAGACAAACCTACATTTTAGCAATGAATTAGGGGATTGCATTACCAGGATGCCTTTCCTATGAAACTACAGGATATGCTAACTGAAAGAACAGGCTCACATACAGTATACAGACTGTGCGTAGTGTGTATAATTATTAGGCGCATTGATATTCTGATGATATTTTTTTTCCAAGCACATTTTAACAATTTCAAACCACATCAATCTTAATAACTACTATTGATTCTGTATTTAATCATTTGAACTGATAAGTGATATATAATTGTCCATGAAGGCTGGAAGTGAAAACTCCTTATATTCAGGTGTGCAGAATTATTAGGCATGTTTACTTTTACAGATAAAATGAGCCAAAAAAGAGGTTTAACTCAGACTGAGATGCCAAAAATGATTAAATCCCCATGAGAAATATTCAAAACTAATGCGATACAGAAATTGCAAAGTTAAGACATGACCATTGGACAGCAAAATGCTCACTGGGACAGCGGGGGTCAGAAAAAACAGGTGGAGAAGAAAAGACACGTTAACTGCAAAAGATTTAAGAATTAATGTGAAGAATTAGATGTAAACCCATCAGGAACCATTTAGTCTCAATTTCAAATGTTGTTTTGGAATGATGTTTTTTTAATTCCAAAAGGTACTTGTTATACAATTTTTTTAAAGCCTTTATTTTGTGAACACTAAAACAAAAGAGAGGCCCCTGTCTATAAACAGACCAGCTCTTCAGAGCACATGCATCTCAAGCGTAACCTCTTACCACGAGCCTGAGCATCAGCTGATCCACCAACTTACCCAGAGCAAAGCAGGCTAACTGCTCCCATATGCACATAACCGAGAATACAGTCTCTCTTTCATGACAACAATACTGCTTTTCTTTGCCTCCGTCCTAGTGGTAACTGCACTACAGCAATCACACTGAATATGACTGCAGCAGTGTGAACGTCAGCTAGAGAACAGGCTTGTTTTCCTCAAAAATCTAGGAGAATAGACTTTTTTTAAAAGGTCTGGTAGATTCTGTTACAAAGAGTGATAAAGAAAAGTTGGCATTGCTTCACTAAAAGCTAATGGCTTCTTGAATGTAGAAAGGAATGTGTGTGTGTGTGTGTGTGTGTGTGATGGTAAAATTGTTGAGAGTCAGGCCATCAAAATGACACTATATGGAGTGGGAGGAAGTACTTCATAGACGCAATGTTTTCAGGACAGCAAGGTCCTGATAGACGAGATTAGTCATAACTGCTGCTCTTAAAGGAATATTTCGGGTTCAGTACAGTTACGCTCAATCGGCAGCATTTGTGGCATAATATTGATTACACCAGCAAATAAATTTGATTTGTCACAACTCTTACACAGAAAATGTTAGTATTTTATTTTTTCACACAATAATCATGTTAACACATAACGTTTATATCTAGTAGCTACAGTTTTAAAACATTAAGTATTTTAATGTTTAAAAATTGACCCTGTTCACTTCCATTGCAAGTGCCTCACTGTAACCCAGTGTTGCCAAATCTGTGGTTTTCCACCAAGCGTTTTAAAAACCAATTAAGCAGGTTTGGTTACGCAGACCTGGCAACCCTGCTGTAACCTAGATATTTTTTGTAACCTATAAGTAATTTTGTGGTAATCAATACTATGCAAACAATAACTGAACCCAGAACATTCTTTTAAGGCAGCGGCTATTTGCACTAAGTGTATATAGCGATAGAGGCTATTTACACTAAGTGCAAATAGCAATGGATTCTATTTACACTAAGTGCAGATAGCGATAGATTCTATTTACACTGTTAAAATGGCAGGATTTTCTGCTATTTATACTACTTATTGCAAATAGTGGCAATAATCTGAACCTCAGTATTATAGTACATTATAAAACAGTATACCGTAATAACGTATTGAGTGTAAATTATAATTTAAATTTAAATTATTAAATGGATGCCACCTTATTGGGACAATAAAGCCCTCCCTACACCTACCCTAACCCTACCTGATACTTTATTTTCAACTTTTTGATTATTTCCTTAATTTTTATTGAAAATAAATGCCTTTCCGATGTGATAGGAGATTTGAAATGGTAGGAAAAAAAGTTAGGCAAAAGGCGGATTCAAACCCGGGTCGATTGCGTCAAAATGACTACGATACACGCTTTGCCTTCTACGCCACTGAAGCTGATGATTGTCTGCCGTCTTTTATATTGTTGACCATCCCTATCACACGTTTCTGGGTGGAGCTAGTGTAAATAGCCTCTGCCAACAAGGTGGCTATTTGCACTTAGTGTAAATAGACACTCCGTTCTTTTAAATGCATCCAAATCATGTGTTTTAATGTTTAGAGGTAATTAGTACAAAAACTCCTTTAATCACAAAAGGAAAAATTAATTTAATTATAATGTTATATAATATACAATCATGGATGTTCCATGCTCTGTTTCTTTGGCTGCTTTGCATATTGCATGATGTTTCCCATACAGTCCACAGCATGATTTTGGCTGTATGACTATCTGAGTGTAAATGTATTATAGATGTTTTATGGCCAAAATATGATCTTCAGATAGTAATTTACATCAGCACAAACAAATCCATCTGTTAGATACATGATTCAATATAAATCTAACAATGCCACTTTAAAGTCCTCTTAAACGTTTAAAATAACATTCAAGCTGATAAATACACGTGTGTTGTGTGATTCTTAAAACTAGATCTGATGTCTCGCTGAAAAGCATTTTAAAAGCTTAGTTCTTTAACCATATTAAACCAAGTGATGGTAAGTAGTGCCATCAAGTCACAAAAAGTGTTTTTGTTTGTTTGTTTTGTTTTGTTTGAAGACTTATATCACCATTTTAAAAAGTACCATGGTGCAGCATCAGATGGTAATACCATGGTACGTTGATGCTGTACATACAGCACCATGATAGCAAATTATGCTATCATAATGACATTCATTTACCATAATAGAAAAATAATATAGGCTAACACTTTATTTTAAGGTGTCCTTCTTACCTTACATGTACTTACTATTATAATAACAATACATTATGCATAATTACATGCAAATAAACCTAAACTAAACTAAACCCTAACCATATAGTAAGTACATGTAGTTAATTAATATTACTCAGTACTTAAATGTCAAATTACACTGTAACAATGACACCTTAAAATAAAGTGTAACCAAAAAAAAACAAAAAAAAACGTCACTTACAAAAACTACCAAAATGTATCATGGTAAGTCTGTGTTTTTGGAATATACCATGTATTTTGAAATACCTTTTTACTTTTAATTAAAATGCAACATGCATCAGATAGTAATGGTAGTCTGAGATACCATGGTATTGAAATTTATATACCATATTTACTTTAGGATTACTTATACTTAGTATGGTGCACGTCCAACAAAAATAAACCTTGACTTATTGTTTTGTTGCCACAGTAATACAGTTGTATTGCAGGGCTGCACTGGGATTTGAAGGTGTAAGTCTTTGACTATTTTCAAGTTCAATCGCAGCTGTGGTTGAAATACATTTAGTTGGATTTATACTCATGCGCTTAAAATCAGACAGGAATGTGACGAGAGTCCCGTCTGTCTGCCTGAACTCCACTGTTATGTCCTTCTCACTATCCGCCTCTAATAGCTCCTCCGTTATTTGACCATCGTTGAGACGAACAAGCACAGTCAACTGTGAGCAAACATTTACAGATAAGAGCAGCGTAAACACGACGAACGCTATTTGGACTAAAGCCACTCTCGCGTTCATTACAAAAGACGCCAAGGATGTAAACTCAATGGGGCATATCTTGGAGGTACATTACTTAAAACAAGACAACAAAACGGTGGACAGTAAACTACTTTTTAGAGAGGTAGTTAACGGTCGATTATAAAATAATAGTTTGTAAACTAATACTTGAAGCTCGAGCATGTTCGCAGAAACTGCGCCTCCGTCAAAATGTGAATTTTCATCTTATGTTTGCGTTGTTGTGACTCAGAAAACACTGGCTTTATTATACACGAACAGTTTCTTCTTAAAAGCCGTCTCTTTATACAGTTTTTTTCTGTTCGTTTAACTACTAACTCTTAAAGAAAGCTGCTGTATTCCCGTCACTTCCTCTGAACTTCAGTAATTTGGCTAAAGGCACCTCGGGCTCCCGGCACTGCATGGGGCCACTTCTTAAAGGCACAGGCTCAAATTTAAAGACTGTTAAAACCTATACTGAACTGACCATAGGGAGGAGGATCGTAAGAAATTTCGTTATTTTTGTTTCAATAAGTTAGCCCTAGTTTTTATAATCTATAACCCATTAAATATAATGTCACATATAAACCTGGGGCATGCACATTGGTTTATATTTTCATAAAAACATAGCCTAATTTTTATATATTTTTTAAATGTATTTAAATATGGTATTGTTATTTGTCCATTTGACAATAAATAAAGTTAAATCTGTCAAATAATATTAAGTTTAGTATCCTGTAAATTATATTATATACTTTCATCTCTTTCATCAAATATGTATTTTTTTTAAATATCTTTTCCCAATATCTTTTAAAATGAATACCAAAAATGCATCTCATTCACAGATTTGCAAACAATAAGACACACTTTTTTGCACCATATGTCATCTCTCCAGGGCACTTTTTAAGTAAAACAATTCAAGAACTTTGCTAGGTTTCGCGTGTCAAAGAAGTGTTTATATTATTAAAAAATATGACAAAAGTATTTACCAGTTTTCTAGTTGTCAAACAAACCCAGCAACTATAATTCTACCATCATTTACTCACCCTGTTCCAAACTTGTATAATTTTCTTTCTTCTGCGGAACACACTGGAAGATATTTGAAAAATGTTTGTTGTTGAATCTTAAAGGGGTCATATGATGCGATTTAAATGTTTCCTTTCTCTTTGGAGTGTTACAAGCTCTTGGTGCATAAAGAAGATCTGTAAAGTTGCAAAGACTAAAGTCTCAAATCCAAAGAGATATTCTTTATAAAAGTTAAGAGTCAGCCACGCCTACCTAAAACGCCCCCACATGTCTATGTCACGATGTGGGAAGATTTGCATAACGCCGCCCAAATGTTCACGCAAAGAAAAGAGAATAACTTTTATTCTCCCTGTAGTATTGTTGTTGTCGTGAAGGCGTTGTGAAAGTGAAACTACTTTGTTTGGCCTTCCAAAAGAGGACGATATGGCTTTGTCATGCCTGGAGCTGATCAGTGCTGGTTGCTGAGGAAATACAACAACTTTGTGCTGTGGATCACCGGATCGGCTTTCATCGTGGACAAAGCAGAGTTATAAGTCATTATAATCCATAATTATGTCCCCACTGGATGCAACGAATGTCTTGTTTATAATGGGTTTTCATGTATTTGAATCATCGCTCCGGCCTGACAGGGCATCATCACAATATGGTAAGGGCGTAACATTTCCGTCACACGCCTGCGGTATTCGACCAATCATAACACACTGGATAGCTGGCCAATCACAGCACACCTTGCTTTTCAGACCAATGAGCTTTGTAAAAATCGACCGTTTCAGAAAGGTGGGGCATAGAGGAGAAACAATAATGTACAGTATGTGGAAAATAATGTGTTTTTTTAAACCTTAAACTGCATAAACACATTTCATTACACCAAATGCACATAATAATGTTCTTTTTAGCAACATCATATGACCCCTTTAACTAGTCCAACCTGTTAACATGGGCACCAAAATGTGTGTTGCCAGTGTTTATGGTTTTAAACAGCATTGGCAGCAGGATGCCAGAAGGTGGCAGGTGACCCTCACTTCTAGCTGAACTTTAATCTTTTGATCTTCTTAAGTCTTTTGCAGGCCCACATTAAACATACATTCCTGGTATGCATTACAATTCACAATAATAATTTGTAGCCGCACACAAAATTATTATTAATCTGTTGCAAAACAGATTAAAAGTAGACTTAAGAAAAAACAATGACAGTATAATATCATCATATCACAGATAAAATAATAGGCATATATTTACAGCTTCGGGTAACACTTATTTGACAGTGCCTGTTACACATGTTACCCATATTTAATATAGTAATAACAGTAAATTATGCATAATTGCATGCAACTAACCCTAAATCAGTAGGAATTAATTAACATTAGTCAATACTTAAATGTATGATTAACCTGTAATAAGGACACCTTAAAATATAGTGTAACTAAGTTTCATTAGTTTGCCATCTAATAATCTAATAATTTTAGTCACACAGGCTCAAATAATCAAATCAGATTCATGTAAAGCATAGCTCTCTAAATTTATGACATAACATCATGAAAGTTTAAGCTGTGAAAAACATGTTGTAAAGTGCTCTCACTAAGACACGACCTGTGACCCCAGCAGACTGACAGTGAGGTTTCTGGAGATCTTTACACTCCTTCACAGCAACCTCATGAATTAATTTATCACCAGACTCTCTTGAGTCATTTTAATTGAGCAGAGCCATAAACTGCTGCCAGGGGATTCAGACGAGTGGTCTGGAACTAATGGCATGAATCACTGACTAAAGAATGTAGTTCTTAGAAGGCTAAACACATAACAGTAATATTCTTGCAGGTCACATTTTATTTTAAAGGTCTCCTGAAATGCTTAGAAACACGCAGCATTACTCTATGTGTTGAC
The DNA here is from genome assembly GCF_001515645.1 of Sinocyclocheilus grahami. NCBI lineage: Eukaryota > Metazoa > Chordata > Actinopteri > Cypriniformes > Cyprinidae > Sinocyclocheilus > Sinocyclocheilus grahami. The sequence continues at coordinate 979,080 of NW_015505470.1, forward strand.
GTAATTTTAACTGAAACAGGAAGACTGTACAGAAAATACTAATTCTTTGGACTTTTCTTTGGAATTTTGGGGATTTCAGCCGCGGCTTCAGCGTCTATTTTATAGTGTAGGGGGCGGGCGCTTCGGATTCTAGAGAACATTTGATTGGACAGAAAGTTTGATGAGAAGCTGAAGTACGATGTGACGTCAAAAAAAGTGCCGGAAGTGACGAACTGCAAGCTTTGAATACTTATATCTTTTAAATGCGAATTTTGTCACTGTTTTGGAGCACACTGCCTTATAGATAACTTTAAGACTAACATATTTATACTAACACCCAAAAAACTTTAATTTTGATTTAATGGGGACTTTAAGTTTCTCTCTATTAACAGACCATTAACTACAACTTTTGCCTTAATAAACTCCTAATTTGCTGCTTATTAATAGTAAGGTAGTTGTTAAGTTTAGGTATTGGGTAGGATTAGGAATGTAGAATATGGTAATGCAGAATATGTGCTTTATAAGTACTAATAAACAGCCAATAAGTTAATAATAGGCATTATAAAAACATAAGCAACTAGTTAATAGTGAAAATTGGTCCCTATACTAAAGTGTAACTACCATATTTAAGTTTAAAGAACACTAAAACAGTGCTCTCAGGAAATGGTTGATTTTCATAAGATGGAGAAAGCTGTCAAACTTATTTTAGAACTTGTCATGTTGTCATATTTACTAAAGATATGTTGTGATTTTATACAATTAATACACTTAATTAATTTCTGTTGGCTAACAATGGCTACATTTTCTGTTACCTTTTCCATTTTGCTGTTGGAAACATATCATGTTAAACATTAGTATTAGGTTTTTAAAATATTTCATATTTTATGTGAATTTTTATATGAATATACTATTTATTTATTATATATGAATGACTAATTTTAAATGAGTAGTTCTCAAATCAGTGTCCGTAAACAACAGGTTCCCATTGTGACAATATTGAATTAAAAAATAATTACATATATTGCATGTTTTGGTAGTCATGCCTCCAAATGTGGCCCATAAAGGTAATGCAAATATAATATTTATGGTATATCCCTTACCTGTTATTTTGCACATTGTATAAAACAATTTAAAAATAAAGAAAGAAACTGTCCTAATGTTTGTTATTTTTCATTGCAGTCAATTGCAGTCCATATTTACTGTGTGTCTGGATTAGATATTTCTGATGATTTTATACATCATGAAAACAGTATGTGAAAAAAGTATTTCACTCACTGCTTCCTTAAAGCTGTAATTCTGTAAATGACGGCTGTGCAAAAACTGTCACATCCAGATGCAGAGAGGACAGAGCGCAACAGACATGTCTCTTGCACCTGCAGCCCTCGAAAATACCTGTACCTTTAAACAGGTGTCTCAGACACATTGCCTTAACAAATGCCTTTCTTGAAACATGCTTCACTGTTTTTTTTTCTTCTTCTGGGGATTCATTTCCTTTTAAAGAAATAGAAATGATTTTTTTTTTTTTTACGTTCCCATAATTTTTTTTTTATATAAACACAACACCAAATTTTGCCATGTTCATGATTAAAGGGGTCCTATTATGCTCTTTTACAAAGTCTTGATTTTGTTTTGTGGGTGTACTAGAACATGCTCTCATACTAGGTTGTTCGAAAAACATAATTTTTCACATATTTTACATTATTACAACACCTCTCTCCCCAGTCTGGGATGAACGGCTAGAATAGTTCCTGTATCAAATGAAGGCCTTCTGAAATACGAAATGTGCTGTGATTGGCTAGCTGGGTCAGTGTGTGTTGTGATTGGCAGCACTCGGAGCCTGGTCGGGGAAATGTCATGCCCCTTACCATAGCCGCCTGCAAGCTTCAGTGTAAATATTGCATCAATATCAAATCAATTTGAGCGCGATTTAAACCCGGATGATTGTAACCACTCTAAGTCCGTCTGCCTTGGGAAAGCTAGCGTGTCTCTGACAGTGATAACACTCGTTGCCTTCTCTTGTGCAGCTCAACCAGGTCTCGTCCCATTCGTTGGTATTTGTGATATCACAAATCCCGGAAAATATGCGTTGTAGTCCAAATGAGTCATTAAATAAAATATCTCCTTTTGAAGTGGACTTTGTAACTTTGCAGATCCTTTTTATGCTCAAACAGCAACATTACAGACTAACTAAAGTTGAAAAAGTAAAAAAAAAGGCCTAATAGGACCTATATACATAATAATGTATATTTTTTTTATTTGCTTTCTTATGTTTTATTAATTTGTAAGGTTTTCTGTTGGAACAATGCTTCACATTTTCCTGAGTTATTACTAAATACATTTTATTAATAGCTGCTTTGGTGAAATCAGTTCCTGCAAAACTCACTCAGTGCCAGAGTTAAAAACAACACATACCAAAGTATAAATCAGTATGTTGTCATATAATGCCATTATCTGATCAAGCATCTTCAGGTTATAAATCTTGACTGCTCATTTCTGAAAGGTGTTTATTTTAGTCTAGCCTGTGACAATAAAACAATATTTCAGGTCCAAGCACTTCATTTCAATAGTGCAAACATATCTGTGAAGAATAATTAGACCAGCAAAATCAACAGAATCAGTCATTTTGACTCCATCTTTATTACTGATGACCGCCTTTACAGAAGGAGGTCCAACACTCTCCTTCAGAAATAGGGTGCTTGGAGAGCCCAAACAGTTCAAACCCTCAGTTTTCAGGAAACTGGGAGCTGGATTAGCCTGACATCCCTAAAGGAAGAGAACAGGACAGTGAGTAAATTTTTTTTGCCCATTCAATTATAGTCTGTTTCACTACATGGACAAAAGCAGGTGAAACACTTCAGTGCATCATTGATTAAAAGTCCTATAGGTTTGGAAGAACATGACAAGTATATGATGACAGAATTTTTATTTTTGGCCGAACTATCCCTTTAACTCAAATCTGAAGTATGAATGACAATCTTCTAGTTGTTGCCTAATAGGACCTATATACATAATAATGTATCTTTTTTTATTTGCTTTCTTATGTTTTATTAATTTGTAAGGTTTTCTGTTGGAACAATGCTTCACGTTTTCCTGAGTTATTACTAAATACATTTTATTAATAGCTGCTTTGGTGAAATCAGTTCCTGCAAAACTCACTCAGTGCCAGAGTTAAAAACAATACATACCAAAGTATAAATCAGTATGTTGTCATATAATGCCATTATCTGATCAAGCATCTTCAGGTTATAAATCTTGACTGCTCATTTCTGAAAGGTGTTTATTTTAGTCTAGCCTGTGACAATAAAACAATATTTCAGGGCCAAGCACTTCATTTCAATAGTGCAAACATATCTGTGAAGAATAATTAGACCAGCAAAATCAACAGAATCAGTCATTTTGACTCCATCTTTACTACTGATGACCACCTTTACAGAAGGAGGTCAAACACTCTCCTTCAGAAATAGGGTGCTTGGAGAGCCCAAACAGTTCAAACCCTCAGTTTTCAGGAAACTGGGAGCTGGATTAGCCTGAGATCCCTAAAGGAAGAGAACAGGACAGTGAGTCAAATTTTTTTTGCCCATTCAATTATAGTCTGTTTCACTACATGGACAAAAGCAGGTGAAACACTTCAGTGCATCATTGATTAAAAGTCCTTTAGGTTTGGAAGAACATGACAAGTATTTGATGACAGAATTTTTATTTTTGGCCGAACTATCCCTTTAACTCAAATCTGAAGTATGAATGACAATCTTCTAGTTGTTTCAATAAACGTTCAAATGTTTTGAATGTTCTTCCTTCATACCATAAAAGAAGCAAGTTGCCTATTTCTTCTTTCCACCTAAAGACATACTCTCTGTTTTCTTCTTCTGTGCCTGAAAAGAGAGCAAACCATAATGCAAGTATCTTACAATCTTAAATAAAGTATATGGTTTCATGAAGAACCTTTAACATCCATGGAACCTTTCCATTTCATTCGATTCTTTATAGTCGAAAACGTTTCTTTAGATGTATTGTTCTTCACACTAAGAGAAAAAAATGGTTCCTTTAAGAAAAGTTTCTTTTAAGAAACTGTTCTTTGGGGAACCCTAAATGGTTCTTCTACAGAGTGGTTTCCAACCCTTTTGGAAATCGTACCTTCTGATTTGCATTCTGGACACAAGGCCACTGCTTCCTCTACACGCTCAGTTTGTTACCTCTGACATAGCATCATCTATCTGCTTGAGCTCTTCATAGTGATCACGGGAGTCCCTCAAAGGCTGAACCATGATCTCCTCAATCTGTGGAAAGAGCTGAACACAGACACAGTATCTCTATATGTTACGTAACTTCAGTTCAAAGTTTCAAAGTATGTATAACGGGTGTACAAACCTTCATGACGGTCTCAAACATTGGGATGAGGACGAATTTAATGAAGCCAATTTGTGCAGTTGGTTTGGTGACTTTATCACGATCCATAAATGGAGCTACAGGAAGACCTTCTGACTTTTCTCGTTCACTCTGCCAAAACAAACCAAAACGCAAGCTATAACACACAATGGAGTCCAAAGGGTTGATCAAATCAAAATATTCAAGTTCCATTGGAAATAATCAGAAAGTTGTATGTTAAACAAAATAAATTAAATATTTAGGGTGTCCATGCTGATTAAAATTCAAGCAAAAAAATCACACTGACCCCAAACTTTTGAATGGTAATGTAAGCATATTGCGAAATAACAGAAGCATAATAATAAGCTTTTTACCATATTCATTTTCAAAGCACTTGTAAGCAGAAGCTGCTTGTATTGAGGTACCTGTATGAAGTACTCCTCCAGGAGACAGTCCACCCACGGCTCTGCCACCTCAGTGGGTCTGACCTCGTTGGAAATGTCACAACACTTGATCAACACCATCTTCAGCTGTAAAGACACAGAATTGCTTATACAAGGCAAAGCCATCAAGTTTTTGAGCATGCAATTGAATGCATAGCAGGAAACACATACGCATTTAACATGCTCCTCATTGGTAAAGTCAAAGTTGTCAACTTTCTGTTTGAAGGAGTCCAGTATCTCTCCATGCCTGGCCATATCTGTCGCCAGGATAAGAGTAATGATCGCCTACAACAGACACCAAAAAATACATTCAGGATTGTTTAGGATGGACAGCAGATTTGTAACTACAATTCAGACACCAGGTATAATTTTTGATATCTTTTTACTAGTGGGTGCAGGACACTGTAGTTAAGTATGTAAGTAAGGATAGCATATACCCAAAACTTCTTCATACAGAGGACTACCAGTAAAATTGATCAAATTTTGGGACAAACATTATTCAGACACTTAGACCTGACCATGTTTTGCTTAAGTGTTTTTTTCTTTAATTGCTAACACATTCTTTTTTACGCCACATACTGAACAAAATTAAGCATTGCTTGGTAATTGGTTGACCTATATTGGTATTTTCTAATTGTATACTTAATTTTAACTGCTGACAGTTATTCAACCGAATTCATTACGTACCTTTCTATCAAAGTTATCTGACATGATCAAGATGAATTTGTTCTGACACAGTTTAACTCTGAGTTCTTGTCAAATTTTATTACCATTTTCTAAACTACAGCGACTGTGAAAATGTGAGAAATGTTGACGTGTCTGAATACATTTTGGTCTGACTGTATAATCCTGATGATCAGTATGAGCTTTTCTTTGTTACTAAAAAAATGTTTCTAATAAATGCTGTTCTTTTGAACTTTCTATTCAGCAAAGAATCTTGAAAAAAATGTATCAGTTTCCATACAAATCAGCAAAACTGTTTTCAAAATGAATAATGACAATAAATGTCCCTTAAGCAGCAAATCAGCATATTAGAATGATTTCTGGAGGATCATGACACTGAAGACTGAAGTAATGATGCTGAAATTTCAGCTTTGCCATTACAGGAATAAATTTCATTTTAAAATACATTAAAATAGAAAAAATGTTCTTTTCATTACTTCACAATATTACTGTTTTCACTGTATTTTGGATCAAATAATGGATCAAACGAGGCTGCCTTGGTGTGCATAAGAGACTTCTTTCAAAAACCAACAGCAAACCTTTGAACACTAGTGTAACTGGTTTCATGAAGCTATGAAAGAGCAGCATCTGAGCACTACAGTGTTCCTCTGTGTAGAAACGGCATCTGCAGTATGAAGTGTACATATGGTGGACTGGAAGTACCTGTCGTAACTGTTTGAAGGAGTCAGGCTCCATGTTGGCGAATATGTTGCACTCGGGCATAGAGAGGATCTGGAAGGCCACAGCACAGTGATGGTTCTCCAGTGGAGAGATGTCATTATAGCGCACGGCCAGCTCAGTGCGAGCATTAATCTGATACCTGGTTGCAGAGGGCAAAACTTTGAGCAGTTCCTACTGTATAAATTCTAGACACATTGGCAAACTGCTGCATATGTTGTCAGTGGTATTGTTCTCTGAGAGGGTGGACATGTCAGTGACATACGTGTTGTTGTATCCCGGGTGGTCCAAGTCATGACACGCGGCTGCAGTCATCAAAATACACATGTCTGTCATAGTCAGCCTCTCCTAGGGAACAAAAGCAAGTAGCATGTTGATCTGACAAACGCACACAAGCACACTCTCCTGAGGACATGACCTCACCTGAAGGTTACACAGATGGATCATGCCATACATCATCTGGCTCACACAAAAGCAGTGGCGGAAGTTGTGGAAAGGGTTGTCGCGGTAGTTTTCTTGAATTGCAAGCTTTATTTAGCAGAGACACAGCAGGTGAGTTTTAGTGCTCCAGTTAATTCAGAAAATGAATAGGCAGGAAAGTGTATCTTACCAGCCATCTTTTGAGAGTTATGGGGTTAATGTTGAACTCCTTAACCAGTCCAAGGTCATGATACATATACTCCAGACAGCTAAGCATCTGTAAACAGTATTCATTTAATTAACAAACAATTCACCACATGACCTGTGTTCCTGATTAGACAACTAATGCTGATAAGCAAAAAATATTTTTTATTACCATTTTAGCTGTACAACATATAAAGTGAATATAGTTTCACTGTGTACTAAATTAGGACTTCAGCATTACAAATGTGTAATTGCAAATATACTTAAATACATGACAAAATAGGATAGAAATGATAGAACTGATGATAGAAGTGATAGAATTACATTAAAGTGTATTTTGGTTGACTATAAATGCTTGTTGGCAGTACACTTTAACCATATTTCAAAGACAATAGACATAATTATGCAATTACATATAAAGCTGTACTTAAGTCCTACTTGAGTGGGTCAAAAAAGTACTCACATTTAATATAAATTTAAAATAAAATACAATTTTATTTGTTTGCAATTAGCATGCCATTTATAGTCCTTAATTGTGATTAAGTGTTTTTATCTGTCTTATGTTGGTTGGTTTATTTTTTCATTTTTGTTTTTTTTACTTAAGTGAAACACAACTGTAATTCCCTATACCGGGAACTTCTACACAACTAAAAACATGCATGTCTCAAAATATCTTGAACACAAAAAAGGATGACAAACCTCATTATGTTCCCAATGCCATACATCAAAGGTAGGCTTTTTCAGAGCCTCTATGGTTTCCTGAGAAAGTGTGTACTGCACAAACACAAAACACAGCATTTACAATGATTATAACAGCACTGCAATGATTTTAGGTGGTTGCAGTTTGTAAGCCAAGAAACAAAAAGAGTTTGTTTGTTTGTTTCCTTATTTATTTTACCTTTGGGTAGCTTGGGACATCTCGCCTGGGAGACAGTTTCTTCCCGTCATCAGTAAAATTGTATTTGCAATTGCATTTTTTTTATCTGTCTTATGTTGGTTGGTTTATTTTTTCATTTTTGTTTTTTTTACTTAAGTGAAACACAACTGTAATTCCCTATACCGGGAACTTCTACACAACTAAAAACATGCATGTCTCAAAATATCTTGGAACACAAAAAAGGATGACAAACCTCATTATGTTCCCAATGCCATACATCAAAGGTAGGCTTTTTCAGAGCCTCTATGGTTTCCTGAGAAAGTGTGTACTGCACAAACACAAAACACAGCATTTACAATGATTATAACAGCACTGCAATGATTTTAGGTGGTTGCAGTTTGTAAGCCAAGAAACAAAAAGAGTTTGTTTGTTTGTTTCCTTATTTATTTTACCTTTGGGTAGCTTGGGACATCTCGCCTGGGAGACAGTTTCTTCCCGTCATCAGTAAAATTGTATTTGCAATTGCAGTTCACTCTGGTTGTAAGAGATAAACAACCAATTAACCAATTTCCTAGTGGAATTACTGTGCAAAAAATAAAATAAAATAAAATTAGTCGCACTTACCTCACTCCTCCTCTAGAGGTCATTTCATCCCTTAATTTCTTCAGATCATTTTTAAATTTCTCAATTTCCACCACTTTCAGTCCCTCCACTGTAACGATACAAAAGACTATTAGCTCACAGCATCAGGTGGGAGTTGTGACATGCACTAGCCCTCAGAGAATCACTCACGCTCCACTCTCTTCTCCAGCATGGCTAGTCTGTTGGTCACTTCAGTCTTCAGCTCATTGGTCCTGAAAGCCCTGAAACAAATATTACATTCATTACCATGCACACGCTGATCTGAATCATACCATTTACTTTAAAACAAATGCAGACTCATTTGGACAGAATATGACATACGGCTCACCTGCTGAACTGCTCTGCCACTTGTGACAAGACGTTCTGGAACATGTCGTCCTTCTCTTTTGAGGGGAATAAAAAGTTGTTTATAGGGTATGTTACTGTCAGTTGCATTAATTTCTAATCTAGTTTTAGCTAACACATGTAATCGGCATTGCCTTTGGCTGATTATGTACAATTTAATGAGTAAATGTTTTTCCATACCTCCTCCTTGGTTTGTTGAATGAGGCATAACCTTATATAAGTTACTTGAAACGAAGAAAGAAAGAAAGAAAGTAAAACAATGAATGCTTCTGAATTATTCATGAAATTACAATGATTATATAATTATAATTACAGCAACAGCAAATGGTATTATTATTATTATGTTGAGTTCTTACTTTGGTGTATTTGCAGGCATGGTGGGGTCAATAGATATCATTGCTCCTTCTGAGTCAATCAGAAGTATAGCCGTGTTTCTGGAGAAACATGAGAACAACATATTTGAGACATGCACTTTTGAGATGATAATCTGCATTAAACACTTCATATATGAGAAGATGCTGACCTGGCAATGTTGGATGATGAACAAAGAAGTTCCTTAATATCACATGGGCTACAGTGTCGACTGAAAATCACCTAAAACATGAGAGATCATAGTACATGACAACTAAGTGAGTAATTTTCTTAATGAGATGAAGTAGAAATATCTATGAAGAAAAATCAAAGAGCATTATTATTATTAATATGCCATCATGACACTGTGGCTCTAGTGAGCAGGGCTGGATTTGCCCTTGGCAGGTGTCACAGGTGCTTGTTTGTGTCAAAGGCACCTGTCACCCACAATGACCCTCAATATTTTTTAACACAAGTAGTTATCCTAAAAAGGGTGCCTGTTTTAAAATACATTAAATGACTATAGCCTATAAGTAGAATAATATTAATATTAATGAAATGTTGTCCCTATTATACAAGTAGTTACACTACTGGTCAATTTTTTTTAAAGAAAATAAATTTATATTATATTAATACAATACAATACTAATGAATAAAATAAGAATGCATCAATGATGGATTAAATTGATCAAATTGAGCATACGATTCTTCTTATGTTCAAAAACATTACAAATCTCACCGACCACAAAACCGTTAAACTTTACAAACAGAAAACACATCGTACAGTCTTTTTTTCAGCGGAGATTGTCTGTGGTTGCTCTAAAAAGTATTTGGAGATGTTAGCCTTAAAGTATTAGATACAAAAATGTCAAACAATGGCATTTATCTTAATGAAAGCCAGGACAAGCATACTTTCATTCAGAAATTTCACAAAAAAGTTTCATAATTTTTGAAGGATAGAACAATAAAAATAGACAAATGGTGCAGCGACAATTCTGTTTGTCGAACTTTGGTAAACCATATTCATAGATAATGTGATGAACTACTCCTGTGGTTACTCTGACACCTGTGTGAACTTTTAGAAAATTGCTTGAAGCTATTGCCACCACAGTCTATTAAAAATTACTGTAGAAATGATTCCAAAAAGCTAAAGTTAGTTCAGAGAAGCTCTAGCATCATTTACTTACTAACCCCATCAGTCCATGACATTCAAACATTTTTATGTGTCCCCAAATACTTTTTTAGGTTCATTAAATGTTTGGATAAAACCCCGACATATCTAATCATATTGCATGTTTACAATTAACATGCATCTCATTTTGATGGAATCTTAAACATACAGCTTTTATATTTGAAATCTTGAGACTCACCCTTTGCACCTTTCCATCCACATCCATATAAATTGTTTTAGGGGCATAAGAGGAAGAACTCGACCCCATGATGACCTCTGATACCAACAGATGACCAACAGATACACAATCTATAGCTACCTCCTCAGGAAGAGCAAATAACACTTCAAAACAAACGAACAAAATTAGTTACTTTCAGCTGCTGATTTAATAGGATATAAAGTGGATCTATGGCATTAAAACACCCATTTGTAGAATGATAATTGACAGAGCATAAATAAAACCATACCTCAGCATGTGCCATTAAATCTGGTGCAGCCGCTCACTTCAAGATGCTGATGGATGCGGTCGGCTTCGCCAGGAGTCACAGCTCTGCCCTTTAAGTAGGCTATCACTCACTCCTGCTCTCCAGCGTTGCCAAGGAACTGTTCGAGCGGAGAGCTGACTATGTACTCCATGTCATCTACTGCTTGGAGGCGACACACGTATCCATCCAGCACTGTTTCTTTTCATGACACATGCAATATTTATCTACCCAAACTTTCTCAATAAAGAATACTTGAATGCTTGCTGTGTTGTTTACAATTTTCCTTATACTTCATCAATTATGATTAGAAATTAAAATGTTTAAAATCTGGATACGGATTACAAAGTTAAGTACTTGTAATTAGATTAAATTACATTTTAAAGTACTCTAATCAGACTAGTTACTTTTTTATGGATTACATGATTACGTTATTTACATAATAGCAATACATTATTCATAATTTATTGATATCTCCCAAATTCCACTTTTTCATCTTTTAAATTTTCCTTTCTAAAATAACCTACTGCTTATATACATTCAGAAAGGCTTCCAGTTTTATGGACATTCACACAAAGACCAGTCATTTGACAACTGGATTTACAAAAATCATTTCAGACTTAAAAAGTGTTTCAACATTGAATCAACTATTGATGAAGACATTCATTTTTATTTGAATTATCACTCTGTAGCTTGTTTAACCATGTATTTCTATGTCTTTGGAAGGCTTTTGTTTTTCAAACACTTTAAAATGCGCAAATTTATAAACTTTTTTTATTTTGGTCATCTGATCCTTTTTCACTTAATATATTTACTTGAAGTACCCCTGAGATTTAAAAATAAATCTTTTAATACTTAAGTATCACATTTGTATGTTCACAGTTCTCATTGACAAGACATTTGTTACGGTCACATGGCATGCAGGTAAACAAATAAAATATTAATTTTTAGTATGTTTTTATTTTGATTGATTTTAAAATTATTTATTTTAATTTGACATTTTTAGGATTTAATTAATTATTAGCTTTTCATGAAGCTCATAAACCCCCTGCAGTTCCTTCACAAACATATAATATTGTTTAATGCAATTCACATTGTGGATAACAACAAATGGAATATTTTCTTACTCTTTGTATTTTTATGTCAATATGGTTACAGGATTATATTATTTAAATCAATGTGATAAAGAGATCAAAAGTAATCTAAAAGTAGTCTGATTATATTACCTAAAATGTGTAATGCAATGGATTACATCACTAACTACAATGTAATCTGTAATTTGGAATCAGTAACGGATTACAATTTGTAAGTAATCTACCCAGCTCTGTATATATATCTATATATCTATCTATCTATATTTATATACAGTATGTATGTTTGTGTGTGTTTACTGTACTGCAGTAATTACACTTAAATAATAACAAGCAATTATAAACCCACTAGTACTCTTCCAGCAGCCTCCAAAATTGCAGAAAAATGCATTTCTGAACAGATAATATCACATTTGAACAGTACTCTGTTCTCATTGCATCCGATGCAGTTTGGTTTTCGAAAGTATCATTCAACACAAACTACGAATTGTTTTCTTTTAGAAAATATTAAATCAAAATTGGATAAAGGTGGCGTGGTGGGAGCTGTTTAACACAGTAAATCATGTGGTTATAATTAATAAGTTATCAAATTATCATTTTTCAACAAAAGTAATTAAATGGATAAGATCATGTTTAACTGACAGACAACAGTGTGTTCGAGTAGGCCATAACATTTCACAATTAGTTACTAATTCAGTTGGTGTACCTCAAGGTTCAATATCAGTGTAACGGGGCTGACAAGACGTGAGACGTGCGGATCCATATGCAAGCTTTATTGAAACGAAGACAGAGACGTGGTCATGAAACAGGCATGGGTCAGATGAGGGCAAACAGGTATATGGTGGGAAAAACACAAGAATAGTCCTAGGGCTAGAGCAGGTCGACGATCGGCAGACAGAATCAAAAGGGGCAAGACAAAAGGGGTGAATCCAGGGAACCAGGCGAAGATCAGAAACCGAGAAGGCTAAGGCTAAGGCAAATGACTAGGGCTAAGGCTAAGGCTAAGGAGAAATGACAAGGGCTAAGGCTAAGGCTAAGGCAAATGGCTAAGGCTAAGGCTAAGGCAAATGACTAGGGCTAAGGCTAAGGCTAAGGAGAAATGACAAGGGCTAAGGCTAAGGCTAAGGCTAAGGCTAAGGCTAAGGCTAAGGCTCCGTAAAGTAGCTATCTCTAGGGGAGTGATAAATGCTGAAACAATACTCGGCAGAGGGAAGGGATCAGAGTGAGTGTTAAATAGTGAGGGAGTGATATGAAACAGCTGGGTGCAATCAGTGTAAACAGGTGTGTGCAATTCGTGCTGAGTCCAATCAGTGCAATGCATGATGGGAAATGTAGTCCGGGGTGCTATGCAACAGTTTGTGTGGTGCGAGAGTCAATGAAAAGGAAAGTTCATGGACCGGATTCGTGACAATCAGGTCCTTTGTTATTCAGTTTGTAAATTACTGACTCGCTTGATGTTTGTGAAACAACTATATACTTGCATGCTAAAAGTAAAAAGCAAGCTGCAGAAGAATTATCAGCAGAAATGGTTAATATTACTAAGTGGTTGATGTCATGATGTCATCATACTAAAAAATGATGTCAACATCTTAATGTTAGTAAAACTGTATATATGTTTTTTTTTTTCAAAGTCTGTAAATAGAGATCCGGACCCACATGTTACAGTAGCAGGTAGAAGGTTATCAGTAGTACATAAGTATAAATATTTAGGTTTACAGTAATACTTGACTCGCAACTCGCATTCAAAATACAAGTTAAAAAAGTTGAGAATAGAATTAAATTTAATCTGAAAAATTTAAGACATATTAGGAATAATTTAACCACTGAAGCTTCAAAGTTATATATTAATGCTATGATTTTTTCACACACGAATTACTGTCTCACCAGTTGGACAGACAGGTGTGACTACTTTACAACCAATAGAAAGACTCTATAAGCAGGCTTTGAAAATATTGGATAAAAAGGGTTTTTATGGGAAAATATGATTCAATTTGCAGATATTTTACTTGTGTATAAAATTTTGCATGGTATGGTCCTACCTCCAATTAATGAATTTACACAACTACAATTATTTATCAAATACAGTTAATACATGTAATATTGTGTCCTTATTGCTATGTTTAATTTAATGTGTCCTTGCTAAAAAAAAAAAAAAGAAAAAAAAGAAATCCCTCACTGACCCGCAAACTTTTAAATGGTAGTGTAGATTTTAATCAAAGTGTATCATTTTCATAAATATCAGGTTAAGGCAAACTGAAAATGTTAAAATGTATACAGTTACAATTTATTAATTAATCCATTAATTACAAAACTGATTATGATTTCTGTTGTACAAAACGATGGCATTATTCTCTCATATGTTATCTTGTACATTTTTACTGTTTAATTAATTGTTTTTTTCAATGTTTCTCATGTTTTACAGTTAGAAATTTGTAGTATTGTAACAACTTGCCCCATACAGTATGACATGACCTGGACATGACATTTTTTATAATCAATAAATTAACAAATTAATAAAGTAACATTATTAATCATAACTGAATATTTAAAAAAAAAAATTAATGACTAATAACACAGCTTAAACTGTCCAGAAAAGATTTATCAGAGCATTATTCTGCAGATATGACTGTTTATCTTTCACACGGTTTCTCATTTTGACAGGAGCTGATAGTATCTATACCCTAAAGCTAGAAAACCAGCTACCAGCTAATGTGCATCCATACATACAAAGCCTCAGAGAATAAAGCCGAGAGGTTCTCTTGGGATGCTTGGTGCCACCTGGTATTTTAATGAAGTTGAGAGTGATTAAGTGTGTATGCACATGAATATGACCTCAGTATCTATTATAATACATATTCAGGCTCTGTTTAATCATTACTGCTAAGAAGATTCACAGCTAGCCAGGCCAATAACAAACAGGAAACGTACGAATGACATAAAAGGACAAAGCACCGATGGCATATTTTAATTCTAGAAAAAAAGGTCCATTTGTATTGAGCAGTCACTAAAAACATCCTGTATTAAAATGAAGACGCTTAGTGATCCTGTTGTGTTTGTTCCGCTCAGGCCACGTGTGGACGAGGGTGTGTGTAACTCTCCTCCTCCTTCACTGCAGCAGCTGAGCTTTGTTCCATTGTCAGTATAAAAGGATGAAAGTCTCATGTTACAATTTTCATATAAAATAACCCTTGGGCATAAAAAGGCTTGGTGTGTCGCCTCAATCCATGGTCCCTTTTTGTCGTTATGCTGCAGGTAATTTTCCGTCACAGGTGTGATATTCTCTTGTTCGACGGGCGGCTCAGATCTCTTTGAACCTGAAAGAAAAGAGCAGATGAAACCACTGCAAACACATGGTGCAAAATTAAACGCTTCCCTTTTAATCATCAGATTCTAGCAGTGTAAAAAAAAATACAAACAAGACCAAATAATTACCGCCCGCTCATTTGACAAAATGTCTAAAGTGGATAGTGGAGACCATTAGTGTAATGCATGCATTTCAATATGACAAAAAAATGGCTTAGCACAAATCAAGCTTTTTTTATGGTTAAATTCATAACCGGATTTTGTTCAAGCCAAAAACTGACTGATAATTACAAGGGTGTCAGAGACTTAATGATATTGCACTTGAAGTGCAAACATAATTTTCCACCTCGACACACAGATCTCAGCCAATCATTTGGGAACACAGTGAAAACTAACAAATCCCGAGGCGGGTCGCAGCCTCTTGGAGTAATTGTGATTGCCTTGCAACCACTAAAAATAGCCTCCACTGAATCATTTTAGAAGGCAGGAAGGCCCAATTAATTCAAGTACAGCGTCTCTTTGGTCATGACGCTCTACATTTTTGGCAGCCACTAATATCTATTACATGTAATGGCAATCAGCCCAATCAGCACCATTCAGGATATTTAAAAGCCACTAGCTAAAAATAGAAGGTCAGATATAAACCTTAATGAAGTCATCTGCCAATAACGTCACAATTTGAATTAGAAGTCTTTTGTAACATTACATTTACATTTAGTCATTTATTAGCAGACACTTTTATCCAAAACGACTTGCAATCAAAACCAACAAAATGTAACAATATGCAACAATATGTAAGTGCCGTGACAAGCCTTGGTTAGTCTAACACAGTACTATTATTTTTTTAAATAATAAATAAAAAGAAAACAAGTAGATCAAATAGCAAAAGAATAGAGAACACTAGTGTTAGAGGGTCAATTTTTTAAATAAAATAATACAAGTAGTTAGAATAAAAACTGAATAGAGAATGCAATTGTTAGAGGGTCTAGTTTTTTATTAAACAAAAAGAAAACAAGTAGATAGAATAGAGTGCTGTTGTTAGATTAACATTACAAAATGTCTTTATTGTCACTTAAATTCCTTAATTTACTGCATCCTGGCTGAATAAAAGTGTTCATTTATGTTTTCTTTTTCTTTACTTTCTTTTTTTTATTATTCCAAACTATTGAATGATAGTGGAACATTGTTTTCACAAACACATTAAGCATCAAAAGTGGTTTTCAACATTGATAATAATAGCAAATGTTTCTTGAGCGTCAAACCAGCATATTAGAATAATTTCTGAAAGATCATATGACACTGAAGACTGAAGTAATGATGCTGAAAATTCAGTTTTTGCCGCCACATGAATATTTTACATTCTAAAATCTATTCAAATAGAAAATGGTTATTTTAAATTGTAATAATATTTCACAATATTACTGTTTTTACTGTATTATGCATCAAATAAATACAGCATTGGTGAGCAATAAGAGTCATTTTTCAAATACATAAAAATAAATACATTTTTCATCATTCCAAACTTTTGACCGGTAGTGTATATAGTGTATTTATATGCATGTTTTCACAAGCTTCTTACATATTTCACCATAAACACATGTTTACCCTCTCAGCCTTGTAGTGTATCCACACCATCCTCTGACCTCCTTATACACGAGCCTGGACAACAGCTACACAAACAAGAAAAACACCAGCCAGAAAACACATTCATCGTGAGAACTGAAAATTACCTATTATTTATTGGATAATATTATAAATAACAATAGAATCAACAATAACAAAAATAATAATACACATCAGCTTTTAGTCTCACCAGACAGGCCAGCACATCAGCAGCAATGAGCATATAGAAAACATTATTCCATCCGGTGGGAGAGATCAGACCAGCCAACAGAGGCCCAACAGCAGCACCTAGAGCCCATTAAACACATTTCACAACATGTGACTGCCATCACAGGACAGTGGGACGTTTTCAAAACAAACACTGGTTTCTGAATGTTACATTTTTATTGACTGTCAATAACATTTGAAAAATGTTGCTCGATTTGCAAATGTAATATTCACTGCCGGATTATAACACAAAGTGCATTCAATGCTTGACTTTATTAAGTCAGTAACAAGCTCAAGAAGAAAAAAAAGCCACATTCTCTGCATACCTATTGATCCAGTGCCGTCAATAATGGCGGTCACAGTGGACAGTGCTCTGGAGTTCCCTCTCAGGCACTCATGGGTTCCCTAAAGGATAAAAAAAAACATTATGAAATGTACAGCACAAAGTGCTTGTTGCATTTCAAAATAGTTTATTGATCAGTTATTGACGGCAGGACTTGTAGGCTGGTCCCAACATATCTGTTTTGAACCTTTTTTTTAAGACTTTACAAATATCCATGTGAAGAGCACATGGAGGAAAGGTGCCCAGTGCTTACTAAGTCAGCTGATACAGCAGTGGTGATGAGGGCGTAGGGTCCATTCACGAGAGCACCACACCACAGCAACATGCCTGCAGGTCCGAAAAGGGCAGAGGAGGAGATACAGAAAATGTATTTTGTTTATCTGTTGTCAATATGGCACCTTATTTGATCATTTACAAGATCATCTGATCCCCTTATACTTGACATGTTTCAAAGGCAAACTTAAATTTTACATAAAAAACTGGTCCCACTTTATATTAGGTGGCCTTAACTACTATGTACTTACATCAAAAATAAGTACTATGTATTTATTGTGTTCATATTGTATTGCAAATCATTTTTGCTGCTATTGAGGTGGGATATGGGTAAGGTTAGGTTATGGGTAGGTTTAAGGTGTAAGGGATGGGTCAACAGTGTAATTATAAATGTAACTACAGAAATTAATTACAGTACACACAATAAGTGCCATTGTATCAAATTATTAATTTACATGCAAGTACAAAAGCCATGTACTCTATACTCACAAATGGTGGTTGGCAAGCCGTTCTGCCCGATCTTATTGTACAGGAACAGCTTGAGGAAGAAAAGCAAACATGAATAGGCAGCAGATCTCAAAGGAGAAACCCATGCGTTTACACAGGTTCACAGGTAAACTCGAGCTTGAGGGTTTTGGGTGCACACGATTACAGATGTCTGTAAAAACTCTGAGCAAACTTCAAGATTTACAGACAACACTTCAGAATCTGTAGCTGCTCTTTTTTTTATTTTTTTTGACCAGGCGAATGTACAGTGCCACTGGACATAAGCATTGCATATTAACACTGATATAAACTCCCAAGTGTAAATTTTATGGTCCATAAAGCTAGCAAATAAACATGTGTGTGTTCTAATAATGCTTTTACATACTCTTAATAGATTAAATCAATCTGCAACATCTTGTTGAAACAGATGTTTGCATTTTGCCCAAAGTCTGAGTAAAGAAATAAAGAAAAAAGAGAACAGTTCGACTAACCATTGGAGCAGCAATGATCAACATGGCACAGCAAGTAGTGGCTCTGCCTCCACTGTAGTCAGATATCAATCCAGCCAGGATGCCACCTAACACAGAAAAAACCCTTATAGTACCACCAATCTCAAGAATCACCCTTAGATATTTCTTATTCCTATAAATAATTTAAATACCACATACTTACCCACAATTCCTCCAACATCAAACAGCGTAGACAGGTCCCCAGCTTCTTTAGGATCAAAATGAGCTAATAGAGAGCAGATTCAGTGACTTTTTTTGACAGTTCATTTGTGCCTAAGAACTGAGTAAATATGAGAGAATCTGATGAAGGATTCTTACCAACATTAGCGATGTATAAAGGAAGCCAGTAGAGAAAGGTGTAGCTGACCAGCTTGGCAAAAAGCAAACACAAGGAGAACTCCACCACACCCTGCAGGATGAAAACAACACGATGAGCAAAAATGACAGGATGGTATTTATTCCTGTCCACCAGCTAGGGATTACTCGGGATCGGCAGATACTCAATATTCAATGACTCGGATTGAATCAGGAGCATAAAAAAAAGAAGACAATATCAGGACATACCTAGCAACAACTGAATGTAAATGATACTGTTCTCTATCAACTTGTACACTTGTGACCAAATTTGCAACATCATATTGCCTAATTTCTAACATTACTCATTAGGATGAATTGCTTATTTTGTAGCATTCCTCGTGTTAGCTACTTCGCATAAAAAAGCAACTGCTAAATAAATAAATGTAAATCCAAAAATTGTCTGACAAATGACCCAAACAGAGTATTATGTTTAAAGACCATTAGATAAGACTTAAAGGATTAGTTCACCCAAAAATGAAAATTCTGTCATTAATTACTCACCCTCGTATTGTTCCAAACCCGTAAGACCTTCGTTCATCTTCGGAACACAATTGAAGATATTTTTTGATGAAATATGAGGGCTCTCGGACCTTCCCATAGACAGCAAGGTAACTACCACGTTCAAGGTCCAGAAAAGTACCAAGATGATCGACAAAGTAGTCCGTGTGACATCAGTGGTTCATCTGTAAAGTTACGAATCTACGAGAATACTTTTTTGTGCAAAGAAAACAAAAATAATGACTTTATTCCACATTTTCATCTCTACTGCGTCATTTGCAGACACGCGTTCATGACAGTACCATGATGCGAGCGTGTGGCGGCGCCATTGCTGACCCAAATCCGGCGTGATGACGTCATTACACCGGATCTGGGTCAGCGCCGCCACAAGTGTTCTCGTAGCTTCGTAACTTTACAGTTGAACCACTGATGTCACACGGACTACTTTGTCGATTATCTTGGTACTTTTCTGGACCTTGAACGTGGTAGTTACCTTGCTGTCTATGGGAGGGACAGAGAGCCCTCAGATTTCATCAAAAATATCTCAAATTGTGTTCCGAAGATGAACGAAGGTCTTACGGGTTTCGAACAACACGAGGGTAAGTAATTAATGACAGAATTTTCATTTTTGGGTGAACTAACCCTTTAATCTTTTAAGAACAGATTTAATCTTAAACATTTTATTATTTTAAGAAAAAATTATATTTAGGTTGCGAAAGCAAAAGCATTATTTCTGATCCAAGCACACCAGACACTTCACAGGATTGGCTCCTCTCTCAGTCTCTTCAAAACAACACCTTACATTCGCTGACTAACAGCTGTGGGTGTAAAACTGAGAAGAACAGGTCACTCACAGGAATCCTGAGCGCTCCGCAGAAGCTGATGGCTTCGGTGTGATCCTCCACCGTCTCCACGGCTGTGGAGGTGTTAGTGCTGAAGATCTCCTCATTACTGGACGAGTTCCTCAGTAGAGGCTCCTGCTCCACACTCTCCTAAACACATTACAGACTGTTAGTGTTACATCAATGAAGATAAAAAGTGTTTGTTAAAGGAAGAACATTAAGTGACAGTATTTTAAGTACATACTATTACTTAAGGGTGGAATACACTACACAACATTTGCATATATTTTTGCCCCAATTTTCAGTCTGGAGGAGTCAGCCTGCAGATTTTGGGCAATCAGAGTTTCACAGAAAATCACAGTGTGGGCACAGAATCAGTTTTTTTAGCTTCAGTCAGAGCACAAAAACTGTTTTTACTGGTCACGTGTCTCCTATCACCATTTACATTACATTTAATCATTTAGCAGACCCTTTAGAGATGCTGTTTTGAGGGTCATTTTTTTAATGAATAAAAAGAAAACAAGTAGACAGAATAGAAACAGAATAGAGTGGCAGTGTCAACAATTTGCATATTTCTGTGTAAATTTGTCGTGTTTGACAAATTTACACAAACAGTTTGACAAACAGTTTGACAGTTTACGATCCTCACTCATTTAGTTTTTCCTATGTCAGCAAGTGTATGATGCCTAGAGTTTAAAATCTGTTCAGATTTGAAGTTATCCAGCTTTTAATCATTGAGACCAACACACAGATCAAAAGATTTCAACAGACAGCTTTATCATAGCTCTTCTCAAGCTTGTAAACTCGTGCAGATTGTTACATGTGAGTTCTCTGTTCACAATTACTTCTGCTTTCAATTCTCAGGTCATTTCTCAACCAGATTCACTACAGTGTTGTGAACTACAGGCGCACAGCAGCATGACAACGTTACATTCATTTGCTCAATTCTCTTGCTGCAAAAAAGAGGCCAAATGTATTGCAAATATTTAATTTTGCTTTCAGTTTGGCAAAAAATGTTATCGATTGTAACCAAATGGCAGTAAATGAGTGTTAACCAGCCTTTTCACATAATCAATTTGTAAATAATGCCAACTTCGGAAAATCACAGAAACAAAACACAAATGGGAGGGGAGCACTGCTGTTTAGCTGGTTATTCAAGTGAAATAATGGTATTGTAACATATGTAGGTCATAGAGTCAAAATATTTTACATAGTTTTTTAATTGTAAGTGAACTCACATGGTGTTGTGGTGGAGTACAGTTCACATCTTCAGGTTCTGTAAAAAAAAACAAAACAAAAAAAACACAACTTTGTGATGTAGGTAGCACTTTTTTTTTTCTTCCACAACATTAATCTTGAGTTTGTTGAACATATCTTTTATATCTGCAGATAGTTAGTAGTATCGTGTTTGTGTAGTCTTTATTTAATTTCTATCATAAAATAGTAACTATCAGAAGTGGTTACAATAAAAAAAATAAAAATATTAAAAAAAACACACGCCCATCTATAAGTTGAAGTAATGGAACATTTCTGTTCATGTAATTTAGTTGCACAATCTTTGTTTTTGTTTCCTTTCTGTTCCTGTCTTTGTAAACAGCCCGCAGGCATATAATAGCAAATTTCCCTCCAATCTAAAGTGTGACTTACTTTCAACCAGGAATAAAAAACAGATGACTCCAGCAACAGCGATGATGATACCAGGCACAATGAATGACAGGCCCCACGCGGACGACACATAGACCCCAGCAATGAGGGAGCCCAGAATGTTTCCTACTGAGGTGTGAGAATTCCAGACGCCCATGATGAATCCACGCCTGCATCAGAGAGCAATTTTGGAATTTTTAATAATTTAATAATAATCATTTATGCACTTAGCAGACGCTTTTATCCAAAGCGACTTACAGTGCATTCAGGCTATACATTTTTTTTTACCAGTAAGTGTGTTCCCTGGGAATTGAACCCACAACCTTTTGCACTGCTAACACAATGCTCTACCACTGAGCCACAGGAACAGTGGTAGCGCATTGGTAACAAAGAATTTTAAAATTACATTTTGGAAGATTGAAGTCAACATGAAATCAGCTTATTAATACATATATTAATACCATTTAAAAGTCTGTGTATTTTTTTTTAATATATTTTTCTAAGTCTTTTATACTCACCAAGGTTGCATTCATGTGAGCAGAGATACAGTAAAAACAGTAATATCGTAAACTATTCTTAAAATTAAAAATAACTGTTCTATTTTAATATATCTTAAAGTGTAATTTACTCCTGTGAAGACAAATCTGACTTTCCTGCAGGTATTACTCCAGTCTTCAGTGTCACATGTGTCTTCAGAAGTCATGATGAAACATTTTTTCTTACAATTATTGACCTCAACAACAGTTGTGCTGCTTTATATAATTTTGGAAACTGTCATTTGAATTTTAAGAGATTTTTGGATGATTATGAAGTTTAATAGCATTGTTTGAAATAGACATCTTTTGTAACATCATACATTACTGTTTTGTCATTTCTGATCAATTACTGATCCCAAACATTTGAACGATAGTGTACATCTTAATGTGCACAATTCATCAATGAAGTTGTTTAAAATCAAGTTTGCCTTAGAAACAACTGCCTTCCTTTGACATCACTTAGGCCATGCAGGCTATTGGATAACATTAATAAACTGTTTATAAATAGTGATTTATGAATCGTTTTGTTAACTACAGTTCACATCTGGCTTAGTTCCAAAATTAAATAGCATGTTTTCATCCAAACAATTCCTGATGGATAAAAAAAATCAAGAATTGCCACGATTTTTCTTGTGAAATATCCCTTTTCATTCTGAAATTTGTCATATTGCTGTAGTAAAATGTATTACAATTGTGGTTTCATTTAAAATAACAGTTCACAGTAGAAAAGTATTAACAGTTTGGGAGTGTGGAGGCAAGAGAGATAATTTAGATCTGCACTTAGTTGTTTTTGTGAAAAAAAGTGCAGATACAATTCTGCACTGTCAACAGCACACAAACTGAGAAGCAGCAAATAACACAACAGTCACCTACTTTCCCTTCCCAAACCAGTTCCCAACACACGCTACCACTGCCGGCCAGCCTGTAGTCTGTACCAGCCCATTTAAGGCCTGTAAAAGAAAAAACCATAGGAATCAGCAAGTCTGAAGAGCACATGGGTTTGACATGTTCAAGAAGCAAACGCCTGATTCGGTCATGTGTTATGCATGTGACTCATATACTAGCATTACTAAAGATTTACTATGAAGTAACTCTGGGGCTGTAAGACTGGAATACAATGGGCTAAGAAAAGATGAAGTACACGTCAACCACGCACTGATAAGGTTTTTATTTGATACTATTCACACATACTTTTGATTTAATTTTGAAAAACTCCCTTGTGACAAGAAATGTGTCATTGGAAAAGAATCACTTCTGTTTTTTTGGTTTCATATTGTAAAATTCTGCTGCTCGCTCTGGTACTTTAAATGATTTTTTTGATAGCCTGATACACCTTTGGAGATACATTGGCTTAAAGGGGTCATATGATGCTATTTTAAAGATCATTATTTTGTGTATTTGGTGTAACAGAATATGTTGACATGCTTTAAAGTTCAAAAAACACATTATTTTTCAAATACTGTACATTATTGTAGGTCCTCTATGCCCCGCCTCTCTCAAACATGTCATTTTCAACAAAGCCCCCTCCTTTGACAAGCGCAGTCTGCTCTGATTGGCCAGCTGACCCAGTGCATTGTGATTGGCCGAACACCACAAGCACGCGAAGGAAATGTAACACCCCTTACCATAATCGCGAGCGTCAGCTTTCAAAGTAAATATCAAGACAGTATTTAAATTTAGAAAGGAGAACTAGCTTACCTGAACTAAGCAGTAATACCACAAAGAGTGGATTTGCCAGTAAAAGCCCAGGCCAAACAGAGCAGTGAAAATGCCACTGAGAATCATCCCTGAGCTCAGGTAGTAACGCAAGGGCAATCGCTCTCCAAATATCCCACTGTCAAAAATATTTCAAAACCAGCTGTTATACCTCAAGCTAAACACACTAACCAAGAATTTCTAACCAAGAAAATCCAATATCATACCTAAAGAACATGCCGATAGCATATGCAACAAGAAAGCAGTTGTCCAAGACTCCAAACAGGTTCCGGTAATTGTTCTGGTCTGAATTTAAACAAAGAAATACATTGATGGATTAATATAAACTAGTAAACAGTAAGTTTTTTTTTCTATCAGCAAGGGCACAATAGGGCCTTTCACACCACTTTAAAGGGTTGCATTCGCACCGAGAGTGTGTACTAACAAGTGACGTAACAGTCGACAGCGTCATCATTTTTGCGCGGCGTTCAACAACAGAAACAAAGAAGAACAACATTAACAACAGGAGGATGGAGGACACTGCGGGTAGTTCCACAATTAGTTCTGAAGAAATGTTTCTTGAGCACCAAATCAGTAT
This sequence comes from Sinocyclocheilus grahami, assembly GCF_001515645.1. NCBI lineage: Eukaryota > Metazoa > Chordata > Actinopteri > Cypriniformes > Cyprinidae > Sinocyclocheilus > Sinocyclocheilus grahami. The sequence goes on from NW_015505470.1 coordinate 1,003,765, forward strand.
ATTAGAATGATTTTTGAAGTATCATAAGAGACACTAAAGACTGGCTGCTGAAAATTCAGCTTTGCCATCACAGGAATAAATAACATTTTAAAATATATTACAATAGAAAATATTTTAAATTGCATTAATGTGTCACCATTTAAGTTTTTACTGTATTTTTTGCTCAATTAAATATAAGCATAAGAGACTTTGAAAAAAAAAAAAATAATCTCACTGACCCCAAACTTTTGAACGGCAGTTTATGGAGAGATTAAGTGTAGGACAGATATGATATAAGCAAGAACACAAACTATTTTAAGCAAAGAATCAAACTCACCAAAAGGAGCCCAATCACACCAGGTGTCATTGTCAGTGATGTTGCGGTCTGCTGGATGAATAACATTAGAGCAGTTTCTGTGCAGCTGACTCTGTCACAACATAAAATTATTATTTAATGCATTTTACTCTTAATTTATTACATGTAAACACAACCATGTGATTTATCAGTATAACAAAATCCTGTTTGTTGCATGTCTTCTTTCCAGGTTAGGCCTATCATGCAGCTAGTTAATGTTTAGCTGCCAGGTCTCTGACTTTTTATTACCTTGACAATACTGATAGGCTTTCGAGAGAGGTGGTAGGTGGTGTAGAAGACAAACGTAAGGAGGAGGATGAAGAAACGGTACCTAATCAAAAGGAATAAGTTCTTGAAATAAAAGATTTACAAGTCAAAAAGCATCAACAGTGGTTAAAGTGAAATCTGGAGGTGTCTGTAGTATTAAATAAAACAGCCAGGCAGTGAAAGAAATGAAACCACACTACGTGACTTACAGGAAAGCAGCCTCACACACACTGAATGATCTATCTATACGTTTTTATACATTTCCTGTGGGGGAAGCACGCTTAACACAGTGTACATCAGTTCTGAGGGCCATGCATGCTGCAAAACACTAACCTCGAACATTTAGGTCACAGTACTGCACTTTAACTTAAGTACTTATTTTCCATTCATCATGTTTAAATTGTGATTTAAGATTCTTAATAAATGAAGTTGTGCATATACAAACTGTGGTTCAAGAGTAGTAAATTAGTCAAATTTGTCTGTATTCTACAAGGTGAAATGTATATTAGCACAACTAAAAACCTCATATTTTATAGATTAATGAGGAACTCTTAAGCAGCGCTAAAACTCAACAGCGTAATCGAAAATCAATAATCAAGTCTGTTACAATAAAATCCCACATGATGGGACACACATTTAACATCACAGAGCATTATCTGTATGTCTGTTGTGTTTATATGGGCCTGTTACTCACCAGCTGTCTCTAGAGAAAGAAGTAATGAGTTTGATTCCCGGGGCCAGAGATCTCATTTTTACAGTTAAAGTTGTTTGTCTCGTTGCAAAAAAAAAAATATATATATATATATATATACAAAAAGTTATACTAAAATGATCATCTACGTTATAAATTATGTATACAAAAATCCCATATAAGACTTCTAAAATCCACAATTTTAAGATTAAAAACAAGAACTACAATACACAACGAAACTAGCTGACTAAGTTAATCGTTTAGTGTCTCAGATCAGTTTGCGCTCATTTCCTACGACCTAAAACTACGAGCCCATAAAATCATGTTCGTTGAAAGCCGGCGATCCTAAACCAGATGAAAAAGTTGCATTTAAAGTATCGGAGACGTGTTGTCGTTTCCCAATTCCAGAGGTGGAAAAACCGTAAAGCGCTCTGAATTCCCAAAGATTTCCATGCTTGCCTTGGCCGGTGTCCGTGTGCGTTTCAACCTGGGTGCTATTAATACCAGTTTGTCTGGTCTTAAAAATCACATGAGTATTAGCTAGGCCTAATTGATCTTTAGTTCGTGCAGTGCTGGTGTAGCGTCTCCATTTTCCATACAGGGCTCAGCGCACACACACACTCAGGCTTGTTTTTATGGTTTATGGGGACTCTCCATAGGCGTAATGGTTTTTATACTGTACAAACCGTATTTTCTATTGCCCTACACCAACCCTACCCCTAAACCTACCCCTCACAGGAAACTTTCCGCATTTTTAGATTTTCAAAAAAACTCATTCTGAATTATTTATAAGCCTTTTGAATTAGGGGGATGCTGAAAATGTCCTCATAAATCACCTTCTCGTTGTAATACCTATGTCATACCCATGTTATTATACAAATTTGTGTCCTCATAAACATGCGCGCGCGCACACACACACACACACACACACACACACACACACACACACACACACACTGGATCTGACGGCGTAAACGTGATACATCGTGACGTCACTCCAGGGCTCAAATTAACCCTTCATTCCTCGGCTTTTCTATTATACTTTAAGATAAATTGGTTAAAGCAGTACTTAACAAACCCTGATTAATTTTGGAATATTCTTACCAATCTTGTTTTCTCTAGGGTTCTACAATGGCATTGTAATTACAATATCATAAAATGCCTCTTAAATGATCACATTTTCATAAAGAAGAGCTTTTGCCCGTGGCTCCTAATTTATGAACAATTTTAGTCCTCACGGCTATTTCATTTGTAATAATGGTGATATTCTTTATAAAAAAATAAATCTTTGTTTTTCCCAGATTGAGTCATTAATAATGTTATTCTGGTTTCTCATTTAATAAATTCTGATGGTTACATACTGTACATTCCTATTAAGATTTTTTTGAAGATGTATTAGCCTACCTGTCACTGGATTTTCGCCATTATAATAAACGCTATTCCCTGTGGAGCCATAAATCTTCTTAAAGACTTAGTTAGATGCCAATTTTCTTTGTCAACAACTCATCTTTTTCATACAACGATTGGGGATATATATACAGTGGGTACGGAAAGTATTCAGACCCCCTTAAATTTTTCACTCTTTGTTATATTGCAGCCATTTGCTAAAATCATTTAAGTTAATTTTTTTTCCTCATTAATGTACACACAGCACCCCATATTGACAGAAAAACACAGAATTGTTGACATTTTTGCAGATTTATTAAAAAAGAAAAACTGAAATATCACATGGTCCTAAGTATTCAGACCCTTTGCTGTGACACTCATATATTTACCTCAGGTGCTGTCCATTTCTTCTGATCATCCTTGATGGTTCTACACCTTCATTTGAGTCCAGCTGTGTTTGATTATACTGATTGGACTTGATTAGGAAAGCCACACACCTGTCTATATAAGACATTACAGCTCACAGTGCATGTCAGAGAAAATGAGAATCATGAGGTCAAAGGAACTGCCTGAAGAGCTCAGAGACAGAATTGTGGCAAAGCACAGATCTGGCCAAGGTTACAAAAAAAATTCTGCTGCACTTAAGGTTCCCAAGAGCACAGTGGCCTCCATAATCCATAAATGGAAGACGTTTGGGACAGAACCAAAATTCTAATAGAATCTTATCTGATTCTGATTTGGGTCCTGGTGTGCTACCAATACCTTTCTTTCAGTATTGAATAACTACACAGGTAACACAGTTATTAACATTCTAGTAACTACCATTAACTATTAGCACTCATTTGATTGTAGTAGTTCACTATTAGCTTATATATATATATATATATATATATATATATATATCTACCTCTTCCTGTCGGAACAGATTAATTAACTAACTAATTAACTCTATTAATTAACTATTCCAGGCTGAGATCCATACATTGTGTCCTCCTGGAATGGCCAGTTTGATAACATTCCATGGAAGAAAAGTGTGACTTTGTCATCTAAATATTTAATAGGGTAAATGATGTTTCTTATAAATTACTTAATCTTTTTTTTACCTGTTAATATCTATTTAAAAATGTTTCCATATATTGACTTTTTTTTTGTTCTTCTGAAGACGAATCTTCTCATCTCATCTCTTTTGGGAATGCAGATATAGACTACAATTTTATTTTGGAAGGATTTCTGTATCTTTGTACGTGCTTTTTCTTCACAGAGTTTCTCTTTGTTATACAAAGACGTTTTATTTGGTTATCAGGTTCAGGTTCAGGTTCACTTTATTTGTAGACTAGGTTTGCAGTGTTATGAGTTCTCACATCTTTCACATTTTACAGACACCACAAACATTAACCAACATATATGATAAAAGTGCTTTAAGGTTCCCAGCATCACTAAAAAAACCACCTAGACTAAAAACAATAAATTACCAAAAAATGTATAAATAAATAATAATGTTCCTAAGACCTATCCTTATTCAACTAAGTGATAGCTGCTGGCACAAAGTTGTTTTTATACCGCTTAGTTCTACAATACGGAAATACAAATCTGCGTCTAGATGGCAGAAGTTTAAATTCATTGTTCAAAGGATGAGAGTCATCATTTAGAATTGAGTTAGTCATCCGCTGTAACTGTCTGGTATACAGGGATGCACTAAACTGTGACTCCCCAATCAGCTTACAAGACCATCTAACAATTTAACTCAGTGAATTCTTGTTCTTTACAGACAAGTTTCCAAACCAAGACACCAGAGAAAATGTTAAGAGTGATTCAATAAAAGCACGATAAAATAACATCATCATGGTCCTGTCAATGTGAAAATGGGCCAGTTTCCTTAAACAAAACAGACGCTGGTGCCCCTTTTTACACACTGCTTCACAATTTGCTTCAAAGTTCAACTTAGAGTCAATGATAGTCCCAAGGTATTTGTAAGATTGCACAGATTCTATTTTCTGACTTTTAATAGATGTAACTTCATGTGGGTGGGCTTGTTTCCTAAAATCAGTAATCATATCTTCTGTCTTAGATAAGTTTAATTGGAGGTAGGACTCCTCACACCACTTTACAGTCATCAATAATCAGGCCATGGCTGGTCTCATTGCCCTGAAGCTCACCAACAATAACAGTGTCATCTGCATACTTAAAAAAAGTCCTGTTTTCCCACTTACTCTGACACATATTTGTGTAGAGAATAAATAATAGTGGTAAAAGCACACATCCTTCTGGGGAGCCCATAGAGGAACAAACTTGGTCAGAAAGGGTTCCATTCACCCTTACTCTCTGTGTCCTATTAGTTAAGAAATCAAGAATCCAGCCCACAGTATTGTTACTCAATGTAAACTGTTCTAAAAGCCTATAGAACATGGGGTTGGATTGTGTTAAAAGCAGATGAAAAATCAACGAATAAAAGTCTAGCATGAGACCCATTACCCTCCAAGTGTTTATCAAGTAAGTTTAACAAGGTAACTGTAGCGTCCTCTTCTCCTCTATGTGGCCTATAAGCAAATTGCATAGGGTCAAGTGTATGTTCAGTTTTCCTTAGAATTTCTTCCCTTACCAGTTTTTCAAGGGTTTTAATTAAAATTGATGTAAGAGCAACTGGTCTAAAATCATTAAGGGTATTGGGACTACTGGACTTGGGAATCGGGACTACCACAGCATCTTTCCACACCTTAGGTACAAATGCTGTACCTGTAGACTTATTAAAAATATAGGTAAAAACAGGACTCAACACTTTCACACAGGTTTTAAGCAAACGTCCACAGATATTATCAGGCCCACAGCTCTTGCTTACCCGTATTGAAAGGAAAGCCTTTTCAACATCATTTTGATCTATATCAAAGTGCTGAATATTGGAGAAGTCGTGGCCTAATGGTTAGAGAGTCTATGTGGCCTATAAGCAAGTCTCGTACCGGCAGGGATTGTAGGGGGGGGGAGTGAATGTACAGCGCTCTCTCCCACCTTCAATACCACGACTGAGGTGCCCTTGAGCAAGGCACCGAACCCCCAACTGCTCCCCGGGCGCCGTAGCAAAAATGGCTGCCCACTGCTCCGGGTGTGTGTTCACGGTGTGTGTGTGTTCACTGCTGTGTGTGTGCACTTTGGACGGGATAAATGCAGAGCACTAATTCCGAGTATGGGTCACCATACTTGGCCAGATGTCACGTCACTTTCACTTTTTTATCCTTAAGTTTATCACTCAGTTCCTGAGTTTCATTACTAAAATCAGAAATATCAAAACGATTATAAAAACAATTAAGCGCATTGGCAAAATCAGCATCTGAATTAAGCACTTCCAGTGTAACCTGGCTGCTATTCTGTATATTCTGAAGGCCCGTTATAGACTAGCCCAGGCTGAGCCAAGGTTATTTGTGGCCATTTTATTCTCCAATTCAGATTTGTAAGTCTGTTTTGTTATCATAACTTTAATAAAGTTAAGGACTGATATTTTTTGATAAACTCATTTTTCTAGCAATTTTTTTTACACAAATGTAAATTTCAGGGTGCTAAGCCCTGCTTTTTTTGTTTTCTGTAAGGAACCTAAATCCTACCTAGACACTCTTCTTACATCCAGCAACTCTAAAGCTCTTAAAACTGTCTCACTGTGTCATTTTTGTTTTTTCATGATTTTGTACCCTGCAATTTTATTTTCAATTCATAATAATAATAATAATAATAATAATAATACCTGACCTAAACTATTTACTTTAGTTTAGAACTATCCGTTTTATAAAAAAAATAACCTTAACACACCTTTAGTACAGTGTTTATGCCTTTATGTTCTATACTATATATATTACACAAATCCTTTCAATTCATGAGCATCTGCTTGCACTGACAATATACTTTTTTTAATATAGTTATATATAATAAGCCCAAGATTTTGCCTATCAAATCTAACATCCTTGACCTAACAACCTTGACTAGAAATAAGGATGTTGCTTTCTGGAATGGAAATAAATACTTCTTATTTCCACAGACAAAGACAGAAATAAATGTGACTGTCATTCATTTACTGACTTCTCAACCTGAAGCATATGATGAGGGACTATATGTGGATAATGGCTGAATAACTGTACAGTACAAAGGTCACATACACATTTACGTGCATTTAGGTTAAGAAAACCAAGTTGTGACACAATAAACAATCACAGCAGTTGATTTTCCCAGTTCAGTAAGATTTATTAAAACAGTAAAAATGCTGTAAAAAATGACATAGAGGTATGTCAGATATTTTAAAAACATCTATGAGAACAATAAAAACATATCACACCATGAAATCATTACATTAATACAACATAACACTCCAGGCTGCCCAGTCTTAAAACATGTTCAATAACGACTCTAAAGATGGAATACAATCACTTCCTTTGAAAATGGACATCCATAGAGGACGCCTTCCAGGTGGACGAATAATGTCCAACGCCTCCTTCCTTCAGATCACAACTTAGCAAGACAGACTGCAGAGCCTGAGCATACGCTGCAGAAAACAATCATAAATCACCAATAAATAAACTCTAAAGTTGAATAAATGTCGGTGTCAAAAAAGTTGAGCAATGTGGGCACGATTACCCTTGTGAAGAAGTGTGCTTAATTGTACTGAATGTGTACTTGTAATCTTAAAAGTATATATTAAAAAACTGTACTTGCAGATAAAATATTAATAAAATAAAAGGCCACTTAAAAGTACTTAAAGAACACTTTCATGCTTATGTTTCTTAACTCACTTACCATTAAAAGGTGCACTTGTAATAATGCAAAAGTTATTAACAGTTATTTTAAAAATACATTTTAAATCATATATTTTTAATTTGATGTGCTAAGATGCTAAAGCACATGTAAAATACTTGATTAACTGTAGTGTTTTATTCAGTATTACATTTAAAGTTAATATATTTGAAATACATTACAAATAACAAATATAAATTCAATATGTAACATACAAGTTTCAAAAGAAAGTACATGAAATTGTATTTTAGTTTAGCTTGTCAGTTCATTTAGCAGTAAACTTTAACCATATTTTAAAGATACACAATATAATGTTTTCATTGAATTGTATGATTGTAAAACATTAGATTCACTTTCACTTGAATATATTGTTTTGAAATATATTTCTTCCTAATAAGTACTCTTTTTAAAAGTATGAAATCCTTTTCTCAGAAGGGTATTTAAAATGTTTTATAAAATAAGGCTGTTGTTGTGATGAACTAAATCCATGATTAAACTTCAGACTGTCTGGTAAAAATATGTACCGTTATACTCCGTCATGGAAAGTGGAAAAACAAAAGATGTCAGTTGTGACAGGTCCCACATGCACTGTCTGTCAAGTCATGGTACTGTGAGTAAGAACATTTATGATATAAAAACAGGCACGATGTGACAAGTTTCCCAGCAACACAATCACAACCAATCAGAACATTTCTGAAGTTCAGTTATGAGGAGCAGGATTAAGGACCAATGATATTTCTCTGTGGGAGGGGCTATGCCACAGAAATAGGAACCAAGCACCTAACAAAATGTTGTGTCACTTGGACAAAAACTCAGAATTACACAATACACAGTGTAACAAGACAAAGAAAAGCAGAATACTCTATAAATATAATAAAAACTAAGGACACCGAGTGAGTAGTTTACCTTTTGGATTCTTGTAGAAGATGCAGTTGTTGGCGCAGGTATCCGGATGACTGTCCCAGAACGAGTCTCCACAGCAGCACAGAGGAGGCAGTTCTGTTTTATCCTTCTCCAGCTTCTCTTTCATTAGAGCCTGCATGGCCTCAATGTACCTGTCACGCAATCATCACATACCACAACAGCTCTTTACATACGATTAGAGCACAATTCTAATCTACTGAACAGAAAACAATAGAAGTTATGGTGCATTTATCTTTTGTTTATGGTTATATTTTGGGGTCAGTAAGATGTTTAAGATGTTTTTTTTAATTATAAATTAATACCTTTAGTCAGCAAGGATGCATTAATTTGATCAAAAGTGACAATAAAGGCATTTACAATGTTACAAAATATTTTTATTTTAAATGAATGCTGTTCTTTTGAACTTTCTATTCATTAAAGAATCCTGAAAAAAATGCACCATGGTTTCTTCAAAAATACTAAGCAGCACAACTGTTTTTAATATGGATAATAATAAAACATGTTTTTAAGCACCAATTTAGCATATTAGAATAATTTCTGAAGGATCATGTGACACTAAAGACTAGAGTTAGCCTATGACTGCTAAAAATTCAGCTTTGCTATCGTGTTAGGCACGACGCGAAGCGGAGTTGGGGGAGGGGGTCGTCATGTGACACACAGCCACAACAGCACTTATGTTTTATTTATTCTTTCCTTTTTATTCGAAACATCCCCAAACGCATTAACTATATCATGAAATATCTTGATTCTCACCTTTATAGATTATGTTGATCTATGACGGTCAAAGTAACCTAATAATGTAATCTATTAACTATGCATACAAACCTGTCTGTTTACTTAAAGCTGCAGTTCGTAAATTTTGCCTCTTTGTCGCCATCTCTGTTTGAAAACCTGGAATTGCAGCTGTGTGCGGAATTATCTAGCTTGCGTGGGTTGTGAGTCGGCGCAGCTCCAGCGCGGATGAATCTAATGTTCTGAAGAGTATGTGTGGCAGTCAGTCACCGCACCGGTGTGGATATTTACTGTACTTCGCAATCACAGATTCTAGCCTATGTCTTGGAATATGACCCAAATAAGAATTTTCACCGTATATTGCCATCTGAACAAGTAAGTAACAAGTCTGCCACGTTTGTTTTGACCAACTGAGGAAAAAAGCATTACTATAAATCTCGCTACCGATGGTGATTTAATCTAAAGATCGGTTAGCTCATATCACATCAAACCTTTCAAATTATTATTATTGTTATACTTTATTCTCAAATGATTAATGTTAACAACATCAGCATCGATCTATTAATACGCAAATTAGCCCCGCCTCCACTCAGTCACACACCAGCCAGCCATGAGCCAGCGCCTCCTGATCCACTGAACTGTAGTAAACGTGATACAATGGCAATGGTAAGTGGACATATTGGTTTAATTAAGCCATACGTGCGGATGTCAATGCGGGAGAGGTGCGTCTGACTCTGGGCTACTTTTACATTGCTGGTTATTATTCAAGTTAGCCGTTCTAAATACAAATAAATAAGCGCTAACAGCACGACATCGTGAAAATAGGGGGAAATATTAACAGTTGGCGAAACATCTACAGAAAAAATATAACTTTTACCGGATTAACCTGGCTGCCTTCTCACTAGACCCTCTGCTTTGCAGCACAGTTAATGATATGCTAAGGATAGGATACCTTGACGCGATTGGTTATTGAATTTTGTGACACAGCAAAACAAAGGCTGTTTCAAACCGCGTTTCTGTGACTGCCTTTGGGAAACTACAGTTTTAAGGAGAAAATACTCAGCAATGGTGTTGATAAATGGATTGGCACATGGTTTGTCTAAAAGCATATTAAAAACAACACAAAGACAAATAAACAACATAAAAAACGTGATTTTCACCACAGGGGGACTTTAATTATTCTGGCTGCTGTGAGAAAAGGCTATAAACGATCCGCCACCTGCAGAATCCTCACATGCGATAGCCTACTAGCCAGGACGCCTTCTTTATGTTTACAGACGTGACGTAATGACGCAGTGCCATGCTCGAATTTCCCGCGAAAACCTACCCATACCACTCAAATTAGAAAACATTATTATAAGCTAACCGTTGTGAATCAGGTTAAAGTAAGGCGATAGTTTTGAACACTGGCTGGTTATGTACTTGCTCAATTATTGATTTCGGATCATTTTTTACAAAAAAAGTTATGGACTTCAGCTTTAATTAACAGATATGAGTGTCATGCCATAACATATTTTTAATACGACCGAGTTTATATTTAATGTGAATTTAACATTGCAAGTTAGTCTACTAATCATAACACTTTCATTGTACAGAAAGAGAGCAAAGGACATTTACATTATCAAAGAACATTTTCACTGACAGTCTAGTTCAAGCACTCTCAAAAACTCCCATTAAAATCACTGAAGCTGTTTACACTATGAAATTAATATCTTACAGATTCGTACAAACATTTGCACTTTGTTGTTTCTGATGAGAGAATTCGCCAGAAAGAGGTATTCAGTGAGCCAGCGAGTGAAGAAAACACCGGCATTTTAGCGAGGACTCATCTGAACACCTCTGATTGGTCATTGCATTCATAAGCTCAACAGCATCGTGTGTGATTGGTTAATGCAGTGCTGTAAAAACGCGTCTGTATCTGGCTCATTGCCAGCCAGCGAATGCAGATTTGAATTTAGCAGCTGATGATATGACGTATTGAATGTTCTAATCACACCGGTGTGATTGAATTAAATATAGAAAATATTAATCGGCTATTTTTTGTCTTTTAGAAGCTGCATTCAAAATCCACTTGGCTCAAAAATCTGAGGGGGCACGTGCCCCTCACTTTGAATGGGCATGACGCCTCTGCTTCCACCAAACAATGCACAAACGTAAACAAAGGTGTATGTTTGTAGAGTAATTTACAACAGCTGCGAACGCGGCTCAGCCAATCAGAATCAAGGACCAGAGCTATCCGTTTTATAAATTCCATTTTAAAACATATTCAAATAGAAAACAGTTAAACTGCAAGATTTTAATCTAATAATATTTTACAATATAACTGTTTTTACTATATTCGTGATCAAATAAATGAAGCCTCAGTGAGTATAATAGATTTTTTTTTTCAACCTTCCCACCCCAAACTTTTAATGTATTTATGATTATAATGAACATACTCATAGCAAGATAACTTGTGCAGTATGTACCGTTTGCTTTCTTTGTTCCTCTTTGTTTTCTCTCGTCTCTGTACCTTCTCTGCTGCCTCCTCCTCCTCAAGCCTCAATCGCTCCAAAATCAAATACTCCCTCTCAGCCATGTCTTTTCTTTCTTCCTCCTGCTGTCGCTGCCTCTCCATCTCCTTCTCCTCTGCTTTCCTGAGTTGTTCTTTTTCATTCTTAATCCTACACACAGAAAAAAGTTCTCAGAGTTTATAAAAGAAAGTGTAAAGCGCAACATGAAGTCTTTTGTGTTCTTGTACAACTTAATAAAAGAAAAATGATGTGTGGTTACTTGCTTCAACAGTACAAAAAATGCACTTAGGCTTAATGACAGACTACTAAAATAAACTAAAACAAAACAACTTTTTTGTAAATATATATATTTTTTTTATACATTTAAAAAGAATGTTTAATGTTTACGTTAAATTAATTTTAGATAATATGTGCACATACATATAAATTAAGTTTAAAATATTTTATTTTTAACTATGTCTTTTTTATATTGGTCGTTGTGTCGAAGACCTAGCAATCATTCTAACAGTCTTATTTTTAGTCCCGTATTATCCTTATTTTACAGTAACTAGTCAGTCATGTAAACTATTTACTGTAGCCTGAATACAAGAGAGACACCAAAGAGAAGTGAGCAACCATTATGCGTAAAGAAATGAAAATAGACATGCTTTTTAGTAGAAGTGAGATAAGCAATGTAAATGTGATGCTGTTGTAGAGAAGATGCTTGTAAACATGTAGTGAGATTTGACCTTGCAGTTCTATTCAGATGTTTCCTGTGCCTTTGGTGCTCCTTCACTTGCTCTCGCTCAATGTCCATGAAGTGGCGTCGATACATGAGGAACTGAGACTGTCTCTGAAACAATACAGTTAGCGCTTTGCAGAAAACAAGATTCCACCTAAATCAAGACTAAACACTAAATACACTACCAGAAATTATATTTGTATTCATTAGTGATCCATTAAATGTAAAAGTCACTGAAAACATTTATTCAATATTCAATATAATTTATTCAATTAATATATTTATTCAATAGACATATTTTTTTTCAAGTAAATGCGGTTCTTTTGAACTTTCTATTCATCAGATAATACTGAAATCACCATTTGCGCAAAAATTTTGAGCAGCACAACTGTGCTTACAAGAAATGTTTCAAATCAGCATATTAGAATGAATTTGTATGAATCATGTGGCAGTGATTTTCAAATATATTAAAGGGGTCATATGATGCTATTTTAAAGATCATTATTTTGTGTATTTGGTGTAACAGAATATGTTGACATGCTTTAATGTTCAAAAAACACATAATTTTTCAAATACGGTACATTATTGTAGGTCCTCTATGCCCCGCCTCTCTCAAACACGTCGCTTTCAACAAAGCCCCCTCCTTTGACAAGCGCAGTCTGCTCTGATTGGCCAGCTGACCCAGTGCATTGTGACAGACATGGCTGCATCAACACGACTGCTGTTCCTGAAACCACACCTTCTTTCTTTGCGTGCACATTTGGGCGGCATTATGCTAATATTTCCACATAGTGATGTAGACATGTGGGGGCGTGTTAGAACGAGCCGTTTTAGGTAGGCGTGGTTGAATCTTAACTTTTAAAAAGAATATCTCTTTCTTTGGATTTGAGACTTTAGTCTTTGCAACTTTACAGATCTTCTTTATGCACCAAGAGCTTGTAACACTCCAAAGAGAAAGGAAAACTTGAAATCGCATCATATGTCCCCTTTAAAATAGACAACCGTTATTTATTTACATTTAGTCATTTAGCAGATGTTTTTATCCAAAGCGACTTACAAATGAGGACAATGGAAGCAATCAAAATCAACAAGAGAGCAATGATATGCAAGTGCTAACGCAGTACTACGTAGCAAGTTTTTTTCCCCAATTATATAGTAAATAAAAAGAAAACATAGAATAGAAAAAGAATAGAGCAAGTTGGTGTTAGAGGCCTATTTTGCTTTTATTTATTTTACAATTAACAAAAAGAAAACAAATAGATAGAATACAAAAAGATTAGAAAAGCTAGTGCTAGTTTTTTTTAAAGAAAACAAGCAGTTCGTAAATGAATAGATTGCAAGTCTAAAAGGGACAAGGTTTTTTTTAAAGAATAGAATTAGGATAATTTATTTGCTTTTATTTGATTGCTTTTATTTTAATAATTATTTAAATAATTTATATTTTAAATTATAATTTATTTATTAGAAAATGTCTTTTTATTTTTTATTTGCCACAATTAGAAACATTGACATTGATCTCCCTAATAAACAGGATTATAAAGCATAATTCCCCACCTGCCTCTTCAGCTCCTCCTGATTCTCATGAGGCCAAAGCACTTGGGATGCTCTGTAGTCAGTTGTGAAGGAAACAGTGGGATCTGGCTCATACACCTGCAGAGACACCAATATGTATGCAAGACATAATAAAAGGCATTGTATTATATAATAATATTATATTATGTTAAAAATGTTATAAGGGTCATTTGGTGAAAGACACCTTGAACAGCACTGATTCAGAAAGTACATCATTATTCTGAAGCGCCCACTTAAAACAGGTAGAGAATGTCTAAGCTATATGTAAAACCACCAACCAGCGTGTGATGTTTAGGGACAGGTGAATTTAAAAATAAATGATATTACAATTATAATTAAGTAAGCAACAAACTGGTAGCTCATTAAAATAATGGCACAGTAGTAGTATTAGGAGTTTTGGATACCAAGGACCCTCCCAATATGACAATCCCCTTGTGAGGGACCCCATCCCTAAAATATAAAATCAGCTATATATTATCATGTATTTAAATCCATTTGTACTGTGTGAAAAGAATATTATGTGTGATGTGATAAACACGAGAAAAATCATTTCTAGTGCTGCTAATAGAATACATTAATCACAATTATAGTTAGAAGCAGAATGAAATAGTAATATTATCAAATTTAGAAAACATGAATGTAGAATAAAGTTAAATGTATTTAATTAAATGTTAAAATGTGACAGCCTTAAAATACATTTTACATTTTATAAATCTTTTATCCTCTCTTACATTTTTTGCAGTTCCCCTAGTATCTCATGCAAGTTAAAAACAAACAAACAAACCATCAAAAATAAAAACAATAGACCTGGGGTTTTCAAACAGCTGTCCAGGGACCACCAGGGGGCCGCAAGGTTGTTGTGTGATAGGAAGGTTTAGAGAAAAAAAATCTCATAATACATATTTAAAAAAATTAAATAAAAACAATATATATATATATATATATATATATATATATATATATATATATATATATATATATATATATATATTTTAGTGTCTCT